>NC_133008.1:890452-1193482 GCF_048564905.1 Vicugna pacos | reverse complement strand
GCGGGTCCTAGTCAAAAGTGTCATGAGGAAAAATGTTCTCCCAAGGCTCAGAGTGGCTTCTGAACACAGAATCCTCAGGGAGGAGGTGACAGGCAGTGATTAGGGTGGGTGATACAGGTTACGCTCCCCCAGCTGGGGAAGAATAGGTTTTTTTCTTGTTTTCCAAACAATTTCTTACTACCTTTTTCTCTTATTGCCACATACCATTTCCTACGAATTAAGCATATCAATGTCAGTCATTTGGGCCACTTGGGAGAAGCTACACGATGCCATTCACAGGGATGGGGCATGACAGCCACACCAGTCTAGGTTGAAAGACCAGTGGGGGTATTTGCAAGGTAATCACAGGCATGCAGCAAACTCCCCAGCTTCAATGACCTCATCTCAAAGCTGGGGTCAATAAAACTACCAAGCAAATTGCGTGAAGATTATGGCCAATGTTTACTAGGTAAGTGCCCGTGAAAGCTGCCGCTTAATGGGGAATGAGTACGATCAATGAGGCCCTGTCTACCTGCCCACACGCGCCCTGCCTTCCTGCCTTGCTGCAACAGCAGAACTTGTTTAGGTGAGATGAACACCCCCAGAGCAGCCCAGACGGGAAAGCTCCCAGCTCTGCACGGCGAGACGTGTTCCTTTCCTTCTCAGAGCTGATCACAGTTTGCTGTCGTCTGTTTTTATGTTTATCCCTTTTGTAACTGCCTCTCCTCCGGAGTTTTTGCTCAAGCAGCACAGGGCCAGGTGTGTCTTGGGTCCTGCCGGATATTCTGGGCAGGGAAACAGCCAACTCCATATCTGGCTCTGGTGCTGAACGGAGAGAGCAGAAGGCCCAGGGGCCCATGCTGAACTGAGGCCCCTGCACCCAAAATTATGGTCTGACCTTGGGCAAATTACACAGTCTTCTTTACCCTGAGATTCCTCATCTGTCCATGAAAATAACTGCCCATGTCACACAGAGTTACAAGTATTAAAGGAAATCAACAAATTCACAACCTAGCCAAGGGGCTACAAGTGCATCCTCAACAGACAAATGCTGCCTTTACGGCTCTGACGCACGCTAAGCGGGGCGGCCCCACACAGTGAACACTGCTAAGTGCCAGGGTGTTAAATGCTTCATGTGTGCTATAATACTCTTTAGATCTTACAACAATCCCAGGAAGAAATGAATATTATCATGCCCATTTCACAGATTCACCAACAGGTTGAGAGTATGCATTCTATTCCAAGGCCCTATGGTGAAGAAATGGCAATTTAAACCGGAATCTGGGCCCAGGCCTTGGCTCCATCTCTCTCCCATCCACCTGACCACTTGCCTATGAATTCCACCTGTCCAATATAAAAGTTTGCAGCCGGCCATCTCTTAAAAGCAATGTGTGCCACCGTTTGTCAATGTTGTTTAATTACCATAAACTGTTCTCAGAAACCACTACAGTAAAGAAAGTTGGACTTAAGGAATTCTGCATTGCGTTCTCCTGCAATGTGCAGGATCCCTTTCCTACACCTCCAAATCCAAGTGTATGCTTCCTCCATGTTTATGTTTGCACACGGCTTATTAAAGCAGAAGGTATCTGCAGTAATTCCATCTCGGTTGCTTTCCAAGTTTGCAGATTATCCATATTCGGTCTGTGAACGAAAATACTACAATGTGAATGAGAATACTGCAACCATGTCAGTAAACAAAGAATACTGATACCAAGTCATTAAAGGCTTCCGCCACTCCCCGGCGAGGACAGGCCTGCAGCCCAGCCACTGCAGCAACTCACAATGGTGCCCTCTGAGCAGACTCAGAATAAGAAAGGACGGGCTACTGGCCCGAGATAGCTAGGTGCTTGTCTAAAAAATGAATTCAGTGAGTCCTAATATTTGCTTCCTCCCATTCATACAAAATCACTAAATTCTTGAACTTGAGATACCTGGCTTTCTTTAGATAACAAGTAATCTTTTATTGTTCCAACAACCTGGTCTTTGTTGTAGTGCTCCTATATATCCTAGCTCTTCCTCAACCTCTTGGGAGCAGTCCCTCAGAGAGTTCTGAGAGACGGTCATCCTGGCTCGAGTCCTCCCGCCAAATAAAACATAACTCTTAACTTTTAGGCTGCACGTTTATTTCAGTCAACAGTTTTGGACACCATGAAGCACCACAGCAGAATTCTCTCCACCTGAACTCTCCAAGTAACCAGAGCCTTGGTACCAGCAGTGGCCCTTTGTGCTCATCCGCCTCCTCGGGGGGTCCAGATGAATTTGGCTGAGTCTCTCCTGGTTCTCAGATCTCACATATTGGTTGATGATCCTAAGTTTTATCTGGCGGTGTATCCAGGTACGTGGCCCTCCAGTTGAAAGAAACTGAGGTGAATTACCCACCCAGTGGAGACATCCCGAGTGGGTCCAAGTTGAAAGACACTGGGTTCAGGACTGAGTGGTTAGGTAAGAGGCTGGTCTAATGTTTTCCTCAATTTGGTTACCTCCATTGAATTTTTCAGGATAAAAGTAAAACTCTTATGAGGAAACTTTCAACTCCAAATTTTGGACCATCCTCCTGGCTGGTAACAGCATTCTCGGGTGACAGGGAATCTTCCAGGAGTGGTAGACACAAAGACTTCATGCCACAGAGTTGTCCCTGTGGGAAATCTTACTAGCAAATTTATTCTGAGAACCCGACCTTACAATGGGGAATAGAACTTTCAAAAAAAAAATAAAGAACAGAAAAGAAAAGAAAAAGAAATGACAGATTGCCAGTCTCCAAGTAAAACCCCAGCCAGATTTATGTACATACAAAACTTACAACATTAATCGGGAATAAGAAAAAAAAAAACTCACTCTGGAAATAACCAGGCCTGATAAAAACATTTTTTGGCATTCTGAACTTATAAAAACAAAATCCCCTTTAGTGGGAACTTGGATTTCTCTTCCTGTGTCCTTGAAATGTAAACGTTTTATCTTTCTCTGGATGTTTTAAGTGTGTGCATGTAAGTATATATATGTTTAGTTTAGTTTTTAAAGGAAACCTTGGACTCTGCCATACAAAAGTTTCAAGTATTGTGTACATACGGTGGCCACGCAAATAAATTGGGATTCTAAGCAATTGTTTGATTGTACCAATTTTCAGATATTTTGCCATCTTAAACTTTGTTGCATCAGCCTGGACCACGAAGGCTTTAAGCTTTTGGAGAGTAAACCTTTGAATTTTATTTAGGCAACACCCCGACTCTCATGTGGAAGGGCCTCTTCATCTTATTGGTTTAAAATCACTATATATATATATATATATTTATATATATATAAATTGATGGCCATATGATGGATTTTTTAATTTGGAAAAACTTTTTAATTGGTGAAAGTTTAAAGAGATCTCATTATAAACGGCTGTTTTATTGGTACCTATTAAAATAAAGTTTAAATGCAGAAAAATATATCTAATGGTTAACCTATGAACTCAGATATAAAAATATAACTGGTTTGAAAAGCTACATTTTTGTTTTTCCTTTCTGATAAATGTTTCTAGAGATGCTAATAAAAACTTAGTATAATTAATGTTAATTAGGTTGAATAACTGGAAAAAGGATAGTAAAAATTTCAAAAAAAACAGATAAGTGGCTTATCCCAAAAGGATAAATATTTTTATATGGTTATTTTGAATGAGATCAATAAAATGGACATTTTTGGATTTACATACAGGGTTTTGATACTACACTACGTAAAGTTAAAAAAAAAAGGGCCAAAGAGTTCACCTACTCCCCCCCAACATTAAAGTTCAAACAAGTCCGTTTTATTTACCACAGTTTAAAATATATTTATATGTAGACTGAAATACTTGATCAAGGATTGGGACAACAGACCAATTAATGAAATTAAAAATCGAGAAGGGCCTAAGCTCTTTGGCTGAAACTTGGGCATCCTAGAGACTTCTATAAAATTATATACAATGTACACCCACAAAAAAAAGGTTTCTGTCACTCCTTCTAGAAATAAGAATTATTGATTAAACTTAATAAATATAAAAATTAAAGGTATAAGATTTAATAAAATTGAGATAAAAGTTTGTGAAATTGGTATATTTAGATGGTCTTTATATAAACCTTTTGCTTATGTTGTGGGATAGATATGTTTCAGTGGAAAAACGCTTCCCCTTCTTGGTATTATAAGGCTGGGCACATGTCTGTCCCTCTGAAAATATTAATTGAACAAATTAAAGGAAACCAATATAGTTACTTGAGACGTCCAATATAACGTAAATCTAAAAAGTAATTTGAGTAGCTAAAAAAAATATACAGGTTTACCCTGGGTTTAACTTATAACTCAAGGAAAAGAGACCTTAATAAATGTCTTATGCAAGCTTTGGAAGACAAAATAAAGAAAACCTTAGTTTTAAAACATGGAATTCTTTGTTTACAGCTCTTCTCACTGATACAAAAATGCCAATTAAGGAGATAAAATTGGGTCTGGGTGACAGAGCAGTTATCTGGGGACCTGGAAGAGAGTGTCTTTGTCTTGCAGATCAGAAATATAAATACAACAAACAGTGACCTAGGACTGAGCCTAATTAGCTCAACGACATAAAACTTGAGGCCATGAAATTTTTGGCATTTTAGAACTCAGAACTCTGACGGGTCCTTCAGACTTTGTGAGGAAATCTTAATTATCTGTTTCATAAATAGTAAGCCTTAGTGATTTGAGCAAGCAAATTCAGCTTACTCCAACTATTATTATAAATATAAGTAAGTTTTAAAGTGAAGCTATGAGATCTCTAGCTTTTGTCTGTTTATAAGCCTGCATACAGATTTTAGAAGTGAGATATTTCTACTGCTAAAAAAAAAAAAATTTCGAAGTCAAACAGCTCTGCTTAATTGATGTAAAAATATAAGAGCTTAAAAATTAATTATTTTTAAAATAAAAACTTAACAAATTGACTTTCAGTGTCATGTGAATTGGAAAATATTCAATATTAAGGTAATATTTGATATTGTTTAGTTTAAGTATGTTCTAATATAGACATCTTTAAAATCATCCATCTTAACTATAATACCTTTACTGTACCTAGGTTTAATGAAAGTCAAATAAGATCCTGTTATATCTGTTGCAGATTTGTCAAAAAAAAAATAACAGTAATGTGCTGTGGTAAAATTTTAAGTAAATTAAATGCAAATGAGATGAGAGCTTTGGGTAAATATTTAAAATATATTTTTAAAATGTATGCTTAAAATAATCTCTAAATGTTTGATATCTTTAAATTCTAGAGTTGTGCTAAATTAAGTTAAATGACAAGATTTTATTAAATATCTATGCCATTTTCAGATAAAATGATTGAAATATGAATTACTTAACATTTAACTTCCTCTTACAGTGAAACTAAAGGTGTTTAGAAATATTAATAAATGGTTGGTATCACACAGAAATAGTCTCTATTAGTAAGGGAATGATCTCAGTATCCTAGGAAAGTAATATAAATGCGTAAAGGAAGATGTAAGAATGGAATAATACTTTGTTAATGAAAAATAGTGACTTTCTCCTGAAGCTGGTTACCTCTGAATGGAAGACAAAATAAGGGACACACTAATATAAGTATAGAAAGCTGTGGAAGGCTTGTGGAAAAGGAACCCTGAGGAAAGTTTTGTACGTGGGCAGAATTGGCTAAGTTTAGAATCAAATTGGGCAACGTAAATGAATCTTAGAAGTTAGCTGGAACAAGATTAGATTTGGTTTTCTCTCTGTTAAGAGGAAAAAATTTTCTTAAAATATTAATCCACCTTCAGTAACAGATTGTAAAACTTCTTATACCACTTAGCTGATCTGTTCTGCCTTTACATTTGACATATTTTCTTGTTAATGAATTAGTACTACATTACAGTGATCTATATGTTTATCTGATCAAGTGTTCTGAAATCTTTCAAAAAGCTCCCCAAATATAAAATTCTAATTAATTAAATAAAAATTAATTTAATTAATTAAAATTCTTTTAATCTCCAGTTAAGTTTGGGATGCTACAGAAGGCCCCTGAAACATCCCAAAGAGAGATTTTTAACTATAAAGTTTCATTTGGCATTTTAAATAACATGGAATTGTCAAATGAATCATAAAACTTCTAAGGTTATATTGAATGAGAAATATTATTAATATAGGTATTGTAGAAATTATATGGACTCCCTAAAATTCTGGTTTATCTGAAATGTTACCAGTGATAATTATGGGTATAGTGAACAGGTTTCTTTATTGATTATAGTGTAATGGTGTTTAACCATGCTTTTAAATCTTTTGTCATTTATAGACAGTTAATTGTTTTCTTCTGATGGTTTTGCAAAATGCTTTCTCTTCAAGGAGATTTACTGATTTCTAATAAATTTCAAACTACAGCACTGAACTAAACTGGGTAAGAAATTTTAAAGTTCTAATGAAAACTCTCATTGAAAGAATTAGTTACATGGGACTGATTAACCAGCTGAATATGGTTACAATTTTTGATACTGTTTGAAATACTACTGCCTTTTTACCTGTTTCCCAGACATAAAGAATCTCTTGTCCTTAAGCTAGTTATGGTTCACAGCAATTTGATAAATTATAACTATGTATACAGACTTGGAACAGTTATCTTTTCTCTCTATCTGATCCCTCAAAAGACTAAAAATACTTAGGTCCCCAGTGGCTCTATCAGACAAATTAGGGAGATCATCTCCTAAGAGATATAGGAGTATAAAGGTATTTTAAGGATTTTAAAGAGAAAAGAATTTACCTAATTCTGTAAGGCAAAAATCCATGAAAAGCCTTGACGTGGCTTTCTTGGCCTTAGAAAACCTTATTAACATTCTACCCTGAGACTCCGTATTAAAACTTCCAACACAGTCAATTTAAAAAGCCTATATGATCAAATAATCAGATTTAATTTGTAAAGAAATTAATCTTGATTTGGCTATATTTGAGAAAACTGAGGGTAACTTTAGAGAGAAAAAAATTATATTTTAGTCGATATTAAATTCTAGTTTTTTTAATTGAGGTCCATATTTACTAAGACACCTCCCAGATCATTCCTTGCTGTTATGTCACACTGCTGTACAGTTTAATTGAATTATGAAAAGAATACTCTAGGTTTGATTCTGAAGCTCAGTAATCTATCCTTGGGTAAAATTCCAATGCCCCATGACCTGCAGCCAGGGGATTATACATACTGCAACAGGCATGACTTAAAGAACTGTCTCCAACCTGAATGGAAAGACCCTTTTTCAGATACTCTTAACTAGACCATACACACCAAAGCTGAAGGAAACGGAGTCTCGGATTCATTTCCTATCTGAAACAGCCCCTGCAGTGCACTGGCCTATAGAGCGCTGCTCACCTTAAAACAATGCCCAAATGGAGAAAAAGCTTCCATATCAGGATGAGAAGAAGACGACATCTGAGCTAGACTGCTGACCCAAGACACCGGACCAGGACTGTATACCAATTACTTTGATAATTTCTCCAACCTTTGATTATGAACTACTCCAATTGTTAAGTTTATGATAAATTACCTATGTCTAGTACTTCTGTGTTACCTTGGTGGGTTTCCCTAATACAAGGCTCTAACTAGGTAGCCCTCAGAAACATTATTCTAAAAAGAAATTATAGTTCTGTTTAGGCCACTGTTGATCTTACAAGGTGGGAGATTTCAACTGGCCAATTAATACCTGCTCTGACCCTGACCATAAATATGAACTTTCTCATAGGATCAAACTCAGAAACACAAGCAAAATTTTAACCCAAAAATACAACTTCTCGACTAGTAAATTCTTACTCGTGACTTTATTAACGTTACTAGCTGTATTACTTATATCCTGTCTATTTTATAAAATTGTTGTCTGTTACATTTCCCAATGTGTAACTAGGCCCACAAGATTGATGATGGCTAAACATCTTGAAGAAACAGATAAAATTTATAACCCTGAATAAAATAAATATAATAGTGTGATTCTAGGTATGGGAATGAGCAAAGAAGGTTAAACACTTCCTGGATCATAATAGAGTAGTAAGACAGGTGATCCAGAGAACTTTTAGTATCAACAGGGCCTGATAAAAAAAACTAACACCTTGAATGGCAACTCAGAAGATACTTCACCTGAACTAGGAATGAGCCATCCTAGAAACGTGGGACAAAATTGGTCATGAAATTTCTCTCAAAATATTGGTCGAATTTAGGACCAAGGGGGAACACTGTGAATGAAAATACTACAATGTGCATGAAAATACTGCAACCATGACAGTAAACAAAGAATGCTGAATCCGAGTCATCAGTGGCTGCTGCCAACCCCCAGCGAGTACATGCCTACAGCCCGGCCTCTCAGCCACTCACAGTGGTGCCCTCTGAGCAGACTCAGTGCAAGAAAGGACAGGATACTGGCCCTAGATAGCCAGGGGCTTGCCAAAGGAATGAATTCAATGACCCAAATGTTTGCTTCCCACCATACATAGAAAACCACTAAATACTTGAACTTGAGATATCTGGTTTTCTTTAGATAACAAGCAATATTTTATTGTTCCAATTACCTGATCTTTGTTGTAAAGATTCTATTTATCCTAGCTCCTCCCCTACCTCTTGGGAGCAGTCCCTCAGAGTGATCTGAGAGGCTGTCATCCCGGCTTGAGTCCTCCAGCCAAATAAACCAAATCCCTTAACATTTAGGCTGAACGTTTATTTCAATGAAGTCCCAGAATAGACACAACTCATCAATTCTGTAATGGAACACACTGAATCAGGAACCAAAAGCGTGTTTTAGTCCAGAAAATCTCCAGGTTCCTATTTCTTCCTGTCATTATACAATCCCTCCAGAACTCATTACTTTGCTGTCTGCTCCTCTGGCAACCAAACTCAGAGAAGAGTCAACTCAGCAGAGCACCATGCTGGGGAGAACCCCCCGCAGAAGCACTGCAGGCTGCCTTCCCTCCCGCACGCTCTGCTGACCCTTGGTGTCCTCCGTGGAGACCAGGCCAACACAGCTCTTCCCAACAGCTGCAAAGTCGCACACGTTAAATAAATCATTTTATTTTATATGATATTTTACGTATATACCCATCTCTGAAAACAGCTTTGCCAGAAGCCCAAATCTTCAACATTAATCTGCATAGGCAAATCAGGTCCCCAAGGGAAAACAAGTCTTAAGACGACGATAAGGCCTCCAAATTCCTCTCCACGACCATGAACCAAACTGCCTGCAGGTCTGCAGCTGCAGGAGGCTACATGTCTGCTTTTAAAGCAACCCCTTTCTGCCCTCGGGTGCTACAATGCCCTTTTATGCCCTCCCATCACAGGGCAAGAGCAGCCGCTGCAGAACCTTGCAGGGCAGCACTGACAGGACTGGACAAAGGGGATCAGAGCTAAACAAAGCATTCTGATGACACGTGCTTGTCACTGTGTCTCTTTACAGATGTAGATATATATAGAGAGAAGTGGGGTGATATTGCTCAAAGTCACACAGCTAATAAGTGGCAAAGTATATAACTCTGCTCCTCCCTCCTGTGTGACGCCCAACTGGGACAACCACAGGGTTCTCTCGTGGCTGCCTGAACAGTCTTTTCCTATCACTCATGACACACAATAGTGTCTGAACTTAGCCTGCATTTGCAGCATCTTTTCCCTCCAGTTTCTCAGGAACAAGGCTGTTCGGGCCTGTATGAATTCCGGCTTCCTGAAATCTCCGTGCTCAGGCTGCTCTTGCCTGTGCACCCGGCCCGCTGCTCAGAGGCTCTTCCTCCCCTGCAGGAGGACGTTTCTAATCTTCACAGGGACACAACCTCAGGGGAGCTCTCCTCTCGCCCTCAGCATGGCAGGTGTCCCAGGCCTCATCCCGAGCAGCCCCGTTAGGACGGTGTCTGCCCAGCTCTGCTAGTCAGATCAGCAGCCTCAATGCCAGGGATTATACCCAGGTCACACTGCAAACCTACTGCCCGCCTCACAGCCCCCAGCCAGCAGGTCACCTGGAAGTCACAGCAAGTGCCCCACCCAATCCAGAAGTCTCTTCTTTTGCCAGCACCACTGATGAATGGTTTCCAACCTTCGGTCAGTTTCGCACAAAACAGCACCTTCTACAGTGAAACGGGTGGTTTTACTTCTGCACCTCATCCTTACTGGAAACGTAAAGGGAAACCAAAAGGCCTTTTCTCAACCCTTTTCTGATGACACCCTCCCACCCACAATACTCATATGCTCAAGAGCTTTGGATCCACATGATTTTCTTTCTCTTAGGCTAAGTGGCTCAAAAAACTAAGGGATTCTTTCTCCTTTGAGGGTATTAGCACTCAGTTTCTCGGCTTTAATCTGTTTTTGTCTCTCTCTTCAGTGACCCTAGCAGTTGCCACCTCTTACTCCCTTCAGCAGCCTCCCTCCCAACATCTAGTCTAGGAAATCAGCTGTGATGAGGGGCACGGGGGCAGTCACAGAAGATGCAACTAAGGCACAGAGAGGCTACATAATTTGCCCAAGAAATCACTTTGAACCACCAACAGAGTGTGTCACGTCCCTCTGTTTAACTCTAATGCTAAGCAAGTTAACTTTTTGTAGATTATGTTTATAAACAGATGAGGTATGAAAATACATACAAGGACACACATCAACTCTAAGATATTCATTAACTCCACTATTTTGTTTCTATTTATTTTATTTCTATTAAAAAATTAAGAACCCCTGCAGTCAATATAGCAAAATGTTACTGGGTTTTAAATCCAGAATATACAGGGGTTGTGTCATTACTCATTCTTGTATGTATTTTCACAAGACAAAATGATTTGAAAGTCTCTCTCCCCGCCCCCTACTCACTACTGGCTCTCACCAGAGCTCCCAGACCACACATCTAACAGCCTTTCACTTTACCCACAGCTGAACTCATCAGTTTTCCCCTAGAACTCCCTCTGCTGCTTTCCCTCCTCAGAACACAGCAGGACCATTATTTAACTCATTAATCCACCCAGAAACCTGGGCCTTACTCCATGCTACCTTCACAGAAATCATTGATCCTTTCCTCTTTACCATCTAAACATGCCTTCAATCTGTTCGCTTTTACCCACTGACCGTCCCACCGCTCAAGTGGAAGCCAACAACACTGCCCACCTGGACTCATGAGTCTCCCAAGTGGCCCCACAGCCACTCTCCCCTACTTGAGACAAATGTGATTGTGTCTCTCCCACGCTTTTGGACTCATTTCAGACCCACTGTTCTTAGAAGAAACTTCAATTTCTTCACCTGGTGAAGGTCTTTGCCATGAAACTGTCAGCTCAGGAAGGGCAGGACACACCCTCGTCCCTCGGCTCCACCATCTGGCAGAGCATCAGCTTGGGAGGATTGAGTTCTTAGCAAACTACTTCACTTATCCATACAAATCCATGGTAGATTAGAAAGATTTTAGATGTTGAGCTCGACTATTAATTTGGGGATTTTGCACTGGCAACCTGCAAGTATATATTCTAATTATTGTGTCTTCTTAAAACCATACCCAGATTAAAGGAGTATTTGTGGAATGTCTTCGGAGTAAAAGGGACTGTACTTTTACAGATTTTATGTTTTAAAATATGAACAACCCGGACAGGGTCAAAAATAGTACCGCCTCACAAGTGACAGAAGACAGGTGAGACGCATATAGCAACAGGTCACAAAGATGGTAAGAGCAAAGTTGTTTCTCCAACCCCCGAAAAAATTCCTCCAAGAACTGAAAACTCAGAAATTTGAGAGTAAAATACTATCATATAAAGAAAGAAAATAAATAATCCTCTTCATCAGGGTTTCTAGATCTGACTGCAGAGTTATTAGCAGGCCATACTGAATCCTAGCACAGAAAAATCAGATGGACTAGTGGTGAGTAAGTTCCAGGAAAACGGCAGTAACTCCTCCACTTGAAAGAGGACACACACTCACTTGTTCAAGGTGATTGTAAACCACATTCTGCAGAAATTCAGAAGATTCAGGCACCGCTTCTAGATGGTGATGACACGGAAGGACGGCTTGGATGCATGCTTCTAACCGAGTCACCGGCATTCTTACACTGCAGGGGGAAATGGAGGCCCTCAGCCAAGAGCACAGTTGTTCCTGTCATGTATCCCAGGCCGTGCCTCGGGGACTCAGTGTACTGTAGCAGTCTGGCCCCAGGTGAGGACCCGCAGCGTGGCCCAAGCAAGCAGGAGGGGCACTGTGCTTGAGAAATCCCATCCCCCATGGGGGCAAGAGGGGCTGGTGGGGTTGTGTGAACCTATAAATGCTCATAGAAATACACCTGCATACATTGAAGTGATAAAATTAAAAGTAGCAGGCTATTTAACAAAATTTCAATTGTCAGTGTTAATTTTACCATTCCATTCCGCTTGTCCCCTGCACTCTGAGACAGGCTTAGGCTCTCTCACAACTGCAGCTCTGATGCAATAGTTGTGAAGTTATTTTACTTTGCTGCAAGTGTCTTCGCTCCCAGTGTCACTGTGACTGTCGTCTCTTAACACAGTCAGATATCTTCCTGGATCTCTCCCTGAGTTCCTTGCTCCTGCTTCTCAGATCCTGAGATAAAGAACAGGTGAAGGCACATGACTGGAAAAGTCAATGTGGACTTGACCAAAGTCCTCAGTGACCCCCTAGGTGAGTGCTGCCCACCCCTTACCTTCGATTCTCAAGGTTCTGCCCAGGGTGACATCCAGCCAGGAGAGAGTCCTGGGCCCTATTAAAAGCTGTGTGGCTTGGGTGCAGGGAAAGCTGCAGGAGCTGGTTCCGTAGCCGGTCCCATCCACACCTCTGCTCCTCTCTCTCCCGAGGCAGCGCTGCCAAGCCCCCAGGCTCCCTGAGCTTCTGTCTTTCTCTTCTACTCTACTTCAAGCCCTTTTCCTCTTCCTTTATTCCCTGATTATCCCTAGCTGGAGTGATTTTTCTATCATAGAATTTGAAAAAATTTCCTGCAGCTGAAAAAGAGGTGCCAGAGGTCAACGCGCATATGGTGGTTCCTGAATAGAGCCCCTGGTTAGGGGGACCCTCACCAACACTCATGGGGCATCAGGCACGTTGCAGGGTCGACCACCACCAACAAGAGTTTGCTGTGACACCAAGGCACGCACAGCATCCCTGCTCACTAAATTGTAGTTGTAGTCCTTTATTAAGAAGCAAAAATAAAAAAATTGCTCATGTTTCTTACTAAAATTATTTATGAGGGAGAAAAAGAAATTGTAATAGAAAGAACAAATTTCACTCCATGTTAGATGTGTTCATTTGGCTTTAATCCTGTACGTTGTTTTCTAGGCTCAGACTTGCTATCTCTGCACCTTTTGTAAAAGAAAGTTGCCTTTAGCCTGAAATATCCAGGAGGGTCTATTCTCCGGGCTCTGATCTTTAAGAATATTTGCTCTTCTACACTTTTGTATAGATGGCAAGTTGTAAAATAGTGAATAACCTTTCTTTTTTTTGGAGGTTTTACAGGGGCACCATAATTTGACCCACATGGACAGCTGCAGGAACAAAGGATTTCAAGGACAAACAATTCATACAGCAAGAAGTTTGCAACAACCAGCCACATCCCCGCCACTTTTTAGTATAAAAGGAGACTGAATTCTGCCCTGGGGAAGAGAGTTCTACTGGATAACAATATGCCATTTTCTGGGTCTGCCAGCTTTACAAATAAAGTCTCTTTTCCTTACTCCAACATCTCATCTCCCGATTAATTGGCCTGTCATGCAGCAAGCAGAACGAGTTTGGACTTGGTAACAAATTGACTGCCTTAGAGGTAGTATGTCTCCACTGTTTCCTCATTTCCAGTATTTCACAACCTATCAATTTTATATGTTTTTTAACAACATGAACAAAAAACCTATTACAAGGAATTGATTCCACAGAAATAAAATTATTTCTACTCCTTCAAAACTTTTTTCTTTTCTATTTTATTTTGTTTTGCTTATTGAAAAGAAAATAAATTCAAATCTTTTTATTTCACGTATTTTTATAACTAGATATTGTAAATACTACAAAGATATTTAAATTGCAATAAAAATTGTTCATATATTAGTATAAAGATATATACACAATCAATGCAGATTAGGAAAGGAGTAGATATTTACTAAAAATCCACTGCACATCCAGTCTTTTACAAGCATATCCTGGAATATAAGCTCTATTATCCAGGGTCCCCCACCCCCAATCTCACTGCGGAGTCCCTTAGTAATCAACTACCAAGGCACCAGCATAGAACCATGAGATCACTATTTTAGGTATAAATGAGAGTATTAGCTCATTCAATTCTAAAAGAGAAACCTTAAAATAAATACTGAACTTACTTACAGATAAACAAATTTGGACACAAAAAAGTACAGTTTCTCCCCAAATTCACAAAGATAATAACTGGTAAAGGCAAGATTTGAACTCATCTGCCTTGAATATAAAGCTAAGTTGGAAATCCCCTTCAACTGTGGAGGACCAGCAGCACAGCCTGTCACCCTATCTTTGTTCAGATCTGGCTTTACACAGCCTGAGACAGCACCCCTTCCTATGGAACTCGAGGGCAAACAATAACAATAAGGATTTTATATTCAGTAGTTTCTTAGGTCTCAATTATATAAAGTGTCAGCAGGTCAGCAGAAAACTCTGGGAAATATGAGTGGGTCCAGAGCTTTTTGCTGATAAGAAACTCAATCTATCAGGACAGAGTGACCTTCCCATGAGAGGCCTCATGGACATAAACTAAAGGCAACTGAGCAATGAAAACTAGCAAGAACATGGAACTCAAGCAAGAAGGATCCCTACCATCCCCTGCCCAGTTGCCTCTTCACCTTTGTGGACAAGACGGCAGAAGGTCCATGTTCTTGTCCAAGTTACAACATCATGGATTCTCACCCATATAATATTACGACTCTATGCTGTCTTAAGTCCTTTCCAACTAAAATATGATGACACCAATATCTCAGCGGAATGTCTATGTCTCCACTTTCTCTCTTCTATTAGGAGACTATATCTATGGCCACAAAGCCGAAATTCAATTAAAAACACCATGCACGAAGCCTGGTGAAAGTCTGTGTAAGAGACATTGTTCTCAAGCTCAGTGAGTGAAAACTCAGAAAAAGTGGTCCTTATCCCTCTGCAAGTGGAAGGTAGCCTGATTGTGTGTGTGTATGTGTGCACACGTGTGTGTGTAAATCAAATACAATGTATTCTGGGATGTGCACAGATTTTTTTTATGTTACTATCATTTCATGAGGATGAGCCAACCTTTAAAGTAATTTGAATCTACTATTCTGAGAGAGTCTCAGGATATTTTGGTGGAGGATGGGAAAGGGGAAAGGAAAGGAGGAAAGAAGTAAATGAAGCAAAGCTGTAAGTATACTGCTAGGGAAAGGCAAGACATTAATTTTGTTCCTACTTGCATCACACACAAATTAGGGACTGGCTTTCCCACATGTCTTGTCAAGCACTGAGTTGCAGAAGAACAGGTGACAGCCCATTTCTCACTGAGCTTGTGACTGTACGTGGCATCTTATAGACACTAATTATTTAACCTGATCAAACAATCTGGCAGCAGGCTGTAATTCTCCTATTTTGAGAGATAAGAAAACAGGAAGTGAAAGACGGTATATAGCTTGACAAAAGTCAGAGGACAAGTAAACTAAAGAGGATGAATTCAAACTCAGATCTGAATGCAGAGTCTGATCTTCCCACTCTGAGGGCTGGAAATTCCTTAACACACAGGGTCCCCAGCTCCTCTGCTTTGTTCCTGGCACCAAGCATTTCCCATGGCGATATTCTCCAGTTCTCAGACACAGCGCTCTGTGCAGCCAATAACCTCCATTCGACCTTGATCATCTACCTGTCACGCCCACCAGGCTTCACCAGGCAAGAAAGCTGGCTTTCAACTGCATACAAAGCCACCCCTGTTTTATCCTGGACTCTTCAGCGGCTTTTCCAGCGTAAACACAGCCATGAAAGTGCTCACAGTTTGTACATGAGCCACACTACCTCTCTCCATCTCTGTCCCCACCTATACTACTTTGCTATGACCATTTTGAGAATCTTGGAAACAATTTTTTAAAAACAGAAAAGAAAGGATTCTGTAACAAGTACTTAATACTTACAATTTTAAATGAGAAGTTACAAAGTGAGTATTTACAAACCGAATCTGCCTTCCTAGGTGTCAGTTTTAACAGTTAAAATATACAATAGCAAAAAATTCTGACTTAAATAATTAAGAAAAACATCAACAATAATCTGGAATAAACTCTAAAACAATGCCCATGTTGTACATGGAGGAAGTACAGGACTGTACTGTGGGGTAAAGTAAGAGGTGTGAAAGTAGAGACATCAACATTTTGTATGCAGGAAAGCAGTTTTGTAAAAATGTACGTTCTCCTAAAGATAATTCAAAAGTACTAAAAAATCCCACGAGAGCACTTCTTTTTTTTTTTAACTTGAAAAATTATATTAGAATTCTTCAGGAATAATAAAGTCATAATACTAACCAAGAAAATTTGGGATCGAAAAGAGAATCAAAAAATCGCACTGTCAGATATTAAATAAATGTTTACAATATGTAAGATATAGTGCTAGTGTAAGAAAGTAAGATTGATAAAAATAAACCATGAGCTCAAAAAGAGACTCTAGTGTACATAAGTATTCTTTACAGGTGGGATTTCAAGTTAAAAAGCAAAGTAGGAATTCAATAATTGTCTTGGGACAATCAGAGAATCCCCTGGAAAAAACAAATTCTATTCCAGTCATAATGACCGCAAGAAAAATTACAGAATGTGATGTGAATATTAGAAAGTACTAATAACAGCGAATATAATTCTTTGCTCATATTAATTCAACTTCTCTTCACTATAACAAGTACCATCATCATCTCCATCTTAGAGATTAAAAAAACCTACAGAAGAAATTTATACCAGTATAAGAAAGTATTTCTAAGAATAATATCAGGAATAAAACCCAAAAAGAAGACATTTACAATCTTAAGATTATTTTGGGCCACAACAAAAATGAATCTACTGAACAAAATGAAAGGCAAAAAATGACAAGGAAAAGCTCTCTGATACATGTTGATGAAGACAAGGGGTTAATGTTCATAATATACATAGAGCTGTCACAAAGCAACAAGAAGCTGCCTCACTTAAATGTGTGCAAAGGACAAAAGAGATCATTCACTTTTTAAAAGTCAGATGGCTAATGAGTGAAAAATGCTCAATACCTCACTGGTCATCAAGTGCAAATTAAAACAATGAAAAAGTACTTTTGCTCATCATATTGGCACATATTTTTAAAAGATATTCTAGCTAGTGTCCATCTTTGAGACAACAAACTGTGAGCGATCTTTTGGAGGATGACATGTCAATGGATATGTAAACTCTGAAAAACGTGTGTACACACAGGCTGAACTCCACATTTTGGAATCGTTTCATTTAGAAAAATTCAGTTCAAAAAGATGTACTTATCAGAGCATTTACACAGCACTGTTTACAATGGTGAGAAGAAAAGCTGAAGTGAAATCATATCCAGCGATAGAGAATTGGTTACATAAGTTATTCTACATCTTTTCATGCCCCACAGGAGAAGGAATTTCTTGATTCACTTGAAAGGAGCCTGTGATTTATGTAGTTGTCACATCCAAGGACTAAATTTCCAGAAAACTTAACGAAAATAATACTCATACAAGATCACAGGAATGTTTGTATAAGAAGTATGCCAGTCAAACACCCTTTCTGACAGTGGAAAATGGAGAAAACTTAAGTGTCCACCATCAAGACAATGATGCGGTAAATCACGGTGAGCTGTGGGCACTAAAGTTCCGGTGTTTCGGCGTGGTCCAAGGCCTTGTCCACAGTACGCTCCCACGAAAGGTGTCCTTACACAAGAGACCAAACCTGCATATCAGGAAAACCCTCTACTCTATCTGAAAGTACTGGGTGAGTCTGGAGAGAGAGGACGTCTGTGATATATACCTGAGTGAATAAACCGAGCTGCAGAAAACATATAGTATGGCCTTATTTTTCAATAAAGCATATATACACACACATAGACATAGATTTCTCATATACGTGTATGTATGTGTTTATTTATATGACATAGGCATAAAGGTCATGAAATATATACTCCACATTGTCAGCAGTTTTTACTCTCAGGAAAAAAGGGGAAGGGATGTAGGGGACTTTCGGTACCACAACAGATCTCTTTTCAGAATTTCAGTTAAGTATACTTGGAATTTAAAAGTTTATTTAAGTCCAAAGTAAAATGGACGAGGACTCCACAAGACAGAATGCTATACTAGTCATTAAAAATCATGCCAGGGGAGATAGAATATTGTAGAAAAATGTGTAATAAGCCGAATGGAAAATGGAGGTCTCCACACAGTATACAGGCACACATTGCTCGCTGGTTTTTATGACAGAGGTAATACACACTGATGAAAAGAACAGAAAATAGATGTTAATGTGTTAATTATTATCTCTGAGTACTGGCACCAGGATAGATCCTTTTGACCATTTTTTCAGACATTTATATTAAATACACACTATTTTTCAACTGAAAAATGCATTTTTAGATGTCTAGTACCACACATTGGAAAATTACACGAGTACTTACAGAAACAAATAACTAGGAGACACCGCAGCAGCGTCACAAAGTGTAGAAAGGGCGATCCTGAATAACACCGCGCAGTTACATAAGGACCCACAAAGTGAGAGCACCTGCTGTAACAGGGCGCGGCCCCCTTCCATTTGTCAGATGTGTCTTCAGGGCTGAGGCAGTTCTGAGCACGGCCAGTGTCAGTGCTGGTGTCTGGTTGGATGCCACTGGAGGTGAGGGCACCTGCAAGCCGAGAGGAAGAACAGAAATCATCCTCTGCTTTTTCTCTCTTGTTTCTTTGTTACTTTTAAAGAGAGGCGGAAATAAGATAAACTGGATCTTTCCTACTGAAATTTCAGTAATGAAACCATTTTTAAAGTGATCACAACTTATATTCTGCCTATGACTGTCTTTTCAACAAAGCATCATATTTATAAAATGTTAATTAACTCACTTAATTAACTCCCTGTTGAAACATTCTAGTAAAGAGCATGAACTGCAGTATGTAAAAGAACCACACCTGCAGTGACTAGCTCAGCTGTCTTGACGGCAGTGCAGTCAGCCCCCACCATCCCGTGGCCCTGAGCTCCTGATGCTGGGAAGAGAGCGCGCTGCTGCCTCAGATGGAAAGAAAAGGTGAAAGCATTTTCTGAAATCTACAGCACTGACAAAACATAACTGATAAATCCCAGGCTCCTTTGAGGCTGTCATTTTCCGTTTCTGGCCAACACCCGTCAATGAGCAGAACCACCCCATTCCCGAGTCATGGGACTCACGTGGGCAGAAGTTTTGGAGAAATTTCCAGGTATAGAATGTAAACCAACTATACATAAAACTCTAAAAAAGAAAAGATGCAATAATCTGATTTTGGAAGACACTAAAATATTCTCCTAAGCCTTAGTACTTGGAAAGGCTGGGCTTCTACTAAGCCACTTATTTATTTCACAGCCAATGAGCATCTCCCACAAACCCTGTTTCCCTGTGTCTGCTGGGAGCTTCAGGCACATTGATGTTGTCTATCTTATAAGTCACAAGGCAGAGGCGTGTGTCTCACGCTTGCAACTCTCACACAGGCTCAACTCCTAGCCTCACTGTATGAACTTGGCCCCATTTTCTCACCTGTTTATTTGGTATCTGTTCTTCTGTAAGCTGCCTGAAATGCTTATTGAAACAAGTCAGAAGAATGAGTGGGTAGAGAAATGGACAGATGGACAGGTGAGAGATGGGCAGAAAAACAGAGAGTCTCCAAGAGAAGGGGAGCAATCAAAATTACCTATGCAAAACCCTCTTCTAGTCAGGGAAGGAAACCACCACGGAGAAGTGTGAAGAGGCAGGTTGCTTAGGACTGTTTCCTGGATTCCATGAAAAGTCACACCAAGAGATGAGAGGGTAGAACTATAAATAATAAAAGAAAAAATTCATGCATGTTTGAAAAATATATCTACATTATGTACTATCTAAAGAATAGAGTCAAATCAGCAAGGCCCAATAACAAAATCCTTGGGTATTTACAGAAGTGAGAATCCCATCTCCAATCTGCAAGGCATCCCTTTGGAGCACTGAGAGTCTACACGGTGCGGTCATAAAGCCATCACCGCAAAAGCGATGCTATCCTGCACTTACGAGGAAAGAGCAGCTGTGCTCGGTCTGCCTACACGTGTCTTTTACACCCCTCAGCACCTCTACGGGGGAGGGACGCCTAGCGAGCCCCATCTCTGCAGGACAGAAAACAAGTCCAAGAGAGGCTAAGCCGACCTATCAATTCTCCATCTCACAGGACTTGTCACTCCAGACCAGGACTCGAACTCGGACCCACGTTTGTAACCACAGTACTACCGTATTTTATGTGCTTTTTGTGTGTATAATACATTTGTTTCTGGCATGAAAGGGTATTTAATAAATGATCGGTTGTCTTGTCTATCTCATTAGCTCACAATCTTTATATTTTTGAATTGTACTCTTCCCATGGAGAAAGGAACGGAAAGAGCGGGGATCAGAATGAGGTGGGGCTCCATTCTTTATCTGTTGCCTCATCTCATCGAAGTCCCCAAACAAGGAGATAGAGCAAATGTTCTCGTCATCATTTAAAGAGAGGGCTCCAGTGATGGTGACTTACTCAACTCCAAAACCAAGTCTGGGGGAAGGGCACATGCAGCAACGAGAGCAGTATCACCTGTAGGAAGGCAAAAAGAGCTCAGGGGATGGCTCAATGGGTCAGCCTGATTTCATTTCAATCGATAATACAATAACACACTCTAAAAAATCTAGCATGCAATGGATTTGCTCTTTCTTGACATCTAGCAAGTTTCCACAACTCACATGTAACATTATCACGAACTAGTGAAAGGAAGAGTCCACAGACAAGGAAAATCAATGCCACAGGCAGGCTGAAACACAGGCTGGAGGAAAGGAAGGGAAAGGGCATAGTTAAGAAGAGGCAAAATTCTGGGAAAAATACATCATCACAAGGAATCTCAAGCATCATCCAGCAATCATATAATCATTCTTTCAAGGGAGAGTTACTTAGGTCCTATTTTGTGCAACATTGTACAGTGGGCGAAGCAAGAGCACAGCGTCCATGGTGGCAGCAAGTTGCGGAGCTCCAATACACTTCTGATCCCGGTACCTTGCACACTTGTCCTCAGTATAAAGGCAGAATATATAGTAAAATAATCCAATGTAAACTCTATGCAATGCTGAAAAAAATTAAAGAATACCTAAATACCTGGACAGACACACCACGCACATTCCTGAATCAAATGACAGCATTCTTGGGATGGCAGTGCTCCCCAGAGCGATCCATATATTCAACGTGGACTCGATCACAATCCCAGTGGGTTCCTCTGCAGAAACTGACTATCTGCTGCTACAATTCATATGAGAATTCGAGGATCTCAGTAACCAAACCGTACTTGAAATAGAAGAAGAGTTTGAGAGGACATGTAATTCTCAATTTCAAACCTTACAACTGTATCTCCAGGTGAGATTAGAGGCCATTTTTAAGTTATAATTGTGTTTATCCTTATTTTCTAAATTCTGTACAACGAATATACCTGTTAGAATAAGAAATTTAAAAAGTAAAGTATCTTTTAAAACATGCAAACCGATTCATTCATTGGGAAGAAAATATTTTGACTATAAAGAAGTAAACAAATATCTAGTGAAAAAGGACTATTTAAAAACAGGAGTGCATTTACAGTTTTTGTAAATTGGAAACTGAAAAGCACAAACACATCAAGTTTCTAGGGAGAGTGTTGCAACATATTAATTATTTCCAAAATTCTAATTGAACAATGAAAACTCAAGAAAGAGAAAATCTTGATTGACAGCCAACTGCAAACACATGGAGAGCAAAGGCCTAGAAATCACAGTTCCTTTAACTCTGCTACTAACTCAATAGGAGAGGAAATTCCTCACAGAGGGGACAGTGGAATCCCATGCATAAGACAGGATACACAGTACAAACTGCACTAGAATTGGGGGTGATTTCCATAGAAGAATTCTAAAGTTACAACATTGCTGAAAAACTATAAAAACACTGACAGACAGATTAAAACACACAGTCATATATATTATATAGAAACATATGAAGTCTGCTCCCATGTTGCATAGAAATACAAACATATTTGTTCATTTATGGGCACTGATTACTTTATCCCAGGTAGAATATTTCAACTAAAATAGATAATCAATAATACACTCCTCTTGTCAAATCTAGTTGATAAGTTACTCTGCTATGTATGCATAATGTGTCTAAGATAGATTTAAAATTAGTGAAAAAGATTTTTGTATGGTTTCTTGAACCCTTCTCAAAACACCAAGCTTAATTTTAAAATAAATCTGAGCAGTATTTCTATATGATCTTTTCCCTTGTGAAATGAACAACACAGTCTGTTGTCAAAATTCTTTCCTTACAATGATTCACGAGCACCGTATACTCACAAAACTGCTGGACAGCAAGGCACTATCCAGACACTGTGACAAATCAAATGAAACACAAGGAAGACAGTGACCCTATTCTGCAGGGCTTATAATCTGTTCCAACACCGGGTTTTTATTTGATTTGTTTGATTGGTTAGAAAAATAAAATCACTCAAGTACATTCTTCTTTGAGCATTATGTAAATCATGACTCTCTTTTTAGTGTCATGAGCAGGAAAGACTTGAGTATGAATTGATTAGAACAACTAGGCACAATCATCACTGGAGCCTGTGTAATAAATAAGTACATGAGATCTAAAATAAACCTACACAGATCTCTGCAAGGAAAATGAAGAGGTGAGTTCCCCAATGAGAAGACAAACAATCAAGAAATCAAAAAAGGAAAACTTTTTCATTAATGATTCCAGGCAGTAGTGGAGCATGGTGGTGAAGATCACAAATGCTGGGGACAAACATGAGGGTCTGAAATCCCACAGCACTGGGTAGCTGTGACACTGATATTTCAGTGAAATTTTCTGCACCTCAGTCTCCTATCCATAGACTGGGGACAACCACAGCACCCATCTCCTAGAACGGTCTTAAGAATTAAGTTATTTTTTATATAAAAGTTTAAATAAAATACCTCAGATTTTAAATATTACCCCAAAAGCTCAAGGAACAAAAAAAACAGTGATAAATTGGAGTTCATCAAATGTTAAAAATTTGCTTCAAAGGACACCATCCAGAAGGTGAAAAAACAACAGAGAGGAGAAAAATTTTTCAAATTATTTATCTGATTAAGTATTTGTATCTTCAAATAAAAGAAAAAACTCCTACAACTCAACAAGAAAAAGAGAACTCAATTAAAATGTGTATAAAGTATCTGAAAATGTATTTTTCAAAGAAAATATACAAATGGCCAATAAGCACAATCAAACGATGTTCAATATCATTAGCTGTAAAAGAAATCAAGTCAAAACCACTAGGAGAAACCGCTTCACACTTACTACAATAGGTTATAATAAAAAAAAGGTGTAACAAGCACTAATGAAGACACAGAGGAAGCGGAGCGCGCAGCCCTTGCTGGTGAGGATGTAACACAGCGTGGCCACTTTAGAAAACAGCCTGGCAGGTCCTCAGAGAGTTGAACATTTGGTTTATGAATGACCCAGCATTTCTGCTCTCTGGTCACACAAGTAAGAGAACTGAAAACAAATGTCCACATAAAAATTCCTACAGGAGTATTCACGGCGCCATTACTCTTCACAAACAAAAAGCAGAAACAACACAAACGACTATCACCTGATGAATGGGTAAACAGTAGGGCCCAGATATACAGTAGAATATAATTCAGCAATAGCAAAGCATAGAGTACTGACCCAGGCCACAACCTGGAAAAACATTGAAAAAGTTACTCAGTGTGAAAGAAGTCAGTCACAATAGACAGTTCCATTTACATGAAATAACTGGTTTTACATGAAATGTCCAGCACAGGCAAATCCATAGAGAGAGAACAGTGGCTGCCTGGGGCTGGGAGAGGATGAGGAAGATGGGAATGACTGCTTGTGCATACAGGGCTTCCTGTTGGGGGATGAAAATATTCTAAGATTGTCTGCGATGCACAATTCTGGGCTTTGAGTAAAAACCGCTGCACATTTTAATGGGTGAATTGTATTAAAACTGTTAAGGACAAAAGCACCTAGGGCCAGAACCTTCAAATAGTAAATGCAAATTGCTAACTTTTATTACAGGAAGAAGAAACTGCCCTCAGCATGAAAGCAGGAGATCGGAAAATATGGGTTAACAGAATTGGACAAGAGCATTTCACTTGAAAGAGTTGCTGAGTGTACACGAAATATTCAGAAATAGGAAAATCAGCTTGACATCACGAAGAAGCATTCTGCTTCAAATGCAGATCAAGGATTCGGCAAGCCCAGCTGCTAGAAATAACCAGAGAAGAAACCTGGTTCTTACAACAAGCACCAGAGCCAACAAGGAAATGGTGGTGAGGAAAGCAGGCAGCCAAAAATCTGGAACAGTTTGCTACAAGTAATTTCTCCACTGAAACTGCCCACCAGCACGTTTACCACCATCACATCTGCCAGGGTTGTATTGCAGAGAAGAGACCAACTTCTAAAAGGCACAGGAAATGTTTACCAGGGAAGAAAAGGCTGCTGTCAGTCCTGGGACAGAGGCAGTGTGAGCAGAGGCCAGAAGGCTGCAGGTGAACTGGAGCAGACCTGGGGCAGGAAGGGACCACGGAAGAGCAGATCTCAATTTTCTACTCTCTCTCCCTCGGGTAGGAGAGATAAAGCCTGCATCCTTCTCACCTGGAACTGTGGGTTCTGGCTGGCAGAAGTCTTACGTACAGGGAATGAATACTCAAGACTCTGTGGAAAAAGTCACGAAAGAGAGAGGGCGTAGGGACCCAACTCCACGAGCCTCTCAAATGATCCCATATTTATTGTGTATAATCAAAGGAAAACGTCATTAACAGTTGTGTGATAGTAAGCAGGAACTTGGGGAAAGAAGGATGAGACAGAGATTGTAGAATCCACCATGAGTACAAAGGCTTAGTGTATCTTTAGGTAAGTCATGGGGTGAGGGGAATAAGATACATTCTTTAGACATGTGAATTACAAAGCAGACCACCAGACCAGCTAGGTCCTTGCTTGGGGGATAATAGAGTATCTAACTGCACACAAGCCCAGCCTTTATAGCTGTGGGCCTGGGTCATTGCTTTGCGATGAGCAGAGTGCTATCTAAAACATCATCTACGCAAGCAAAGCATTATCTCTGCTTTTTAAGGCAAGGAGACAGGAGTGAGGATGCACAGGCACTTGCTTGCAAAGCAGTTACTAAGCATACGTTTTCTTCTTAAATTTGACAGGCGGCTGGGGTCTGTTACAATTTGTTAACCCAATCATGGGCTCCCACATGGAACCATTATGGAGGACACCCTAAGGTGACAAATCCTGGCTCTAGGTCTTTTCCTGCCAGCTTCAGCCACTCTAGCAGAGTCTAGGCACATTCCTGAATAATGATCATACAGAACCACCCACACTGTTAACTCCTGGTGCTTGAAACTTAATTTTAGCTCTACACAACTTAACGTAGAAAAGTTTCAGAAATAAAAGATATTATATTTACTTTATATCTCATCATAGGACTGATTTTTCTGATTGCTCTAAGCTGCTTCTTCTTGGTAAAGCACCTAATTCTGCAGGTGAATTCAGTACTTTCTTTGGGCATAACTAGCCAGTTTGGGCTCGCTAACTTCTATTGGTCAAATACCGATACACATAATTGATTTCATTGTTCATCAATTTCAGCTGGGAGCAGAGGGAGTGTCACTCTGTTCCTCAGCCCAACCTCAACTCTTTATCATCAGCAACTCAGGACTCCGGAAACCAAAAAAAGCTTTTGTTTCCCTTCTACAGTTTCAACAAACCCAACAGGATACATAAGCCTGGAGAAAGAATTCAACACAAATGTTAAAACAAAAATCAATAAACCTGAAGCAACTCCACCTCCGAATCATGATACACAATGACATGAGATTAAGTGTGTCAGGCCCAAAGCATGGGTGAGCCTGACCACCTGATTTCTATTCTTCAAAGGAAGGAAAGTTTTCCTATTTTTTATTATCACTCTGTCATTGTTTCTGATTAAGCGAAAAACTAGTGTATGAAATAATTAAGCATTGAAATAACAGATTTTGTTGTATCAATTACAGAAGGCATTCAGAGGTGTTAGGAAAAACCACCTCTGTAAAAAATGCAAAATTTCTTCCACTGTGAAGAACACGTATACAAAATGCAACAGAGAATTCAAGCTCTTGTGGAGAGGAGCAAAAGCCACAGAATCAAAGCAAAGTCATTACTATGAGTCAACTCAAAATTCACTGGACAATCATGTTCAATGCATTCAATGAAATTTAAAGGCATACTGCAAACCATACACTTAATGATCTGCAGGCTAGAGGAAGAATTTCTCTCTTTAACAGACAAGAGTAATCAATAGGGTGCCCCACCAAACAAGGACCAAAGAACAATCAGGTTTTTAACAGTTATGATAAATCAGCATTTTCTAAAGATCAAAATCCAGAAATTTTAAACATTCATTCACACCACAATGAAACAAGCACTTAAAAAAAAAAAAACAAAATAAGCACATAGAACATGTACATAGATCAATGAGAATTTCTTGAGACGCTGGAAGAAACAGGCTATAGTCTTTTACTTGAGAAATAAAACTACTTTTAAAGATAAATGCTAAAACACATTTCATCATTCATGTTGCCTTGAAAAATCTGAGGCACTTGTATCTGATTAGAAAAGCAATTCTGAGTAATAGTGTGTTACAATTCAGAGCCAGTTTGCTTTAGAAGAAAAGAGAAAAGAAAAGCTACTGTTTCTCATATACTGCACAAAGTGTGAAGTGTCTCCCTGCCTCTTTCTCCTCCCGTTTTCTAAGCTCATGCTTCCCAACCCTTCTGAAACAAGTATGAGAACCTCTTATTCCCGCCAATATGCCAAATGACAAAAGAAAATCAATTTATTTGTGTAAGTATATGCTTAAACCTTGAACTGGAAGAGAAAGATATCAGAAGTCTATATGGAACTTATTTCTACATTCCTGAAATCACACACACAAACGTTCACACAGACACAGACACAGACACATACCCCCTGGATTACTGGGAAATTCACAAACTTAGGATTTCCATCTTCTAGAAGATAACTTTGTAGTTAGTTTAAAATACAAAACTGTCAGCTTTGGAAAGCCTTGATCACCTGCTAAACCATCCAAATATCAAAGAGACCCAATTAGCCTTCTCGGTAGAATGTAATTTCCCATGATGGCAAAACATACCCTAAAAAGTCCTGGATCTAAGTCTCGTGTTTATCACTAGCTATGATCGTTTTTAAGCACATTAACAGATTCAGAAACGTATGTCTCAACAGCATTTATTCTTATTGAAATAGTATACGTGTTCATTTGCCTATACAGAGACCAGGTCCCATGATGGAGTTTAAGAGCTATTTTGTGTATTGCAATATTTATTTTTAAGTGCAGAAAAGGAGGGTGGGTATTACTCAGTTGTAGAGCACCTGCATAGCATGCACAATGTCCTGGCTTCAGTCCCCAGTACCTCAAAAAAAAAATAAATAAAATAAGGGCATATTTAAAAATGAGTAAAGTTATAAAAAAATGCAGACTAAAAACCACTGCAATCTAGGAGACACAATTACAATAAAAAAAAAACAAGAGTTTCTGTCAATTATTGGCTATTTGCCAATCGCAGAGACAACCAGAAATCACACCTGATAACCATCACGTGTGATTCTCAGCAACCCTACTAAGTAGACACGGATGAGAAACCAGGCTCTGCAGATGAGGAGACGGAGCTCAGAGGAGCCGGGGACGCTGACCGTCCTGCTTCCCGTGACACCACATCAGCCCAGGGCAAGCGCTGACGGAGCTGCAATGAGGGGACACCCAGCTGCATGGAACCTTGGGGCACTGGGGAGTCCCAGAAAACACTAAAAACTGTTCAGTGAAAAACCAGCTCAAATATAATACACTGTGCCACATTCTTTAAACAGGGAACATGAGTGAGACCTTTTTGATGCCTCCGTGTCCTTTCTGCCATCGTCAGTTACTTGCCCTCACAGCGTGACCAGTGATGAACTGGACCCCATATGAAGCGCACTCAGATGGCAGAGCATTTGAAGCTGGTTTATGAAGTTTGTAAGACTCTGTCTGTGCCTCACACAGGCGGTCATCCATCACTTCTCACCGGTGTGGACGTACCACCTGAAATCACTCCTTTCTGCTTTTTAAAATCCCTTCATCTACTCCAGACTATTCAACAGCAAAGAAGCAGCTAAACCACAGACAGTGGACAGCTTTTCACCAAATTTCTTGAACAGCCCATCGGACTACCTGGAAGCCCTTTACTTTTATTAAACCCACTTCCAGGTACTTCATCATTTTCGGATTGGTGGACTTGGCCTCTGACTGAGCTACTCAGAGAGCTCCCAGCCTCACATCCGAGAGAGGACCCTGCTGTTGGGAGAAATCAGTGAGAAAGGCGTACATCCCCCAGTCATGTCTGCATGGCTAGAAGTGCCACAACGTGCTAAAAATTTATACCATCATAACCCCTGGGCTCCCATGGTCTGGTTTCACATTAACCAAACTCATGAGACACTGATGCAAGAAAACCAGAAATTTAACTTATTAATGTAACAGAAGATGTGAAACTATGAACCAGACTGCAATATCAGAGTTCAACCATGAGTATATGTTCTCCTCCACGGCCCAAACACGGGCAGGCAGTCACATGGCAAGTGTGGACAGAAGCAGAGCAGGAAGGATTTCTAGATGAATTCAATGGACTAAATTTCTGTTATACCAACAGATCTGCTGCCTGGAAAACAATTCTAATCACGGTGCACTCTTTGTGGACAGTTGCTGAGACACGACTGTGAGCACCTGTGTAACTCTCCTTTCCCTGTCCTTTCTGGGCTAATTGATGCACAGACGTACAGAAATCGAGGGATGCAGATACATCTAAACACCCAAAGCCCATTCTGGGAGCCACAATACCATACAGCCAGGGTTAAAATACTTGCTCTGCCACTTACTAGTTCTGTGACCTTGGTCAACTTACCCTCTGTGTGCCTCAATTTCCACACTGTAAAACTGGGATAACAATCAAACCTTCCTTACTCGCTTGTTGAGAAGATTGAAGGATTCATTTCTGTAAAACGCTCAGAAAAGAATGTAGCACATTTTGGGTGCTCAACAAATGTCAAATTAATATTACAGTGGTTTACAAGTCTCCTTCCTAATCATCTTCTGTGTTTCCTGGCTAGACTAATACCCAAAGGATATTCTTATTTCTCCTTTTATAAACTCATGGGATGCACCCTTCTGTTCCATCCCACCACCTGTTTAAACTGATGGAAGGGATACCTCCTCCCCACTCCTCTGGGCCATGCAGAGTGCTACTCCCTTCACAGCCCTGACGCCTGGCCCACAGCTAGCCCTCCTCACATTAACAGATTGAGTTGTGATTCCAGGGAGACAAGCAGGGCATGTGAAACCCTTCCTTTCCCTCCAGTGTTGACTACCCTAGGGAAGCACCCTGGATGCTCAGCTGCATTGCAGAACAGCCCTGTGCATGATGGGGCACATTCTCTCAAGGGAAGGCTTGCTGTGGCCCAGAGATACCTGGGACAGGGTGAGTCTCTACTTCTGGGACACAGTATCATGACACTCATTTATCCACAGCCCTGAAGTTCATGGAGAACGTGGCTTCATCAGTAACAAAGAAGACATTTATCACCTGCCTACTCTTTTGTGTCATCTCTCAGTTGGCTGCTGGAGACAACATGTGTATAAGTATTGGTTCCCCTTAGGCCCCAACATATATGAAGTAACAAAAATTTCTGTGGCTTAACGTTGGTCCAGGGCGACTGTGTAACAGTTCTGACTCTGCTGATGCTAAATTATGGGTGTAGGAATTATGGAACCTCCTCAAATATCTTTCATCATAAAATCAGCTTTTCTTATTTTCTTGTTTCTTTGTAATTACCAAAGACTATAAAATGATGGCTGCACACAAAACAGCAGCTAAAGTTTATGAGCTCTCTTGACATACCCACTGTGGTAAACATGTTACATAATTACTAATTCTCACAATTCTACAAAGCAGATATGAGTGTCCCCTTCTCACAGACGAGGGGAAAACTCAGAACGAGCTGACTCAGGATCACGTGGTTCAGTGTCAGCACGTGCAGGCAAACCCAAGTCAAGAAACTACACCCCATCATATATGTACCAAATCAACTCCCACCAATTAACACACAGCGGCGGGGTCAATACTCAGGGGACTCAACACACTTTTCAGCTTTATGGTGCTCCAGAGGCAGCTTCTAGCTGTTTTAAAATATCCCGGCTCACTGGTTTCTAACACTAGAAGAAAAGCCCGATTTTGCCATTGTTTGCACAGCAAGTCTGAAATGTTCACAGCGAGATAAAAGAATAAAACTATGATATAAGCAGAAAAAATTTTCCAGGCAGAAAGACATAATGGACGTTGTGCTATTCTGAAGCATTAAGCAAAGGAATCAAAATAAAATCACATTGTTTAAGCCTTATTTTACAAACAGAAAAATTAAGACTGTAAAAAGTTGCAACAGCGCCACCTATGGCTAAAAAGACCTTCCAGGTTGCCGGGAAACATGCAACACAAAAATTGACTGTAAGATGAGAAACGAGAATCAGATAACTAGAAGCTTATGTAGCATATACTGCACTTTGCTTCGGGGGGATGGAGGGGTATTCAGTATTTAATCTGATATTGCTAATACTCCTAAATATAAACAAAAGACATAGGCTCATGGAAGCTCATCTTAGAAGAGGAAAGAATCCAGTCCAGCCACTTCATTTTACACCAGGGGAGACTGAGACCTGAGATCTGTCCTCCTGGCAATCAGCAGCATAGCTCTCCTAGGTCTCATGTCTTGCACTGTAGTAAATACCAACAGAACTGTACTACGCCTATATTCATAAAAGTCACGTCTGTATTTTTCCAACAGTAGGTAATCTAAGTATCTTGCAAAATACTTCTCAAAGAGCCAGGAAATCATAGAAGGGTATTGAAATACAAAAACATTTATTTACATATTAAAACAGCATGAGCTTTATTCTCTCTATTAAAAAAGTGACATGTCAAATCAAAATTTTGAAATTTTAAAACCTGAAAAGAGTGCAGAAAAAAATCAAAATTTTCTTTAGTCACAAAAGAGAGGAGCTTATTCCCTGATAATAATCAATGTGGATTTTTCTAAACTTAATGGTTCTGGTCAGAATCCCGAGAAATTAAATATCTGATGGATGGTTACACGGCAACATGAATTCTGAGCTGTAACAATACACATTCTGTGTAAATAATCTTCAAGGTCGTCTGCTTAAGGCAATTTAAGTAGTCCCTGTCTCACTAGAATGACACAGATTTCATTAAAGCTTCATACTGCACTTAAAAAAAAACAATCCTAGTTACTTTAAGCCATAATAATGTATATCATATATATACATATTGAATATGCATCAGAAATAAGCTACCCTTTTTAGTATTCAGAGTTGATACTTCTAAACTATCAGTCACTGTGACAGCACATTTTTATTAAGCACCTCTACGGTGCTTTGTATACAAGGCGTCCAGCTCTCACAGTCAGACAAGGTAAACCATATTACTCAAATTTCACAAATGACGAAATATACTTAAGCCATGTAAACAACTAAGATATTCATCATCAGGAAAGAAAAGAGTAAGGATTTTACTTACAATACTCACTGACAAACTTTTCTTTCATACTAAGACTACATAAAACAAATTCAGTGTTTGGAAATTTTTCAGTAAATAAGCACCACTAGAAAAAACAAGTAACATCATTAGCAACAGTTGGACTTTCAAAGACCACTTCTCTCTTGCACAATAATTATTTTAAATGTTTTGTTTTTAGTTCTCACAAAGCACTAAATTAAAAAAATATTACCTTTAAAGTCATTACCTGAGAATAAAACATTTGTGAAAATGTACAATTTTAATTTATGCCACTCTGCCTCTCATTCTCACTGGTGTCTCTCCTTTGAAGACCTCATCAGGCTGACATAGCTAAAATCGGTCATTTATGGGCTCACAGGAGTTCGGGAAAACACTCAACGGGAAGCTGATTAGAGGAGCAATTGAGAATTCATCCTGTGCAGCCTGGATTCCTGCATCGAGCTAGCCACCGCCAGCTGCGTGTGATTTGGGGCAAGCTGACCCATCTCTCAATCCCTCAGCTACAAAAAAGGAGACACTGATACCTACAATCAAACACTTGCTATGAAGTAAAACATGAGCAAAGCATTTTAGCCTCAGTTAGGCGTCCACTCACAGCGAGTTTGGTCATTATGATGATGAGGATGGCTGTTAACAAATTAAGCATGACCAAACAGGAGAAATCACCTTAAAGGAGGAACATTCTAAGTCCATGAGCATTTCCTTTTGGATGGACTGCAGAATATTCTATAGATTTTTTTAATAAACCAAATTTTGTCCATTAATTGTAGATTTACAGGTTCATGGACAAGTCTCCAGAAAAATAATTAGAGGCCTCTAACCTCTGAAAATTAAGATGTAAATTTTAAAAAAAATCAGGGAAGAGATTATACCTCATTTGGGAGAGTATGTACTTAGCATGCATGAGGCCCTCAGTTCAGTCCCCAGTAACTCCATCTAAAAACTTTGTTTTTTAAGAAATAGAGAATTAAAGCAAAAGGATGGAGGAATACGGAAATTTTTAGAGACTCATCTCAGATTTAAGATGGGGAAGAAACCATCCAATTCTCAGAAGAAATCTTCAGGACTATGTAAACTGGATCTGAGATGTCTAGTCTTTTAACATTATTCATGAAATCATATTACCAAGTCTTAAAACTACCTGATAACCCACAGTGGTGATACTGATCATAACAGCTACGATCACGTATCGAGCTCCGGCTAGGACTGCTCTGTTCTGACATCTCTGCCCCTAAGGCCTCACCAGGCGGAGAGCACTAAATTCGGTCATTTATGAGCATCTCGTGTAAGTCCTCCATTTGTGCTTCTCACACTCCCCTCACCAGCTCCTCTGAGGGAAGCACTGTTATCATCTTCCCCACCCGCAGATAAGGCCACTGAGGCACAGACACTAAACCCGTTCCAGGCCACATTGGAATTAAAGGACGTCTGTATTTCTGCTGTTTTGCTTTTGACAAAGGAATCTGAGATATCAATTCAAAGCAGACTGTTAAATAATCAAGTCTGTCAGGTCTTCACCTCAAAGAGCAGATACTATAAATTCCTGTTGTAGGATGAGGCTGCCGCCACAAACTGACTCAGCTTGAAATTAATATCCAAGATGAAGCAGCGGATACACGTAAATATTCACGATTGTCAAGTCTGCCCACGGGTCTGGGCCCTTCACTGCCTGAAAGGGGGTGAAATCCCCACCCGTGTCTGGGAGGGAAGCGCGGCTCTTCCCGGGCTCACCCAGGCTTCATAGGCTATTTACCCCCACAGACTAGCCTCAACGGTTAAAAGCTCTCAAGATTTTTACACCAGGCAAAACTGAAAGACATTTCTGCAGATGGAGCAATTTCTCAGGCTTAAATTTATTTGCCTACACTCAGCCAGAGGGAGAAAAGAAACAGGACTCTACAAAGTCTCTGACCCTCACCACTCACAGGAGTAGAATGACCACAGCAGAAGATGGCCCTTCACATTGCAGGATGTGAACAAAATAAAGATGCCCCAACAACAGGCACTCCCAGACACAGCGCTCAGCAGTCTTCTGCACAATCACGGTTGTGCAGCCCTCAACACCTTCTATTTCCAGAACACTTCATCACCCCAAAAGAATCCCCCTATCACTAGCATTCACCCCGTAATCCCCCTCCACCCAGCCCCTTCCAACCATCACCTGCTCTCTGCCTCTGCATGTGCCTTTTCTGGGCTTTTCAGATCACTGAAATCAACAATATGTGGCCGTTTGTGTCTGCTTCCTTTCAATTAACATGCTGTTAGCAAGGCTTGTATATTTTGAAGTGGCATCAGCATCTCTTTATTTATTTTTTTTTTTGGAAACGTTAAAGATTATTAGAAGGTGGTAAGTACTATCAAAAAGAGTAGAATGGAGCATAAGTGATTGGGTTTCAAAGGGAAAAGTGTGGGTTGAACAGTCAGGGTGGACTTCCCAAAACAGGTGGCATTTTTCATTTTCCTCTTTTTTTTTTCTTTTTTATTCACTCTTACGTGTGAATAATGTTCCACTACATGGAGATACTACATTCTGTTCATCCATTCAGCAGCTATGTATGGACGAGGTCCAGAAGAATGAGTGTAAGGGATGACTAGCATGGATGGCATTTAAGCAAAGGGCAAAATGTGCTTTCAAAAAAAAGCCAACAAACAGAGGCACAAGGAAATTCAGTGCGTTTCTGAGCAAAGTGTTTGCTTGCTTCGGCAGGACTACCGTGCAGGGCTGGGGCGGATATTGGCAGGAATCACGGTGAGGGAGTCACCTGAGAAGACACCCCACTGCAAGCAGCTCAGCCAATCCTCCTCCCTCATCCTGTATTGTTAGAGCAATGTTTCTAGGTTACTCTTATTTCAATTAATAGCATTTAACTGCACATCTGATCATCACCATCAGACCACATTACCTCCAAGTCACAGAAAATCATTCACTGACCGGAGCAGCACCAGGACATAATGGTGATGGATTAGGGAGTCCTGCAGCATTCCAGCCTGCAGGCACAAACCCCACATGTGCCCTGGTGATGTCCAGAAAATAAAATGCATGGAAATATCTCACTGCTGGAACACGACATCTGCCCTCAAATTGCCCGAAAATCATCCTGGCAAAGCACTACTCAACCTTCTCAGTACAAAAAAAAAAAAAGCTAAGAAGGCAAATTTAGGCTCTTCCATTGAAAACCAGCAACCATCACTGCCAGTATCTGAGCTGGAATGCTCCTGACTTTGAAAACCACTGCGCAGTTACTTTTCAAACGTGAAACTTATATATATATCCCACGTAGATGATATTGCAGTAGGATTTTTCTTTTCAAAATTTCCAGTTGCAACATTAGCACAAGAAAGTTTATGTTTAGGCTTTAAAAAAAATCAATTATCCTCCATTTTCTTAATTTTGAACTTATTATTATTTTATAAATGGAGCTATGGTGCGTATTTAAAACCTTTTGATTTCTGAAAACAAGACCTTTATGACCTCACTATTTCAGAGCAAACTTTAACGATTCTTTGAGAGGTGGGGCCTGGGGTGCTCACTAACAGCTCTTTAAATACTGACAAGGATGTGCTATTAAGTAATGCAAAGGCTCTAACTCCACATTAGCTCAGAAAGCAAAGAAACTACACCAAAGACTTCCTTAAATATTTTATATATTCCTATTCTTTTGAATATTAAAGCTCTTAAAACATATGATTTTTTTTGAAAAAGACAACAGCTGTAATAATTTTCCTCTCACCAAGAAAGCAATCTTTATCAGGAATAAAAACCCCTATGGAAATCGAAATGACAGGACGTTTCTAACTAAGTGAACATCCAGATCTGAACACAAACCTAAATCCTATCAGATCTCACTCGAAGGAGCTCTACAAAGGCCTGGGCAACCCTGGAGATTAGCTCTTTTGTTCCAAATGTTGGCTGAGCTAAGATCATCACACTAGGCAGGGAAGGAGAGAAGAGGAATGTCCACCTGGCAGCCTCCATCAGTTTTCTTCCAGCAACAAGGTGCCTCTAGGGCAGCCCCGCTACAAGTCCCCCATAAGGAAAGCCGGCATCCACACTGCCCCTGCCGTCCCCAAGTAGCCCCGAAGCCCATATCCCAGCCTGTGAATGGTCTTCAAATGATCCCCCAGTTGGTGGCACCCTCCACCTCTTTCCCGCTACACACACACACAAAGCCACGACAGCCTTCCCAAAGCACAAATTTGGTTACATCAACCCCACTTCAAACAGTTCAGAGGCTCCCTGGTAGAGTTCTAGCCCCACCCCAGACCCTGCTCGCCCAGCCTCATCTCAGTACATAGGTCCCCAGTGACCTCAGGAGCCCCCTGACCTGCTCCTACTTCCCACTTGCCTCCAGGTTCATTTTGACTGTTTCCCAAGGAAGCCTTCCCTCCCTCCAACCTCCACAATTTGTTCCTCTCTTCCTAGAACATTCTAGGCTAAGTCAACTTCTGACAATGCTAAGCTCTCAAGAAGCAAATACATTTTGCTTATTTATGTGGCTACACTCTCTCTCCCCTAGACTCACTGAAGTGCACGTGTTATGAATAAATGAATGACGGGTTGGATCTCAAAGGGACAGACATACCTGCTCTCGCCCGTCCCGACCCTTTTGTCTGTAGTATATCAGAAGTAAAACCAGAAGTACCTTTCCTGAGGGTCGCTTCTGTTGACACCCTTCACTGCCTACTGTGTCAGTTCTAGTAAAACTCAACTTCTTCCAAAGCCCTACACCCCGGACTCTCTCCAGTGTCCTCCCCAGCAGGGGCTCCCTCCACCCTGGACCGCACAGGGCACTCTCCCCGGGTCCCCACGCCAAAAGCCTCCAGGCCTCTGCCCGGGCTGCACCTGCGACCTGAGCCACATTCTTGACTCCTTCTCCTGGCTGACTCTTACTCTGTCCTCACAACTGAATGTACAGCCCATTTCTTCCAGGAAGTCCTCTCTGATAATGTCCTTTAGGTCTTGACTGGGCTCTATCAATAGCAGCAGTACATGGTGACCAACTGGGTGTTTGCCCGCTCCTTTGAGACCACGAACACTTGGGAACCACGTGGGAAGGAGTGAGAGATTACAAGACAGGTGGGGGAAGCAAAAAGCAGAAATCACAGCCCAAGTCCCAAATTCAAGGATACTTTCTCAGAAAAAAGTATAAACTATTTCACACGTGTGCAATTTGGCTACTATTTTTGTGGCTTGTGGACAGCAAGAACTTGGTGTTCTAGCCCAAAACCCAGATTACATGCAAAGAAATGTATATATTCTTATCCAAAGGAAACCAGAGCTGCTCAACAACAGTTTTCAGTTAGAACTGAAAGGAAATTTGATAAAGGCAATCTCTCTCTCTCTCTTCTTTCTTTTCTGGAATCATATAATTTTAGAAGTATTTGCGTGACTAACAGACGTCTACAGCCCGTGATTCTGCACTGAAGTGTTTGGGGCTGAGGAAGCCCAGATTACATTCACTCTGTAAATGCAATCACACCAACACACTGATAGGTGCCGTGAGTGGTGGAGCTGATGTTCCAAAGCAGGCAACATTATTCTGTAAGAGAACTCTAAATAGAAAGTAAGAAATGCAATGTCCTGTACTCAATTTCATTTGCTATATGGGCCATTAACTGATAGTATATTTTGACTAATGAAACCCAAAATTAAATTGTCAACGTCAATTTTCTTCATCTGACCGTTTTATGCTAACATCGGATATTAAACTCTCACTCCATATGGAAAGCTCAGGCCTATGCTGCAGCACAGATACATCCCGAGGAAGAAAGCCGACCAAGGGAGAACTGGAGAGTTTCCCTTCAGAAGCTGCAAAGTCTGGTTTTGCACCTGTACACCATTTGCAACCACGTCATCATCAAAGGAGTTAGACGTTACCTCTCTGGGGCGAAAATCACTGCGTGCTTCAGAACCATCAAAGAATGCTGAGCTTTGTGAACCAGTCCAGAGGCGCTTAAATCATACTTTTTCTGAAAGGCTCCAAAACTGACCCACTTCACCATTCCAGGTATAACAGGGAAGTACTGGAAACAGTAGAGAGAACATGCCCTTGAATTCTGACAAGGCCCTGCTTGAATCCTGCTACATCATTTACTAGTCACTAAATGGACCAATTCTTTAACCCCTCTGAGAAGGCTTCCCAATCCCCAAAAGGGGGCTGTCAGCGCCCACCTGGGAGGCATGGATGTGAATGCAACACGCAAGTAGGGCGGCCGACTGGTACCTGACACGGGGCCTGGCTAGTTTCCCTCGGCTGCCCTTTTCCCCCTTTAAACTTGCACTGTTCCCCCGGTAACGATCAAGCCCCCGGAACAGACTGCCCGTATCTTCTGTGTATCCCTGGATACATGCCTTACCCTTAGGAGGCCAGAAAAACAACTGCCTCCTCCCAAGTCACTAACAATGTTCTTAAGAGTCTGGGTATTTTTAACTCTATTTTTCAGGGAGACTATTCCAGAATTTTGCAAGCACCATTCTCCAGGTTGGCTCCCCTCCCAGTGCCCATCCCTTCTCACCTCAGATCCTCTGTCTGACTGCCTTCTGTTCATGGGAAAGCGAGTCCGGTAAGGTGGGGCTCCCTAGACCTCCCTCCCTCCCTCACAGGTGATTGTGACTAACTTCTCCCCATTCCTCACTGCAACTCTAGCATCTGAGGAGTCTACCCTCCCGTACCCTGCAGACTCTGCACCTTCCCAAGACGCACACGTGGCCACGACCCTCCCTTCAGATTTCTTCCTGGCTGGCCCTGCCCAGCCCCTGGCCCCTTAAGGATAACTGGCATTGCTTTGAAAATGGCAAACGCCACTGACTGACACACCAAAGCTGTATGGTCTGGGCTTTCCTCCAACCAAGACACAGCCCTGACCCCCCTCAGCCTCAGTCTGCAGCTCTCGAGATGATCTAATTCACATGTAAGGCTGTGAACACCAGCTAAGAATGACGACTCCCAACGTGTATCTCTAGTCCGGCTCCTTCACCTGAGCCCCAGGCTCATTGACCCGAGTGCCTCTTTGAAGTCCTAATTTGGATGACAAATGGCATCTTAAAAATGCCTCATGTCCACCATTTACTCTAGAATTCCATTCCTGGCAGGTATCTCCCAGACTCCCCATTTTAGTAACAGCCTCAGCACCCACCGAGGTGTCTGAGGTCATATTCAATTTCCACTGTTCCCTCCCCCAGGCCCTGCCCTGGAATCAGTCCTGTTATTTCCATCAATAAGCCCATCTCAACTGTAGTTCTGTAGGGACCATGGCCGGAAACACACAAGCTCACAGCATGGTGCACTAACAGTCCTCCGTAGGGTGCTCCCTGGAGGGGGAGGCATCTCCTGCTGCTGTTCACCTCAGAAGGCAGTGGATTCTCACACAGGATGTCCAGGAGAAGGGACTCAAGGTTCTCCCATGGTCTGAGCTTTGAAGGGCCCGAGGTCTGGGGGAGCTCCTAATTAGCAGACACACTTGCCAATGAGCAGATGAGGATAGGGGAATCCACGCAAGGCTGTTATCACTTCAACTCATGGGCTCTCAGGAGCCACAGGAAAGGCCTGTGTCCAGTGTACAGCCCAGCCATCACAGATCCCAGCCTGCATTTGCCAACCCGGACAGCCTAGACTCCATCTACTTGCGACACTTACTTCTGTTCTGTTCCCCACCCAGAATGTGATGGACTCATTCAGATATTCTGGCCTGTCTCAAGCGAGACAAATTCAGTGAAAAATGAAGTGTCCACATTTGGACCAGAGCATGAAAGGAGAAACAAGGCCTCATGGTCAGCATGATGGTGGTGGCCAAACCCTTCCACCGGGTGAGATGAACCATGGTGAGGGTGAGAATCCAGGGTCCTAGGTCGGCCAAATCATCTTCCTTCACGGTTGTCTGGGGTTTGGAGACTGACTACCACAAACTAACGACACGGCTGTCAGTGGTGGATGTCAGCTGCAACAGAAACGGATTCAACTCTTTACTGCCAACATGGGTTAAAAGTAAAGGCCGGGGCAGGGAGGTCTGCACGGCTGCTGAGGCAAACCACAGACCCAGCTCTGAATGCCCACTGGCTGGAGCAGAGAGGAAGCTACGGCCCTTTTAGCTGTCCCTGTGTCCAACAGATCCAGGTGAGCCAGCTACTTAGGAGAAGGTCATGTTGTCCTGATACCCAGAAAAACCAGCCTCGTAAAGGGAACAAATAGTGTCATGGATTTTAGACCCAATTCTGCCCCTTTATGAAGGCAAAGTAAAGTAAATGGCACGGGGAAGTTGAATGCAAAAAAAAAAAAAATTAAAGAACCAAACGGTGACCGCTTCCTCCAACAGCGTCCCCTGCAGCTGTCACCTCCGTGGCGGCCACTTCCTCACCAGTGACCGCCGGCCAGGAAGCGCCGTCATGCACGTCACACAGCGACAGCCAGGAACCGCGTGCCGAGCACGTTTGTGTAAAAGCAGGAATCGAGCAAAATGCTGCAGAGTTTGACCTTACAAGTTTAAATACTCCATGAAAAGAATCCCTGAGCACCCGACAAAATCAATTCGCATCTTACTTCTTCAAAACAATCAAACAAATTTAATAAGGGCGCATTTGTCACCAAATAAAAGGAGGACCAAACATGTTCCTCAAAAGCAAGGATTTCAACAGGTATCAAACACCAGTGGGTGATGAGCTAACAAAGCAAATATTCCAAAAAATTAGACAATAAAAAATGACTAAGATAATAGATGGATCAAAACAGCTGTTAAGTTGTTGCTTTTTAAAGTGATGGAGACTGTACGGAGGGCAATCTGGCTATTTCCAATGCAGGGTGTGCACAGCCCACATTTTCAGAAGCAACAACATGCTCACTGGGCAGTACAAGTGAAAAAGGAGTAAAGAAAAAGGAAAAGAGGAACAAGAGAAAATTAGAATCACACAAGAATAAAAATGATTTTGACTGCATGTACAAGAATTTATGTGAGTGTGTGAGGCCAGGGACACGGGGATGGTGAGGCCCAACCTCACCTCCTGCTCAAGGGAAAGCAGGGGCCTGAGGGGAGCGGCGCTGCCGGGGGACCACAACGTGTTCAGCTCCCCTAACCAAAATTCGACCTACAAGCGTCTAGGCAGCTTTTGAGCTACAAATTGTTGTCGCATTTCAGTCTGGACCGTTTTACTCACTTCCACCAAGAGTAGCAGGAGAGAATGAGGCTCTGCTCCTGCACCAAAGCATTGTTTAAAAAATTAATGACTGTGGAATAGTAAAAGAAACAATGGAGTAAAAGTGACTGGAGGAGAATGTGCTTGACCCTAGCTCACTGGCCGCGTTATCTCAATGACGTTCAGATGCTGGCTGAGCCCTTATGGTACCACAATAGACAGACCCACAAGGAGGCAGGTTCAATGCGCTGAACCACTGTGGGCTAAGTACACATCCGGCTACTCCGCCAAGTCCCAAGGGCAGACTTCAAAAGGCAAAAACAAGCTGGCATTCTCTGGTGGGTCTGCAGACTCAGAGACAAGCATTTGTTGAGCAAAAATGTCACCAGTGCCTCCTATGACAAAGAAGTGGCACTGGCGTGGGGGCTGGGGCAGGGCTCCAGGCTTCCACTGCTCACTCACCACTCTGTCCAGGGGTAGAAGGTGGTCCCTGCTTAGGTTTCGCTGATGCACCTACCTTGACTAATGTCTGGGGCCTCAGCAGGAGTTGACAGGTGAGGTGAACAGAGCCAGACTCTGTGTAGCACAGTGCTGGGAGCTATGCCCTCAGCAGTGCCCAGGCTCCTAAACATGTCAACTCATCTCCAAGAAGCAGATGGGGAGTGCGGGCATGTAGATCACAGGGCCCTGTGAGGACAAGTACAGATCATGGCCACGACATGCCTCTCCTCTTCCTTAAGCCATAGAGGTATTTCCGGGGAGGAACAGAAAATTCATCCAGAGCCTGCTAGGTGGGCTCTCGCAGGTGGGACTAGTGTCCCCTGTGCTTCTCACTCACAGGGCTGGTCTAGACATTCTTTTTATTAATTCTCTAGCATCTTCTCCTCCAACTTACCAACAACCAGAAAGTAGGATCTGATCTTAGGTAAGTTCAAGAATCACAGAGCACCACCTCCAAAGCGGGCCCGGTAGCACATGCCAGGTCTTCTGACCGCCACCTGTGGGACCACCATGAGCCCTCTCCAGACTCAAGGACCGAGGCCGTAGGCCGTGGGGACACAGCTTCCCTCACTCAGGCCAGCAAAGGGGGACCACGTCTCGGCAAAGGCATCTCACCCTCTTCAGCCCGAGGGACAACACGATAGATATATGGGGAAACAGAGCAGAAGGTGGGGGGTAGGCAGCCCAGAAGAGCTCATCTGTACTTCCGAGGCAAAGTGGGGCCATTGACTTAATCACAGGGACAAAGTGGGAATGAACATTTCCCTGCTCTGTCCCATACACCGTGATACGCCTTTCCCTGCATAAGGAGTTCATTAGGAAGTCCCTGGCGGTGTTTCTGATGTCCTAACTTGGCATGGTGGCTGTCGGGCAGGAAGAGACGGCCTGAGCTGAAAAGGTGCTGGGCCTGGGAGGCAGGTGACAGCGGCTCCAGCCGCAGCTCAACCAGCGCCTCGTTCTGCCTCTCGGGGCTCAGCATCTCATCTATAAGCAAAGGGATGAGCATGTACCAGGACAGGCTGCCCAACAGAAATGAAATGAGAGCCATGTAAAGAAAGTTTCCCAGTTGCCACGTTTAAAATTTGAAACAAAGAAACAAACCAACAAACAAAAAACAAATACTAGAATGTGATTTTAAGAACAGATCTTACTTAATCTACTGTATGTAAAATACTATTATTTTGACATGTAATCAATATAGGAAGTAAAGAGATAGTTTATGTACTTTTACTAGACAAGCCTCAGCGTCTGATGTGCATTTGACCTACAGCACATCTCAGCTGAGTCCAGCCTCCTCCCCAGTGCTCCTAGCATCAGTGGCTTTGGCTACTTTATTGGACAGCAACTCCAGGGGTCCCACCATGTTCCTGGCTGTAAAGCGGGAGTAAGTGTCCACACTAACCCTAAAAGGATCTCTCTGAAATAAAGGCGGATTCACTTTGAAATGTCTGGAAACCGGCGGGCTGCACCTCCATCCCCCCTTGGCTACAAGATTGACTTCTTCCTTGCTGATCCCTTTCTGGATGTAGGGAAGCAATCCAGCACACAGCCAAGGTGGACTGGCTTCCAGGTAAACTTACCTGCTGTCTGTGTCCAGTCCCATGAAGTCCTCCTTCTCAAACGGGATGCAGGGGAGGGGGATCTTGTCCCCAGAATTCTTGGGGCCACCATCCAGCCACTTGGACTTGAGCAAGATGAAGAGTGACTCAGTGAAGTCCTCGATCCTCTTCTCCACCACCCTGCAGTACTCTTAGATTGAAGGCAACGTCGGTGCGCGTCTGCTCGGCTACCTCCCCATGCTGCACAAAGACAAAAAGCTGAGAGTCATTAAGCGATGTGCCATACAGCTCCTCTGCATGTGGAGCTTCTCGAAGGCCTTGGCAGAGAGACATTCGGTAATGGTGACAAGGCCCACGACCTTGGGGTGTTTCTGGAAGACGCTCCACCGATTCTCGGGCACATAGCGGTGCCTGTAGTGGATACAGAGTGTCCACTGGGAGCCACAAGGGCTGATATGGCACACCGAGGTGAGTAGCTGATAGATGCAAAAGAAATTCTCCTCTGAGATGATCTCTATGGATTGGACCACAACGGGACGAGTCTGGTGGTCCTCAGCACACTGCATGTAGTCAGGGATGCTCATGTTGCAGGCCCTGCCGAGAGGGGAGAGGAGATCGAGGTACATTCTCTGCTGTGTGCTACGGGCCCATCTGGGTTGCGGTGACCTGGTGTGTACCAGCCAGAAGACAAGGGAAGCCAAAGCAAATCCAAGGGTACAGTTTGTCCTCAGAGTCTGCATATGGCTACTGTAGCTCGATCACATTACCCAGCTTTTGGTCTAGGCTTCCTGCCTCTGCAGAGAAAGGTCATTTCTTATTTTCTATTTCCAAGCACCTAGCAAGGCCCTGATGCAAAGTCACTGCTCAAAAATGCTGAATAAAGAAATGAACAAAGGAAATGCTTCCCCAACCCCCTTCAGCAGAATATAAAGAAAAGGACCACAGTAGGATCAAAAGATCTGGATTCCTATTCAATTTATTTGAACTCCTAAGCTTCCTAATAATGGATAAGAAAACTTGCCTTGGGGTAGAGGGTACTGTTCATTGGTAGAGCATATGCTTAGCATGTACGAGGTCCTGGGTTCAAACCCCAGTACCTCATTTTAAAAATGAAACAAGTAAATACACCTAATTACCCAGCTGAAAAAGTATTTTTTAATTCAAAAGTCAAAAAACACCTTGCAATTGACACAACATTGTAAACTTGACTATACTTCAATTAAAAAAAAAAGCCTTGCCTTACAAGAATATATCTGGATTACGGATGTTTGAAAATGTAAAATGCATAGGGTACCACCTGCATAAAAGGAGGTGACTGTACACATGTTCTATCCCTCCTTTATGAGTTATACTTCCTTTGGGGGGATTATAACCTCTCAGAGCTAATTTTCTCAGATTAAAAAATATAAACATTACCTGATTCTCAGTACTGCTGAAGAATCAGATAAATCTATGAAAGCATCTGACCCACAGAGTTTACTCAATAAATGTTTGTTGAATGAATGAATAAACAAGCAAAGTGAATGCTGCTCCCTGCCACAAACCATCATAATGGTACTGCCTGGAAATCCCAAGCCCACGTTCACCCGACTCTGCATTAACAATGTGGGTGACCTGGACAGGCCTGTGTGCTTCTCGAAGCCCCAGTTTAATCGTGAATAGAAATAAGGGCAATAACACAAACCTCAAATTGTTAGTGAGTCAGTAATGAATTGTACCCCAACACTGCAAGATGGAACCATTAAGAAAACTGGGCAAAGGGCCCATAGGCCCTCTCCATATAATCTCTTACTACCACATGGGAATCTACATTACATCTCAAAATTAAAAGTCTAATATTTTAAAGAGGTTATCGAGGTTAGGTGAGCTCACTGTCTCAAATAAGGAACACACAGTACAAATAGGACAATGCCCAGCCCATGAGATACACTCAGTTAACATTCCCACTGAGCCCACTAGTCCCTCCAACTTCAGAGCAAGAGGATGGGTCCTCGTGGCAACAGGCCACAGCACCTGAAGCTAACAAAGCTAATGGTGTCCACTTAAAAGAGCCCCTGTCACCACCCTTGTTCTAATTTTCTATTTGTAATTTTTTTCTTTTCATTAAATTGGAACTCCAAATTGCATAGAATTCTTACCAGATATCATGATGGCAGCCCTTCAAAACCTGACCAGAGAGATCATGATGGCAGCCCTTCTTGGTGAAACAATAAAATGAAAAGCCATTTCCACAAGACCTCTGTGTAAATCTACTAGGGAACTTCATCCTGGACTGAGGAAGAGGACTGGGGAGTAGGGGGTAAACTGGGACACGGAGAAATATGGGCCACCTGTCCCACAATGGACTTTAGACTCACCCTCACCCTCCAGGAACGTCTAAATACACACAGACAGAGTGCTATGGACAAGAATTTTTTTTAAACAAATCCCTGAATCCCTAGCAGATCTTGTTTCTACCGAGACACAAATGTCTTATTTGTATAATGTTTCACAGAAGCCTTAAAATATTATCACCCCAACTTGGCACATCAAGAAACTGAGGTAGAGAAGTTTATCACATTCTACAAGATTAGAGAGAGGCCACGTCAGACACCGTATTTAAATCCAAGTCCCTGCTCCGTTGCTCACACTAGAAAGTGTCACATACTGCCTCTTTCCTGCCCTCTCCCTGCAATAAATCTCTGAAGAGTCTTTTCTGTGTCACCTGCAATCAAAATCACATCAATTTTTCACAAAGAGCTATGTCACTCCTTGGAGGACATACCAAAATCTAAAGGGTTGGGTTGAGAGGAGATATTTGCATTTTCTGTTTCTCAAAGGAAACATGGCTTTAAAAGAAACTGAAAAGTATTTATCTACTCTAAGCGCTCATTGTGCACAGAAAGAAACGGAGGCTCAGAGGAGAAGAGGAAAGGGCGTTATTAACAAATATTGCCTCAGTGCAGCACCAAGCCAGCCCTGGGCACTTCTGGGGGAGGATCTGGAAGGCCCAGGAGAATGAGTGTTAGAAAATAGAAAGAGAAGAAGAATATAAGGCCCCGTCTCTACACCACCATACCATGAATTTCCACCAAATTACCCAGTATGGGTGCAGCCAATATTAAGGTTGTCTAAACAGGTTATTGAAACCTGGAATTCTCAACCATAGTGGAAATTCCAGCATTTACTGTGCTTTTTTCCCAGTTCAATCATCAATTCAGTGGGCATTCTGTACCAGGGACTACACGAGACCTGGAGTTCTCCCAAATAAAGATCTCTATTACCACGTGTGCAAACCACATAAAGGCCACCAGAAGAAAAGCGCCCACAGATAAGATGGAATTACTGAAACTGAAAGCAGCCAAAGAGCATATATTACTAGGAAAAATGGTGCTCCTATAAATGGACTCATGGACATAGAAAGCAAACTGTATTTAGCAGGCAGGAAAGGAGGGATTAACAGATACAAATTAGTAAATATAAAATAAATGACAAGGACCTGCTATATAACACAGGGAACTATATTCAATTTCTTGTAATGAGTTATACTAAAAACAATCTAAAACATATGTATATACATATGCATATGTTTATAACTGAATCTCTGCTGTACACCTGAAACTAACATTGTAAATTGACTACACTTAAATAAAAAATAATTTAAAAAATAAGTAAAAATAAAAGCAACGCCATTAAGAAAAAATAAAAGAACACTCTAATCCCCTTAGCTGTAGGTGGTGGAGAATTCTGGTTGCAAACACCAAGTCCACTGGATCACTCCAGCAATGGCTGTCACTCTTTCTGACCATCAGAGAGTCACTTGTTTCACTGAGGTTTCTTTTCTCTTCTGTGAAAGGCTACAGCTGCAACTAACGATGTATAGAATCTCATCATTCACAAGCCCAACAAGTAGTGAGGACTTCCCATGGGCCAGGCTCTGGACAGAGGAAAATATAGGGTCCGAAATATATTCATGGGTAGAAGAAGTTTGTGCCATAAAGACGTTAATTCTTCCTGTTTTGATAGACAGATTCATTGCAATTCTGATTAGAATTCCTACCAGATTTTTCTTGGAATGTAACAAGTGAATTTATGGTCAAGATTAGCCAAGAAATTTCTTTAGAACCACCACTTGGGAGGGGTGGATAGGTCATTAATTTCCACTGCTCTTTCTGAAGTGATAAAAACGTTCTGGAATAATAATGGTTGCACAACTGTGAATATGCTAAAAGCTGCTGAATTTTACCATTTAAATGGATGGAATTCATGGTGTGTGAACTATATCACAATAACGCTGTTATATGAAAAAATATTTCTTGACAAATATTTTTCTTTTTATACCACTAGTCTGTCCCACAATTTAAGAAAAACAAAAAACCAATACAAACCAAACTGTGCCAGGAGTTCTTTAGGACTGCAATATCCCTGGGTCTCCAAGGCCTCTGGTGATGCTGTTCCTGTTAACACACACTAGCTGGGCTGGGCTAGTTAGGGACTGTAACTGTCTTTTTAAAATCGACGGTCACACGTTTCACCCTTGGAGAGGGAAGGAAGGAGGATATCACAGCTTCATGCCTTCAGCTCATTTTTAACAGAACCAAGTCCTGCTTTCACCACTGTTAATCCCTCTCACTATAAAAACACGTGACATCAACAAGCACCGCCATCATAACACCTGAAAGTGTTCAAGGTACTTACCTGCGGCAGAAACACTGAGGGAGGAGACAGAAGCTTGCTCAGCACTGATGCTCCCTTTTCCCGACTCCACCAGGTGAAGCTGGGCGCTACAGCCAGAGGCTCTCAGCCCGGGGAGCAGCACACACGCCACTGAGCTGGTCCTGAGGGAGGGTGAAAGGGAAAGGAGGGCAGCCCTAGGGGGGAGGGAAAGGGGGGGTGCGGGCTGCAGCCCCGCTCGGAGGCCAGCCCCAGCACCAGCATAAGCCGCCCGCTCCCGTCCAGGTCCGCAGACCACGCCCGCCCGGGAAACAGCCCGCCCATTGGTGGGGACGGGCAGGCGGCCGAAGAGAGGAAGCCCGGGAGGAGAGGACTCGCGGGCCGGAGAGGGGAAGGGGACGCCAGCCGTGGACTGAGGGGATCCCGGCTGCGTGAGAGGTGGCAGGCGCACACCTGGACCTGGACAGCTGTGGCCGGGGCGCCGGGGCAGGTGGTGCTGTCAGAAGGGTCTGGCCAGAGAAATTCAGCTGAACACGGGCTGACTGGCGCCCTTGGGGGCTGTGAAAGGCGGATCACCCTCCCGAAGCCGCCTGAACCCTTTCCCGGGAGCCCCCCACCTTGCACTTCCACAGCCAGAAGCCCCGGCCCCAGGCAGGAACCAAAGGCCTAACGGGCGACGGAGTTGAGAAGCATTTGGGGCCAATCCCCGGCTCGGACATGGAGCTTCGAACCAGCGGACCACCAGGCACCGACAGCGCATGCGCAGGAGGGACATGGATCCTCTCTGGATTCTGCGAGAGAAGGTGGGACAGCGAGGGAGGGAGAAGATGGGAGCGGGTGGAGAAGAGGGGAAAAGTGGAGGGATACAGATGGACAGGAAGAGCAGAGAAGGGATGGGTCTGGATAGGGGAGTGTCGTAGCGGAGTTGGAGAGAAAAAGCTTTACCTCTAGGGCACCCTGAGATGGCAGACCTACCTCTGTACCCTTCTGTAACCGTTCAAGTCCCGCAGCTCATGTTTTACCTCCCTGATCCAGCCCTCCATCAGATGCTTCTGCAGAAACACTACGGGGATCACACCCGTTGCCCCCATGCAGAGCTGGGTTTTCTGTTGCTCTGAGAACCAAGCACCCGCAGGTGTTGTCGCTCAGAACTTCCTTGGGAAGAGCACATATTCCCCTTTTACACGCTGGGAAACAGGCAGGAAGGATCACTGCCTTAGCTCCACTGTCCCAGGTGTTGGGCTGGGGGGAGTGGTGTGGTACAAGATCAGAGCCCCAGACAGAGCAGACTGCCTGAGTGTTGGTGCATAGTCCCCATCCCTCCTGGGTAAACCATACCCCACCCTAGTGGAAACATCAAGGGCTCACAGTGGTTTCCTGGGGGTGGGAGAGCTGTCCTCATGTGAAGGAAAATTCCAGCTGGGCTAACAAGCTAAGTCACAAATCTAAGTGTGATAAGTGTCGGTTTACTGATCTAAGTTCTGCTGGGCTACCTCGTAAATCTGAAGTTTAGTGTCAGTTTATTGGCCTAACAACCTAACTCGTAATTCCAAGCTCAACAAGTGTCAGTAACGTGATCTATTACAAATTGATAAGCTCCAGTGTACTGATTCCTTGCTTTTTGTTCTTTAAGTCTTATTGGCTAATATCCCCTTACTTGTATTGAAGTATTTAAAACCTCATGTGCACGTCTTGGAGGTGCTGAGAACTTCGGAGCAGAAGCCCCTCTGAGCCCGCCGGCATAATAATTCTGAGTACTCCAACACTCCGATTGGTGCTTGTTTCTTGGCTGGCCTGTTTCCATAACACTCAGCTCCAGTGCCCAGCTTTCTAGGTAGATAGGAGTGTTACCAAGTCCAAATTCATTCTCCTCAGTGCAGGACAGGCCAATAAGTTTGGAAACCAGATGTTGGGGCTTGGAATAGCAAGTTTCTGTAGACCTAGTTGGCAAACTAATGTTCTGGAAAACCATCTCCCCAAGTCACAATTCAGGCTCCTTTCCTACGCGCTTGGTTGTTGCAAACTTCTTAGTGTAGGAATTCCTTCTTGTTAGAATCCTTTGTTCTTACAGCTATCTGCGTGGGTCAGATCCCTGTAAATCTCCAACAAAACAAACGTTATTTTCTATTCTGCAATTTGCTATCTTTTAATGAATGAAAAAGTGTTAAATATCCTTAAAGGTCAGAGCTTCAGAATAAGCTCTCCTGTGTATTTCAGGCTCTAGGCAACAATTTTTTACAAGCAAGATGAAACCTAGGAGACAGAGCATAGGGTTAAATTCAAAGGAACAGATCTAATATGGAGTCAGATTTGTTCTGTCATATTACCCGGGCAGAAGCCACTTGAGGATTTAAATCTCTTTAAGTTAAAAATAACTAAAATTTTAAAGGAATTTACAAACATAGGTGGGAATGTGCAAAGCATATCTGGAAAAGCACCCAAAAGATAGTAAACAGTGGCATCTCCAGACAGGGCTGAAAGAACAGAGGATGAGGGAAAACTTCTTTCACTTGTGTATTTTTGTGCTCTGTTTGAGTTTTTTTTAAACCATTTCCTTGTATTTCTTTTTCAGATAAAAGAAATGTGTAATGGAGCAAAGGAGTAATTAGCTTAGCAAATACAGCAGCCATGGAATCACTAAGTCATCACTTTTGATTTAAGCCAGAAAGCATTTATTGACTCTCTCCAATGTGCTCAGTCCTGTTTTAAGACTTCTTTTATATTATTATTATTATAATAATACTATTATTATTTCTAGTACTATTACTATTACTATTATTACTATTATTTTATGAAATAATAACATGGTATACCTCACCCCTGCCCATGGCTGGTGGAAAACCAACTGAGTTTTTCTTGAGCTGTTTTCCAAGGAGTAGAGATGAGTTTATAAACAGAACACATCTTCAGGGCAAAACAGGCAGTGTGAATTACCAGCAGGCCAGACAGCAATGAAGGGTTTTCAATAGAGGCGCCCAGAAGCTGAGAGAGAAAGCCTCCAGGACACTACAAAAAGCTGCCCAAACTGCCATCTCCATGGTACTACTGAAATAGGAAAGAACAAATCTGACTCCATATTTGATCTGTTTCTTTGACTTTAACAAAGCCAAGTTAATATGCTCCGGTCTTTTCATGGGTTATGATGTCACAGAGGAAACGGACAGGTCAACAAGGAACCACTCTGTCGTGATCACGGAGCCGGGGAAAGGGACGGGCTGCAAGATGTATGAAGCAGCCGCAACTGTGCCCGTGCTTCTAGGCAGGTATCCAAAATCGCCTCGACAAGGTGTCAAACATTTGTGCCCATGTCCTCATCAACAGACATGTATTAAAGACAAATGGAAACATATAAAAGGCCAATACCCTTGCTGGGTACACCGTCCAAAGAACAAAGTCTCAGTTTGAGAACTGGCCATCTCGGTTCCATGGGATTCATTCTTGGAGAACCTTAAAAACCACTCTTCTGTCCTCAAGAATTGCTGCATATTTGTCCTATCTTTGGCTCAGGGATGCAGCACGTTCAAGTGAACTTTAATGTCTGCACAGATTTGACTGTCTTTCTCCAGGTTCATTTGTCCATTCCAATGAGGCCTGAGCTAAGTCCATCCTCTGTAAGATCTATTCCCTCCAGTGACAGCTCATTGAGCCTGCAATTAAAAGCCAAGTGAACAAGACTGTCCTCAGCTAAAAATTTCACCCACCCTTCACTGTTTTCTTAATCTCCTCTCCTGGCTAAGTGCAACAGACTAACACCTCCCTCCACCAAGATTACCAACTATGTCATTTTGTCTCCCCAAAGAGAAAGTAAGGTCCATAATAGAGGAGACAACTACATAGTCACCTCTGAATTCGTAGCATATAGAAATGTTAATAAATAGAACTATGATCATGGCTTCTTTCCTTTAAAACCTTTCTGGTTATTTGAATGAGACCTTGGAAGGGAGGTGTTTGCTGTCCAGTATCTTGATCCACAAGACTCTGGAGGCCTTTTTCAGAATGGCTGTTCACTGATTCATTCAAAACACAACTTATCAATCAAGGAGTAGCTGTGCTTTTCTGCCAGGTGTTTGTGGTCACTCTAATGCCAGAACAACTTTAAACTATATCCTTACTTTGGATTTGTTACTTTTCCCCTCTTCCAACAAAATTGAATTTCCTTATTTTCTTGCCTTGAGGAATTCTTTTTTTTCCTATTTCACCCTTTAGTAAACCAAGATCCTCAGGATGGGCTTGGCCCATAATATGATCCCCCATCCAACTCCTAGTGTCAGAGGCCTGGGGCTCACATCCTGCCCTCCTGTCAAGGCAACTGAAAATCAGTTCAGGATCGAACCAGCACCCCAGGGATTCTAAGGCTCGCATATCTCCCAGAAACCCTGCTTTCTCATTTGTCTTGGCTTCTGAGAATTTCCCCTCACTTTCTTGACAATTAGTTGTGCAGCTTGAAAGATGAGGAAGGAAGGTTTTATTTCTTAATCAGCATTTTAAGGAACTTATGTAATGAAAGTTTTCACGAGTTTCTAGAACCCTCCATTGCCGAGATAGAAAACACACTAGACATTTTCTAAATTTAGCTCCCATGTGCATTTTTTCTTTGTTTTTGTTTTCTTAACTGTTAACAGACATTTTTTAATTAAAAAAAAATAAGGCCCCAAAAAGGATAGAACACTGAAGGGGCAATCAAAATTAAAGGGCAAAGACAGAAAAATGATAACTACTCTACAAAGTTAATATAATACATACACTATGTATCAGATCAGCAATTCTCAGTAACAGCTAATTGAAACATGACCATGAGGTAAAATTTCTCTCCTGTCAGGACATGGCCAACAGAAAATACAATTAAACCAACAAACTAATATCCTAAGTCTGGCGAGGTACAGAAGGCTACAAGCTAAATGTGTCTTCTTCTGGAAAAGAGAAAGACACACCAGCTCTTTTCTGTGGAGCCTGAGCCCACGGGAGGACGGTGAAGTGAGCTCTGTAAGTACCCAATTAGCAAACTGAGTGATGAATAAATAGACGTGAGCTTTGATGACAGAGGTGATACTACTATTCATTTGTCCTGTAAAGTATAACTTCCGTTCAGTGATCAATACTTCGGTGTCCTCAGGAGTTGACATTATTCGAAAATGCACAGCCTGGGCCCAGACCTCCTCTTTCAGCTCGTGACACTGCACTTAGATGTCACAAGGGCACCTCCAACTCCACCTGCAAAGAGCTGACTTCACGGTGCTCCTCCAATAGCCGTCCTGCCCAGGGCCTCTGGTCCGGGGCTAAGTTCTCCGTGCCTCTCCCAACTCAGACCCATCACTCACAGATGTGAATGGACCCCTCCTTCAGGGCCCAGATATCCTCAGACACCGAGTCCCACCACCCACACCTGACCTACCAGATACTCACTGTCACTCACTCAGCACTGACTCTGTGCTGGGACCATGCTGCACACTGCAAACGTTATCTCACTGGATCTCCACAACAGTCCTGGGAATTGGGTACATCACTGCTTCAATTGATTAGATAAATTGTTTCACTTCCTTGAGTGCGTCATTCAAACTGACACGGCTACTGAGCCACAATCCTGGGCCTGAAAACAACTTGAAAATTGAACACTGCTACACCTCGCAGCCACCCTACTCTGACTCATCACATCACCTCCTGCCAAGCCTTCTAAATGTTTCCAAGCATTCTACAAGACAAATGTGAACTACGAGAGCACCCCACTCTCCAACATAAAATCTGTCAATGATGGTCCACTGCCCTTAGGAGAAAGCCCCACCGGGCCTGAGCACAGCCCAACGGCCCAGCATCCGCGTTCCCTGCGCGGCCGCGCCTCCTCACCCAGTACACAGCTCTACACGTGCCTTCTCTAGGACAGGGATGCTGACCCCACACAACCCAGGGCTTGTCTCACTTGAACAATGATCACCTTCTTCAGTGTTCATCTTCTTCTTTGCTGACCCTCAGAAAAATGTTTTCTCATGATGAATCAATATCTTTTTCCTTATAACTTCCCATCATTGATAATGAGCTCCCCCAAAAGAGAGAAGACCTAATTGTCTGTCTCCTTATCTGTAAAGTGAGATTAACAAGGAAATATGTGAGGTTTTATGAGAAATAATATTCATGTGAGGCTGAGGGACAATTCCATCATACAATAAGCACTCAATATGTGCTTAATTAATATTAATAAGATTATATTGCATTCCAGCAACCTTCAATCAATTTTTAATGACTTTGTCCAACAGACTACTGACAAACTGTTGGACGAACCACTTTGAGCAGATCAGCACAAGCGTACTGGGATAGGTAAGCGCTGACTCCAGTTGCAGCTGCAGCCACCCAGCACTATGGGGTAGGGGCAGTTTGCTCAAGCTCTTACATGTTGCTTGAGCATTTAGTTGTCGTTATTGATTAAAGACAGGTGTTCTTTAGTCAAAGCCCCTGAAACATAAATCTTCAAAGATTGATGCAAATTAGGTTTCAAGAACAACACTCTCATTAGAAATTATTTGAAAATCATAGTCTTAGCTACTCCGCACATCAAAAGGGCATGTTCTTAATGTATCTGACTAAATACACCGAAAGGGTTGTTTAAAAGAAATTACGATGAAGCCATCCTGAATAAGCTCCAGTATCATCTGCACAAAGCCCCACCCAAGGGTCTCATTTCACATTTCCACATAGGTGTTCAGGTAGCTTAACTTGGGTCTTGGTTTCTTATAACACGGGGTGGGGAATTGTTGTGGATAGATTTAAGTAGCAAATATATAACTAGGGTAATTGCTGTTAAGGAATTCTAGAAATAAGAAGATTGATATATAGTCCCACCCATAAGAAACTCAGCATTTCCAATTACAGCAGCATTAAAAATAAAATGAGAGATACATTTAACAAAAATTTACAAGATTTGTACATTGAACTTTTTGAAGTATCACCAAAATAAATTTTAAAAGATCTACATATATGGAAGACATCCCATTTCCATGGAATGATAGACAGTATTATTAAAAATATTAAGACTCCTCAAAATGATCTACATATACAGTGGAATCCCTATCAAAATTCCAGCTGACTTCTTTGCAAAAATTGAAAAACTGATCCCAAAATTAATATGGACGTGCAAGGGGCCCAGGATAGCCAAAACAACCTTGCAAAAGAAGAGTAAAGTTGGAGGACTCACTTTAAAAGGTACTAAAATGCTATAGTAATAAGTCAGTATGTTGCTGGCATAAGTTTGGATAAATAAATCTATGAGACACAATAAAAACCCATGGGGAAAAACTTACATTTACAGACAGTTTTCCACTAGGGGGCCAAAAACACCCCATTGAAAGAATAGTCTATTCAACAAATTGTGCAGGGACAGCTGGGTGTCTGCAGGCAAAAGAATCAATCTGGAATCTGAACACCCATATTTTATATAACAAATAAAAATTAAAACAAAGTAGATCACAGACAGAAATGTAAAAATTAAACCTATAAACTTTCTAAAAGAAGACACAGTATAAACCTTTGTGGTCCTAGGATAGGCTTTGGTTTCCTGGATACAATACCAAGAGCACAAGTGATAGAAGAAAAAAGCAGATAAACTGGACTTCATCAAAATTAAAACCCTTTTCTTACAAAGGACATCATCAAGAAAGTGAAATGACAGGGGAAATGGGTATCTCAAGTCAGAGAGTGCTTGCTTAGCAAGAAAAATAAAATAAATCATTACATCTAACTACCTCCCCTGTAAAGAAATTGTTTTAATGTTTAAAAAAATATAGTGAAAGACAATGTGCAGAATAGAAGAACAATTTTGCAAAACATGTATCTAATAAGAGAGTAGCATCCAGGATATATAACGAATTCTTACAACTGAACAATACAATAAAACAGACCCAATTTTTAAATTTACCACGAATTTTGATACATATACAAATGGCCATTAAGCATATGAAAAGATGCTCAACATCACTAGACAAATCAAAATCAAAATGAGATCTCATTTTACACCCACTAGGATGGTTATTACCAAATCACGGACAATAACAAATGTCGTTCAGGAGGCAGAGAAACCTCATATGCGGCCAGGGGAAAGGGACAATTGTGCAACTTCTTTGGAGAAGCCTGGTATTTCCTCAAAAGCTTAGAGTTATATGGCTCAGCAATTCCATTCCTATATGTAGAGTCATCCCTGAATACCCTTGGGGGGTTGGTTTCAGGAACCCCACACCCTGGATACCATAATCCAAGGATGTTCGAGTCCTTTTACAATCAGCCATCTGGATCCATGTAGTGGAAACTACAGATATGGAGGGCCAACTGTACAGCCAACAGAATGAAAACATATTCTCATAAAAATTTCACATCAATATTCATAGCAGTATCATTCAGAGTAGCCAAAAGTTACTAACAATATCCATCCATCAATGAACGGATAAACACATTTACCAAGAATAGGCCCACAAACTTTTGGTCATTGAAACTTTGGCAAAGGAGGTGAGAACATACAATGGAGTAAAGACAGCCTCTTCAGCAAATGGTGCAGGGAAAACTGCACAGCTGCATGTAAATCAATGAAGTTAGACTACTCCCTCACAGCATACACAAAAATGAATTCAAAATGTGTTAAAGAATTAAACATATAGACAAGACACTATAAACCTCTTAGAAGCAACCATAGGCAAAACATGTGACATACATCTCAGCAATGTTTTCCTAGAGCAGTCTACTCAAGCAATAGAAAAACAACCAAAAATATACAAGAGGGATCTAATTAAACTTACAAACTTTTGCACAGCTAAGGAAACAGTAAGCAAAACAAAAAGACTACCAACCTATGGAATGGGAGAAAATATTTGCAATAAATGAAACTGCTAGGGGCTTAATTCCCAGAATATGTAAACAGCTTTTACACTTAATAAGAAAGAAAAACAAACAATTCAATTCAAAAAATGGCAGAAGTCCTAAAGAAACATTTCTCCAATGAAGATGCACAAATGGCCAGTAGGCACATGAAAAAATGTTCAATATCATTATCAGAGAAATGCAAATCAAAACTGCAATCAAATATCACCTCTCACCAGTCAGAATAGCCATCATTGAGAAGTTCACAGACAATAAATACTGGAGAGGCTGCGGAGAATTGGGAACCCTCCTACACTGTGGTGGGAATGCAGTTTGGTGGAGCCATTGTGGAAAAATGTATAGAGGTTCATCAAAAGACAAAACCTTGACCTCCCAGATGACCCAGCAATCCCACTCCTGGGCATATATCCAGAAGGAACCCTAATTAAAAAAGACACCTACACCCCAATGTTCACAGCAGCACTATTTACAATAGCAAGACATGGAAACAACCGAAATGTCCACTGACAGATGGCTGGATAAAGAGGTTGTAGCATATTTGTCCAATAGACTACTATTCAGCCATAAAATAATAATAAAATAATGACATTTGCAGCAACATCAATGGACATGGAGAATGTCATTCTCAGTGAAGTAAGCCAGAAAGAGAAAGGAAAATACCACATGAGATTGCTGACATGTGGAATCTAAAAAAAAAAAAAGAAAGAAACAAAAAAATAAACTTATCTACAGAACAGAAACAGACACAGAGTCACAGAAAACAAACTGTGGTTACCAGAGGGGGGAGGGTGTGGGAAGGAATAAATTGGGAGTTCAAGATTTGCAGTTACTGAGTATGTAAAGAATAAACAGCAAGTTTATACTGTATAGCACAGGAGAATATATTTAATATCTTATAGTAACTTATGTTTAAAAACAGTATGAAAATGAATGCAGGTATGTTCCTTTTTAACTGAAGTCTTGTGCTGTAGACAAAAAACTGACACAACATTATAAACTGACTAGACTTCAATGAAAATATTTTTAAATAGACTAAAACCAAAAAAAATGGAAAAGGATATTATCAAACAAAAAGAATAAAGTACTGATTCAGGCTACAATATGGATGAACCTTGAAATTTTATGCTAAAATAAGCCAGACACAGAAAGCCAAATAGTGCCCTATAAGGTGAACTGTATCTAAGCGTTTATTGTACTACTGTAAATTTTCCAGAGGTTTGAAATCTATCAATATCAAAATAAAATGTATTATGCATTAAAAACGCTTCCTCACAGGAGGGCTTTAATTATTAAATGCAGAAACGCATATAAAGCTCTTGGAAAAACAATTTGCACGTCCACACACAGTCACTGCTGTCACTGCCACTCAGAGGGTGGTGACAGCGCTGATGAGAGCTGCCTCCACTCGCTCCCCTGCAGAAAGGAGTGAAGGCCTGAGCTCTGACAGGCAGGGTGAGCGTGAACCTGAGTCATACACAGCCACGTTCCAGACTCTGCGTTACCCAACTTTCTTATACAAACTGCAACATGTAATGTAAACACGCTAGAGGGATGTATCTTACAACACAGGGAATACAGACAATGTTTTACAGTAACTATAAATGGAGCATCTATTGTACACCTGAAACTAATATCATATTTTAAATCAGCTATATTTTTATGAAAAATTAAAAAATATTTTTAAAATGCTATCACTTTAATATTCAATTCGGTTTTTAAGTTACTACTAAACAGCTCAGAATGTATAAAAGCATTTAATTGTGCTGTTTGCTTACATATTTATTTACATTCAGCCTCTTGCTAAAAGAGAATTTAAACAATTCTGTTAAACACAGCTTAACAACCATAACAACAAAAATGCAAAACGGAGAGTGAAGAGAAAATGGAGATTCAATACTTAAATGAAACCAGGGGGAGATAAACTCATAAAAATGGATTCCATTAAGTTAGGGCAAGTGTTAAAGGCTGACTACAAGTTCAGCTGTAAGATTCTTGGCAGCTAAAGCAAAAAGAAAATGATGAAGGGGCGGGTGGTAGAGCATGTGCTTAGCGTGCACGGGGTCCTGGGTTCAAGCCCCAGGGCTTCCACTAACAGATAAATACATCTAATTACCTCCCCCCCAAAAGAACCCCAAAGAAAAGATAAAGAGAAATTTCTTTCCCAAAAAACCCTGATATTAAATTTGGGTTAAATACTTAAAAAAAGATAAAAAGAAAAATAAAAAATATAAGTGACACTGTGAAGGAAAACCCCAGCTGGGCTAACAAGCTAAGTCACAAATCTAAGTGTGATAAGCGTCGGTTTACTGATCTAAGTTTTGCTGAGCTACCTGGTAAACCTGAAGTTTAGTGTCAGTTTAATGGGCTAATAAGCTAACACGTAAATCCAAGGACAACAATTGTCAGTAACGGGATCTGTTCCAAATTGATAAGCTTCAGTGTACTGATTCCTTGCTTTTTGTTGTTTGAGCCTTATTGGCTAATAGCCCCATACTTGTAATTAACCCTATAAAACCTCATGTGCACGTCTTGGAGGTGCTCAGAGCTTTGGAAATGAAGCCCCTCTGAGCGTGCCAGCTAAATAAATCTCAGTACTACAACCTTGTGAGTTGTACTTGTTTCTTGGCTTGCCTGTTGTTTCTATAACAACACAAGCGATAATGCCCGTGAGATAAATCTGCGGAGGTTGCTGTCAGGTCCCCATGTCTCACGTAGGAAAATCTGAAACATTTTTCTTATCATTCAGGGTCATCATAGGCCCACCTCACACCTCCCACCTTTAAATGCAGGAGCACAGGTAGGGCCCGACCTTTGCTGTCTCTGTGTCATCACAGTGAGACAGGATGGAAGGGGGAAGAGCACAGCCATTCAAGGAAGGCCACAGCAATTAACATCAAAATGTTAAAGGATTTAACCCCCAATAGGCCTTGAGGCTCAGGATGAAGAGATTTAACTTCTAGCAGATCTTGAGCTTCAGTAAACATCCATTGTAATAGTAACTTGGTGAATAACATGCCCCAGGCAACATGGCAGTCCCAATGCTAGCCACAAAAGGTCAAAGGGTGGGAAATGGCCAACTCCCTGGGAATCCTAGCCCCTTGCCCTAAGGCTGGTCCTTCTACTTATTAGCATATGAAACCACCAAGCCCAAGAAAACAAGCAACACAGCGCCACCTCGCAGTCACCACTCTCTCTCCCTCTTTGGGGAAGGCCCACAATGTGTGGAGTGTGTACCTACTTCTAATATGAGCATCAAACCCCCACACCTCGTGAAGTTTCTCTTGCCTATCAATGTATCTCTCTGAATAAATCTACCTTTACTCAACACTGGCTTGCTCTTGAATTCTTTACTGCAAGAAGTTAAGGAACAAAATCTGGTGGGGCACATCCCAGGGGCTCAATGAAAGCCTGGGACACAGCCCTTCTCATGCCCAACGTTTTTTATTCTTGTATCAACAGGACTGGGCTGTGAAGGGAGGTCTGAGGCCACAGCTAAGGGACAGAAGCAGCCTCCAGGGCTCCAATTGGTGGGCAGTCTCTCCCCCAGCATGGGTCTTGGGGTCTGCCCGGTTCTCTGTGTTTCTCTGTTGTGCTGACTCCCCAGACATACAGCGTACTCCTAGGCTTGTCCCCACAAAACCCTTCTCTCCAAAATACAAGCACATCATGTCACAATCCTCTTGTTCAACAAGGAAATGTTCAGCCCACTTTTTTCCCTCCCCAATAAAGTACCCAACTGTCCTCGCTCCCATCACACCACTATTTTCTTTGTGAGAACTCTGCACTCTCCACACCCCATCCTGAACACAGGTGCCTTACTGGCTGTGATTGAGATGTTTCTTTCTCACACAGCAAGCGTCCTTTCACTTTCCCCTTGTTACCTTAAAAAAGCATTTCCTGAGTCACTCACCCCTCTGATTCTGAACTAACAAAGTGCTGAGTTTGCAGTCACTATATGCATACATCCCAGTTTTGGCTAGGTTTCCATCACAAGATCTTCATTAAGGAGCTGCATCAAGAAGTTTAAAGAGGCTATTCTTACATCTGAGTGGAGGAGCCTGCAAAAAATTTGAATGGCTTTGAAGAGAGAGTTAACCAGGGACAAAGAAGTTGCAGGTCCTAGTCAAAAGTGTCATGAGGCAAAATGTTCTCCCAAGACTCAGTGTGGCTTATGAACACGGAGTCGGCGAGGAGGAGGTGACAGGCAGTGAATAGGGTGAGTGATACAGGTTACGCTCCCCCAGCTGGGGAAGAAAAGGTTTTTTCCAGTTTTCCAAACAATTTCTTACTACCTTTTTCTATTATTGTCACATACTATTTCCAACGAATTAAGCATATCAATGTCAGTCATTTGGGCCACTTGGGAGAAGCTACACGATGCCATTCACAGGGCTGGGACATGACAGCCACACCAGTCTAGATTGAAAGAACAGTCGGGGTATTTGCAAGGTAATCACGGGCATGCAGCAAACTCCCCAGCTTCAATGACCTCATCTCAATGCTGGGGCCAATAAAACTACCAAGCAAAGTGCGTGATGATTATGGCCAACATCTGTTTATTAGTTAAGTGCCCGAGACAACTGTCGCTTAATGGGGAATGAGTAAGATCAACGAGGCCCTGTCTACCTGGCCACACGCGCCCTGCCTTCCTGCCTTGGTGCAGCAGCAGAACTTGTTTAGTTGAGATGAACACCCCCAGAGCAGCCCAGACGGGAAAGCTCCCAGCTCTGCACGGCCAGACATGTTCCTTTCCTTCTCAGAGCTGATCACAATTTGCTGTCGTCTGTTTTTATGTTTATCCCTTTTGTAACTGTCTCTCCTTCGGAGTTTTGCTCAAGCAGCACAGGGCCAGATGTGTCTTGCGGCCTGCCGGATATTCTGGGCAGGGAAACAGCCGACTCCATATCTGGCTCTGGTGCTGAACAGAGAGGGCAGAAGGCCCAGGGGCCCATGCTGAACCGAGGCCTCTGCACCCAAAATTATGGTCTGATTTTGGGCAAATTATACAGTCTTTTTACCATGAGATTCCTCATCTGTCCATGAAAATAACTGTCCATGGCACATAGAATTACAAGGATTATAGGAAATCACCAAGTTCATAACCTAGCCAAGGGGCTGCAAGTGCATCCTCAACAGACAAATGCTGCCTTTACGGCTCTGACACATGCTAAGCGGGGCGGCCCCACACAGTGAACACTGCTAAGTGCCAGTGGGTTAAGTGCTTCATGTGTGCTATAATACTCTTTAGATCTTACAACAATCCCAGGGTGAAACGAACATTATGCCCATTTCACAGATTCACCAACAGGTTAAGAGATTTTGAATTCTATTCCAAGGCCCTATGGTGAAGAAATGGCAATTTAAACTGGAATCTGTGCCCAGGCCTTGGCTCCATCTCTCTCCAATCCACCTGACCACTTGCCTTTGAATTCCACCTCTCGAATACACAAGTTTCAGCCGGCCAGCTCTTAAATGCAATTTGTGCAGTTTGTCAATGTTGGTTAATTACCATAAACTGTTCTCAGAAACCACTACAGTAAAGAAAGGTGGACGTAAGGAATTCTGCATTGCGTTCTCCTGCAATGTGCAGGATCCCTTTCCTACACCTCCAAATCCAAGTGTATGCTTCCTCCCTGTTTATGTTTGCACACGGCTTATTAAAGCAGAAGGTACCTGCAGTAATTCCATCTCGGTTGCTTTCCAAGGTTGCAGATTATCCATAATCAGTCTGTGAACGAAAATACTACAATGTGAATGAGAATACTGCAACCATGACAGTAAACAAAGAATACTGAAACCAAGTCATTAAAGGCTGCCGCCACCCCCCAGCTAGGACAGGCCTGCAGCTCAGCTGCTACAGCAACTCACAATGGTGTCATCTGAGCAGACTAAGAATAAGAAAGGACAGGCTACTGGCCCGAGATAGCTACGTGCTTGTCTAAAAAATGAATTCAGTGAGTCCAAATATTTGCTTCCTCTCACACATACAAAAGTACTAAATTCTTGAACTTGAGATACCTGGCTTTCTTTAGATAACAAGCAATCTTTTATTGTTCCAACAACCTGGTCTTTGTTGCAAAGCTCCTATATATCCTAGCTCTGCCTCAACCTCTTGGGAGCAGTCCCTCAGAGAGTTCTGACAGGCTGTCATCCTGGCTCGAGTCCTCCCGCCAAATGAAACATAACTCTTAACTTTTAGGCTGCACATGTATTTCAGTCAACAGTTTTGGACACCATGAAGCACCACAGCAGATTTCTCTCCACCTGAACTCTCCAAGTAACCGGAGCCTTGGTACCAGCAGTGGCCCTTTGTGCCCATCCACCTCCTCGGGGAGTCCAGATGAATTTGGGTGAGTGTCTCTAGGTTCTCGGATCTCACATATTGGTTGATGATCCTAAGTTTTATCTGGCGGTGTATCCAGGTATGTGGCCCTCCAGTTGAAAGAAACTGAGGTGAATTACCCACCCAGTGGAGACATATTGAATGGGGCCTGGTTGAAAGATAACAGGAAATATCCACCTTGAGGATATGTCCAAAGTGGGGCTGGTGGAAACATATGAGGAAAATACTCACCCAGTGGAGACATCCTGAGTGAGTCCAAGTTGAAAGACACTGGGTTCAGGACTGAGTGGTTAGGTAAGAGTCTGGTCTAATATTTTCCTCAATTTGGTTACCTCCATTGAATTTTTCAGGATAAAAGTAAAACTCTTATGAGGAAACTTTCAACTCCAAAATTCGGACCATCCTCCTGGCTGGTAACAGCTTTCTCGGGTGACAGAGAATCTTCCAGGAGTGGTAGACACAAAGACTTCATGACACAGAGTTGTCCCTGTGGGAAATCTTACTAGCAAATTTATTCTGAGAACCCGACCTTACAATGGGGAATAGAACTTTCAAAAAAAAAATAAAGAACAGAAGAGAAAAGAAAAAGAAATGACAGATTGCCAGTCTCCAACTATTACCCCAGCCAGGTTTATGTACATACAAAATTTACAACATTAATTGGGAATAAGAAAAAAAAAAACTCACTCTGAAAATAACTAACCAGGCCTGATAAAAACATTTTTTGGAATTCTGAACTTATAAAAACAAAATCCCCTTTAGGGGTAACTTGGATTTCTCTTCCTGTGTCCTTGAAATGTAAATGTTTTATCTTTCTCTGGGTGTTTTAAGTGTGTGTATGTATGTATATGTATGTTTAGTTTATTTTTTAAAGGAAACCTTGGACTCCACCATACAAAAGTTTCAAGTATTGTGTACATATGGTGGCCACGCAAATAAATTGGGATTCTAAGCAATTCTTTGATTGTACCAATTTTCAGATATTTTGCCATCTTAAACTTGGCTGCATCAGCCTGGAACACAAAGGCTTTTAGCTTTTGGAGAGTAAATCTTTGAATTTTATTTAGGCAACACCCCGACTCTCATGTGGAAGTGCCTCTTCATCTTATTGGTTTAAAATCACTATATATATATTATATTTGTATATAAATTGACGGCCATATGATGGATTTTTTAATTTGGAAAAACTTTTTAATTGGTGAAAGTTTAAAGAGATCTCATTATAAACAGTTGTTTTATGGTTTCTATTAAAATCAAGTTTAAATGTAGAAAAATATATCTAATGGTTAACCTAAGAACTTAGTTAAAAAAATAAAACTGGTTTGAAAAGCTACGTTTGTGTTTCCTTTCTGATAAATGTTTCTAGATATGCTAATAAAAACTTAGAATAATTAATGTTAATTAGGTTGAATAACTGGAAAAATGATTGTAAAAATGTCGAAAAAAAAATAAGTGGCTTATCCCAAATGGATAAATATTTTTATATGGTTATTTTGAATCAAATAAATAAAATGGACATTTTTGGATTTACATACAGGGTTTTGATACTACACAACGTAAAGTTAAAAAAAAAAAGGGCCAAAGAGTTCACCTACTCCCCCCCAAGATTAAAGTTCAAACAAGCCCATTTTACTTACCACAGTTTGAAATATATGTATATATAGACTGAAATACTTGATCAATAATTGGGATAACAGACCAATTAATGAAATTAAAAACTGAGAAGTGCCTAAGCTCTTTGGCTGAATCTTGGGCATCCTAGAGACTTCTATAAAATTATATACCATGCACACACACACACAAAAAGGTTTCTGGCACTCCTTCTAGAAATAAGAATTATTGATTAAACTTAATAAATATAAAAATTAAAGCTATAAGATTTAATAAAATTGAGATAAAAGTTTGTGAAATTGGTATATTTAAATGGTCTTTATACAAAACTTTTGCTTGTGTTGTGGGATACATATGTTTAAGAGGAAAAACACTTCCCCTTCTTGGTATTATAAGGCTAGGCACATATCTGTCCCTCTGAAAATATTAATTGAACAAATTAAAATAAACCAATATAGTTACATAAGCCGTCCAATATAATGTAAAACTAAAAACTAATTTGAGTGGCTAATAAAAAAATACAGGTTTACCCTGGGTTTAACTTATAACACAAGGAAAAGAGATCTTACTAAATGCCTTATGCAAGTTTTGGAAGACATATTTAAGTAAGCCTTAAAGTTTTAAAACATGGAATTCTTTGTTTACAGCTCTTCTCACTGATACAAAAATGCCATTTAAGGAGATAAAATACGGCCTGGGTGAGAGAGCAGTTCTCTGGGGACCTGGAAGACAGTGTCTTTGTCTTGCACATCAGAAATATAAATACAACAAACAGTGACCTAGGACTGAGTCTAATTAGCTCAACGAAATAAACCTTAAGGCCAAGAAATTTTTGGCATATTAGAACTCAGAACTCTGAAGGGTCCTTCAGACATTGTGAAGAAATTTTAACTGTCTGTTTCATAAATAGTAAGCCTTAATGATTTGAGCAAGCAAATTCAGCTTACTCCAACTATTATTATACCTATCTTATAAGTAAGTTTTAAAGTGAAGCTATGAGATCTCTAGCTTTTTTCTGATTATAAGCCTGTGTACACATTATAGAAGTGAGATATTTCTACTGCTAAAGAAAAAAAATTCAAAGTCATAGAGCTCTGCTTAATTGACGTAAAAATATAAGAGCTTAAACATTAAGTATTTTTAAAATAACAACTGAACAAATTGACTTTCAGCGTCATGTGAAATGGAAAATATTCAATATTAAGGTAATATTTGATATTGTTTAGTTTAAGTATGTTCTAATTAATATAGACATCTTTAAAGTCATCAATATTATGTATAATACCTTTACTGTACCTAGGTTTAATGAAAGTCAAATAAGATCCTGTTATATCTGTTGCAGATTTGTCAAAAAAAAAAATAAAAGTTATGTGCTGTGGTAAAATTTTAAGTAAATTAAATGCAAATGAGATGAGAGCTTTGGGTAAATATTTAAAATATATGTTTAAAATGTATGTTTAAGATAATCTCTAAGTGTTTGGTATCTTTAAATTCTAGTGTTGTGCTAAATTAAGTTAAATGACAAGATTTTATTAAATAGCTATGCCATTTTCAGATAAAATAACATTGAAATACGAATTACTTAACATTTAACTTCCTCTTACAGTGAAACTAAAGGTATATAGAAATATTAATAAATGGTTGGTGCCACACTGAAATAGTCTCTATTAGTAAGGGAATGATCTCAGTATCCTAGGAAAGTAATATAAATGCGTAAAGGAAGATATAAGAATGGAATTATATTTTGTTAATGAAAAATAGTGACTTTCTCCTGAACCTGGTTACTTCTGAATAGAAGAAAAATAAGGGACACACTAATATAAGTATAGAAAGCTGTGGAAGGCTTGTGGAAAAGGAACCCTGAGGGAAGAGTTTTGTACATGGTCAGAATTGGCTAAGTTTAGAAACAAATTGGGCAACGTAAATGAATCTTAGAAGTAAGCTGGTACAAGATTAGAATTGTTTTTCTCTCTGTTAAGAGGAAAAAATTTTCTTAAAATGTTAATCCTCCTTCAGTAACAGATTGTAAAACTTCTTATACCACTTAGCTGATCTGTTCTGCCTTTACCTTTGACGTATTTTCTTTTTAATGAATTAGTACTACTTTACAGTGATCTATATGTTTATCTGATCAAGTGTTCTGAAATCTTTCAAAAAGCTCCCCAAATATAAAATTCTAATTAATTAAATAAAAATTAATTTAATTAATTAAAATTCTTTTAATCTCCAGTTAAGTTTGGGATGCTACAGAAGGCCCCTGAAACATCCCAAAGAGAGATTTTTAACTATAAAGTTTCATTTGGCATTTTAAATAACATGGAATTGTCAAATGAATCATAAAACTTCTAAGGTTATATTGAATGAGACAATATTATTAATATAGATATTGTAGAAATTATATGGACTCCCTAAAATTCTGGTATATCTGAAATGTTACCAGTGATAATTATGGGTATAGTGAACAGATTTCTTTATTGATTATAGTGTAACGGTGTTTAACCATGCTTTTAAATCTTTTGTCATTTATAGACAGTTAATTGTTTTCTTCTGATGGTTTTGCAAAATGCTTTCTCTTCAAGGAGATTTACTGATTCCTAATAAATTTCACACTATAGCACTGAACTAAACTGGGTAAGACATTTTAAAGTTCTAATGAAAACTCTCATTAAAAGAATTAGTTACATGGGACTGATTAACCTGCTGAATATGGTTATAATTTTTGATATTGTTTGAAATACTACTGGCTTTTAACCTGTTTCCCAGACGTAAAGAATCTCTTCTCCTTAAGCTAGTTATGGTTCACAGCAATTTGATAAATTATACCTATGTAATCACACTTGGAACACTTATCTTTTCTCTCTATCTGATCCCTCAAGAGACTAAAAACACTTAGGTCCCCAGTGGCTCTATCAAACAAATTAGGGAGATCATCTCCTAACAGATATAGGAGTATAAAGATATTTTAAGGATTTTAAAGAGAAAAGAATTTACCTAAATCTGTAAGGCAGAAACCCATGAAAAGCCTTGACGTGTCTTTCTTGGCCTTAGCAAACCTTAACATTCTACCCTGAGACTCCGTATTAAAACTTCCAACACAGCCAATTTAAAAAAGCCTATATGATCAAATAATCAGACTTAACTTGTAAAACATTAATCTTGATTTGGCTATATTTGAGAAAACTGAGGGTAACTTAAGAGAGAAAATAAATTATATTTTAGTGGATATTAAATTCTAGTTTTGTTAATTGAGGTCCATATTTACTAAGACACTTCCCAGATCGTTCCTTGCTGTTATGTCACATTACTGTACGGTTTAATTGAATTATGAAAAGGATACTCTAGGTTTGTTTCTGAAGCTCAGAAATCTATCCTTGGGTAAAGTTCCAATGCCCCATGACCTGTAGCCAGGGGATTATACATACTGCAACAGGCATGACTTAAAGAACTGTCTCCAACCTGAATGGAAGGACCCTTTTTCAGGTACTCTTTAACAGACCATACACACCAAAGCTGAAGGAAACGGAGTCTCGGATTCATTTCCTATCTGAAACATCCCCTGCAGTGCACTGGCCTATCGAGTGCTGCTCACCTTAAAACAATGCCCAAATGGAGAAAAAGCTACCAGACCAGGATGAGAAGAAGACGACATCTGAGCTAGACAGCTGACCCAAGACACCGGACCAGGACTGTATACCAATTACTTTGATAATTTCTCCAACCTTTGATTATGATCTACTCCACTTGTTAAGTTTATGATAAATTACCTATGTCTAGTACTTCTGTGTTACCTTGGTGGGTTTCCCTACTCCAAGGCTCTAATTAGATAGCCCTCAGAAACGTTATTCTAAAAAGAAATTATAGTTCTGTTTAGGCCACTGTTGATCTTACAAGGTGGGAGATTTCAACTGGCCAATTAATACCTGCTCTGACCCTGACCATAAATATGAACTTTCTCATAGGATCAAACTCAGAAACACAAGCAAAATTTTAACCCAAAAATACAACTTCTCGACTATTAAATTCTTACTCGTGACTTTATTAACGTTACTAGCTGTATTACTTATATCCTGTCTATTTTATAAAATTGTTGTCTGTTACATTTCCCAATGTGTAACTAGGCCCACAAGATTGATGATGGCTAAACATCTTGAAGAAACAGATAAAATTTATAACCCTGAATAAAATAAATATAATAGTGTGATTCTAGGTATGGGAATGAGCAAAGATGGGTAAACACTTTCTGTATCATAATAGACTAGTAAGACAGGTGATCCAGAGAACTTTTAGTATCAACAGGGCCTGACAAAAAAAAACTAACACCTTGAATGGCAACTCAGAAGATTCTTCACCTGAACTAGGAATGAGCCATCCTAGCACCGTGGGACAAAATTGGTCATGAAATTTCTCTCAAAATATTGGTCAAATTTAGGACCAAGTGGGAGCACTGTGAATGAAAATACTACAATGTGCATGAAAATACTGCAACCATGACAGTAAACAAAGAATGCTGAATCCGAGTCATCAGCGGCTGCTGCCAACCCCCAGCGAGTACATGCCTACAGCCCGGCCTCTCAGCCACTCACAGTGGTGCCCTCTGAGCAGACTCAGAGTAAGAAAGGACAGGATACTGGCCCTAGATAGCCAGGGGCTTGCCAAAGGAATGAATTCAATGACTCAAATGTTTGCTTCTCACCATACATAGAAAAGCAGTAAATACTTGAACTTGAGATATCTGGTTTTCTTTAGATAACAAGCAATATTTTATTGTTCCAATTACCTGGTCTTTGTTGTAAGCTTCTATATATCCTAGCTCCTCCCCTACCTCTTGGGAGCAGTCCCTCAGAGTGATCTGAGAGGCTGTCATCCCGGCTCGAGTCCTCCAGCCAAATAAAACAAAGCCCTTAACATATAGGCTGAACGTTTATTTCAATGACGTTCCAGAATAGACACAACTCATCAATTCTGTAATGGAACACACTGAATCAGGAACCAAAGCGTGTTTTAGTCCGGAAAATCTCCGGGTTCCTATTTCTTCCTGTCATTATACAATCCCTCTAGAACTCATTAATTTGCTGTCTGCTCCTCTGGCAACAAAACTCGTAGAAGACTCAACTCAGCAGAGCGCCCTGCTGGGGAGAACACCCCGCAGAAGCACTGCAGGCTGCCTGCCCTCCTGCACGCTCTGCTGACCCTTGGTGTCCTCCGTGGAGACCAGGCCAACAGAGCTGTTCCTAACAGCTACAAATTCGCACACGTTAAATAAATCATTTTATTTTATATGATATTTTACGTATATACACATCTCTGAAAACAGCTTTGCAGAAGCTCAAATCTTCAACATCAATCCCCAAGGCAAATCCGGTCCCCAAGGGGAAACAAGACTTAAGACGACGCTAAGGCCTCCAAAGTCCTCTCAAGGACCGTCAACCAAACTGCCTGCAGGTCTGCAGCTGCAGGCTGTTACATGTCTGCTTTTAAAGCAACCCCTTCCTGCCCTCGGGTATTACAGTGTCCCTCTATGCCCTCCCGTCTCAGGGTAAAAGCAGCCGTTGCAGAACCTTGCAGGGAAGCACTGACAGGAGTCGACAAAGAAGATCAGAGCTAAGCTAATACTTCTGATGACACGACCTTGTCACTGTGTCACTTTACAGATGGAGATATATATAGAGAGAGGTGGGGTGATATTGCTCAAAGTCACACAGCTAATAAGTGGCAAAGTCCATAACTCTGCTCTTCCCTTCGGCGTGACGCCCCAGCTGGGACGCCCACAGGGTTGTCTCATGCCTGCCTGAACAATCCTCTCCTGTCACTCATAACCCACCACAGGGTCTGACCCTAGCCTGCCTTTTCAGCATCTATTTCCTCCAGTCTCTCAGGAACAAGGCCGTTTGGGCCACTGTATGACTTCCGGCTCCCGGAAACATCAGTGCTCATGCTGGTCTTGCCTGTGCATCCGGCCCGCTGCTCAGAGGCTCTTCCTCCCCTGCAGGAGTACGTTTCCACTCTCCGCAGGGACACCTCCTCAGGGGAGCCCTCTTCTCGCTCTCAGCACGGCAGGGCCACATCCCGAGCTGCCCCATTAGGACAGTGTGCCCCCAGGTCTGTTAATCAGACCAGCAGCATCAGAGCTAGGGATCATGCCCGGGCTATCCTGCAAAACTACTGCCCGCCACACAGCCCCCAGCCAGCAGGTCACCTGGAAGTCACAGCAAGTGCCCCACCCAATCCAGAAGCCTCTTCATTTGCCAGCATCGCTGATGACTGGTTTCCAAACTTTGGTCAGTTTCGCACAAAACAGCACCTTCAACTGTGAAGCAGAGGGTTTCGCTTCTGCTCCCCATCCTTACTGGTAATGTCAAGGAAAACAAAGAGGCCTTTTCTCAACACTTTTATAATGACACCCTCCCACCCACAATACTCATATGCTCAAGAGCTTTGGATCCACGTGATTTTCTTTCCCTTATGATAAGCGGCTCAAAACACTGCGGGATTCCTTCTATTTAGAGGGTATTTGTACTCAGTTTATCGGCTTTAATCTGTTTTTGTCTCTCTTCAATATCCCTAGCAGTTGCCACCTCTTACTCCCTTCAGCAGCCTCCCTCCCAACATCTACTCTAGGAAATCAGCTGTGATGAGGGGCCCTGGGGCAGTCACAGACGATGCAACTAAGGCAAAGAGAGGGTCCATAATTTGCCCGAGAAGATCAGCTTCAACCCCCAACAATGTGTGTCACGTCCCTGTGTTTAACTCTTATGCTAAGCAAGATAACTTTTTGTAGATTATGGTTATAAACAGATGAGGTATAAAAATACATACAAGGACACACATCTACTCTAAGATGCTCACTAACTCCACTATTTTGTTTCTACTTATTTCTATTAAAAAATATTAAGAACCTCTGCAGTCAGTATAGCAAAATGTTACTGGGCTTTAAATCCAGAATATAGAGGTGTTAAATGTGTCATTACTCATACTTATTTGTATGTTCACAATACAAAATTATTTGAAAGTCCCTCTCACCTCCCCCTACTCACTACTGGCTCTCACCTGAGCTCCCAGACCACACATCTAACAACCTTTCACTTTACCCACAGCTGAACTCATCAGTTTTCCGCAGAACTCCCTCTGCAGCTTTCCCTCCTCAGAGCACAGAAGGACCATCATTTACCTCATTAATCCACCCAGAAACCTGGGCCTTACTCCATCCTGCATTCACAGCCAGCCTTCATCCTTTCCTTTTTACCATCTAAACATGCCTTCAATATGTTCGCTTTTAAACACTGACCATCCCACCGCTCAAGTGGAAGCCACCAACACTGCCCACCTGGACTCACGAGTCTCCCAAGTGGCCCCACAGCCGCTCTCCCCTACTTGAGACAAATGGGACTGTGCCACTCCCGCGCTTTTTGGACTCTTTTAAGACCCACTCTTCTTAGAAGAAACTCCAAGTTCTTCACCAGGTGAAAGTCTTTGCCATGAAATTGTCACCTCAGGGAGGGCAGGACCCGCCCTCTCCCCTCGGCCCCGCCCTCTGGCAGAGCATCAGCTTGGGAGGACCTGCTGAGCTACACCAACCTGTATTCTAAACCTGGTCTGAGTTCTTAGCAAACTGCTTCACTTATCCATACAATTCCAAGGTAAATTAGAAAGATTTTAGATGTTGAGCTAGACTATTGATTTTGGGATTTTGCACTAGCAACCTGCAAGGACATGTTCTAAAGATTCTGTCTTCTTAAAACCACACCCAGGTTAAAGGAGTATTTGTGGAATGTCTTCGGAGGAAAAGGGACTGTACTTTTACAGGCTTTATGTTTTATAACATGAACAACCCGGACAGGGTCACAAATGGAACCGCCTCACAAGTGACAGAAGACAGGTGAGAGGCACAAAGCAACAGGTTGCAAAGATGGTAAGAGTAAACATGATTCTCCAACCCCCCCAAAAAATTTTTGAAACAACCAAAAATTCTGAATTTTAAAAGTAAAAGAGTATCATATAGAGAAATGAAATAAATAATGCTCTTCATCAGGGTTTCAAGATCTCACTCCAGAGTTTTTAGCAGGCCATACTGAATCCTAGCACAGAAAAATCAAATGGACTTGTAGTGAGAAAGTTCCAGGAAAACTGCAGTAATTCCTCCACTTGTGTAAGGACATACACTCACCTGCTGAAGGTGAATGTAAACCGCATTCTGGATAAATTCGAAAGCTTCCAGGCTCCGCTTCTGGATGCCAAGGACATGGACAGCTTGGAAGCATGCTTCTAACTCAGTCACCGGCATTTTTACACTGCAGGGGAAACGGAGGCACCCAGTCAAGAGCAGAGATGTTCCTGTCGTGTCTCACAGGCCGTGCCTCGGGGATTCAGTGCCCTGCAGCAGCCCGGCCCCAGGCAAGGACCAGCAGCGTTTTCCACCCAAGCAGGAGGGGCACTGTGCTTGAGAAAGCCCATCTCCGATGGGGGCAAGAGGGGCTGGTGGGGTTCAGTGAACCTATAAATGCCCACAGAAATATGCCTGCATTCATTCAAGTGATGCAAACAACTGTAGCAGGCTATTTAACAAAATTTCAATTGTCAGTGGAAATTTTGCCATTCCTTTCCGCTTGTCCCCTGCACTCTGAGACAGGCTTAGGCTCTCTTACACCTGCAGCTCTGTGCAATAGTTGTGAAGTCATTTTACTTTACAGATACCACGGTTCTGCCCAGGGTGATATCCAGCCCAGAGAGGTGGCCCAGGCCAATTTAAAGCTATGCGGCTTGCGTGCAGGGACAATTACAGGAGCTGGTTCCGGAGCCAGGCCCCTCCCCACCTCTGCTCCCCTCTCTCCCGAGGCCCCGCTGCCAAGCACTCAGGCTCCGTGATCTTAACTCCTACTCTTCTACTCTACTCCAAACCCTTTTCCTTTTCTTTTTTTTCCCTAATTATTCCCAGCTGGAGTGATTTTTCAATCTCAATATCTGAAAAAATTCCTGCAGCCGAAAAAGAGGTCTCCAGAGGTCAATGCCCATATGCTGGTTCCTGAAGAGAGCCCCTGGCTACGGGAACCCTCACCAACACTCACGGGGCATCAGAGATGTTGCAGGGTCGGCCACCCCCTACAAGAGTTTGCTGTCACCCCAATGCCTGCACAGCATCCCTGCTCACAAAATATAGTTGGTACACTTATCGGTTATTAAGAAGCAAAAATACAAAATTGCTCGTATTTCTTACTAATATTATCTATGAAGCTGGAAACGGAATTGTAATAAAATGTAACAGTTTTTACCCTATGTTAAATCTGTTCCTTTGAGTTTAAACCTGTGCCCTGTTTCCTAGGCTCAGACTTGGTAGCTCTGCACCATTTGAAAAAGAAAGTTGCCTTTAGCCTGAAATCTGCAGGAAAGCCTATTCTCCTGGCCCTGATCTTTAAAAATGTTAGCTCATCTGCACTTCTGTAGAGATGGCAAGTTGCATAATAGAGAATAGCCTTTGTTTTTTTGGAGGTTTTACAGGGGTACCATGATTTGATCCACATGGACAGCTGCAAGAACAGCGGATTCAAAGGACAAACAATTCATAAAGCAAGAAGTATGCAACAACCAACCACAACCCCCCCCCCTTTTTAGTATAAAAGGAGACTGAATTCTTACTTGGGGAAGATAGTTCTCCAGGACATCAGTCTGCCGTCTTCTGGGTCTGCCAGCATTGCAAGTGAAGTCACTATTTCTTGCTCCAACACCTCATCTCCCGGTTTATTGGCCTGTCATGCGGCGAGCAGAACGAGTTTGGACTCGGTAACAAAATGACTGCATTGGAGGTAGTATGTCTCCAATGTTTCCTCGTTTCCAATATGTAACATGCACATCATTTATGATCTAGTGCAAATAATTCATCAAAGACAACCACAAAAAGAAACTATACTCACCTAGCTATCAACACTGAAGTCACAACCTGTCAATTTTATATCATGTTGAACAACACAATGGAAAAACCTAACATAGGGAGTTGATTCCACGGAAATAAAATTATTTCTACTCCTTCAATACTTTTTCTTTTCTTTTCTATTTTATTTTGTTTTGCTTATTGAAAGGAAAATAAAAGTCAAGTCATTTTATTTCACGTATTTTTGTTATAGCTACATTCTTTAAATACTACAAAGAGATTTAAACTGCAAAATAATTGTTCATATATTAGTATAAAGATATATACACAATCAATGGGGATTAGGAAAGGAATGGACATTTACTAAAAATCCACTGCAATCTTGTCTTTTACAAGCATATCCTGGAATATAAGCTGTATGATCCAGGGGGCCCCATCCGCATTCTCACTGTTGAGTCCCTTAGCAATCAACTACTAAGGCACCAGCATAGAACCATGTGATCAGTATTTGAGGAATAAATTAGGGAATTAGCACATTCAATTCTAAAACAAAAAGCCTAAAATAAATACTGAACTTATTTACAGATAAAGAAAATTGGAACCAAAAAAGTAGTTATTTCCCCAAGGTCACAAAGCTAATAACTGGTAAAGACAAGATTTGAACTCATCTGCCTGATTCTAAAAACTAAGGTGGAAATCCCATTCGACTGGGGAGGGTCCAGCAGCAGAGCCTATCACCCTATCTTTGTTCAGATCTAGCCTTAGACAGCCTGAGACAGCACCCCATTCCTATGGAACTCGAGGGCAAATGATAACAATAAGGATTTTATATCCAGTAGTTTGTTAGGTCTCATTTATATAAAGTGTCAGCAGGTCAGCAGAAAAACTCTGGAAAATATGAGTGGGTCCAGAGCTTTCTGCTGATTAGTAACTCAGTCTCTCAGGACATAGTGACCTTCCCATGAGAGGCCTCATGGACATAAACTAAAGGCAGCTGAGCAATGAAAACTAACAAGAACCTGGAACTCAAGCAAGAAGGTTCCCTGCCATCCCCCACCCAGTTGCCTCTTCACCCGCATGGACACGATGGCAGGAGACCCAGATTCTTGTCCAAGTTACATCATCATGGATTCTCATCCATAATAATGTATGACTCTATGCCGCCTTATGTCCATTAAAACTCAAATATGATAACACCAATATCTCAGCAGAATATCTATGTCTCCACTTCCTGTCTTCTAATAGGAGAATATTTTTATGGACAAAAAGCAGAAATCCAATTTAAAAAACCATGCACGAAGCCAGGTGAAATTCTGCTTAAGAGACTGCTCTCACGCTGAGTAAATGAAAACTCAGAAAAAGTGGCCCTTCTCCCTCAGTAAATGGGAGGTAGCCTGATGTGTGTGTGTGTGTGTGTGTGTGTGCACGTGTGTGTGTGTGTAAATCAAATACAATGAATTCTGGGATGTGTACAGTTTTTTTAAGTCACTGTCATTTCATGGGAATGAGCCAACATTTAAATAATTTGAATCTAGTGTTCTGAGAGAGTCTCGGGCTCTTGGTGGAGGAGGTGAAAGGGGAGAGTGAAGGAGGAAAGAGGTACATGAAGCAAAGAAGTAAGAATACTGCCAGGGAAAGGCAAGACGTTAGTTTTGTTCTTCCTTGCACCACATACAAATTAGGGACTCGCTTTCTGCTGATGACTTATCGAGCACTGAGTTGCAGGAGAAGAGGGGACAGCTCATTGCTCACTGAGCTTGTGACTGTACGTGGCATCTTATAGACACAAATCATTTACCCTGATCAAACACTCTAGCAGCAGGCTGTAATTCTTCTGTTTTGAGAGACAACAAAGCAGGAGTTCAAACAGGATGCATAACTTGACAAAAGTCAGAGGTCCAGTAAACTAAAGAGGATTAATTCAAACTCAGATCTGAATGCAGAGTCTGATCTTCCCACTCCCAGGACTGGAAAATCCTTAACACAGGCTCCCCAGCTCCCCTGCTTTGTTCCTGGCACCAAGCATTTGCCATGGCAATGGTCACCATTTCTCACAGACACAGCGCTCTGTGCAGCAAATGACCTTGATCAGACCTTGATCATCTACCTGCCACGCCCACCAGGCTTCACCATACAGGCAGGAAAGCTGGCTTTCAAGTGCATACAAAGCCATTCCTTGTCTAACCTGGGCTCTTCTGTGGTTTCTCCAGCCTAAAGGCAGCCATGAAACTGCTCACAGTTTGTACATGAGCCACACTACCTCTCTCCATCTGTCTCCCCACCTATACTACTTAGCTATGAACATTTTGAGAATCTTCGACACAAATTTTTAAAAACAAAAAAGAAAGGATTCTGGAACAACTACTTAATACTTACAATTTTAAATGACAAATTACAAAGTGAGTATTTACAAACCGAATCTTCCTTTCTAAATTTCAGTTTTAAGCGTTTAAAAATATAATAGCAAAAAATTTTCACTTACAAAATTGACAAAAACATAAACAATAATCTGGAATAAGTTAAAAAATAATGCCCATGTTCTAAATGGAGAAACTTCAGGGCTGTACTGAGGGGTAAAGTAAGAGGTGAGAATGTAGAGACATCAACAAATTGCATGGAGGAAAGCAGTTTTGTAAAGATGTAAGTTCTCATCAGAATAATTCAAAACTTACTGAAAACTCCCATGACAACTCCAATCTGATTTTTTTTAACTTGAACAAAATATTTTGGAATTCTTCAGGAATAATAAAATCATAATACTAGACAAGAAAATTTGGGATGGAAGAAAAGAATGAAAAAAAATTCAGACTGCCAATTATTAAATAAATTTTTACAATATGTAAGTTATGGTGCTGGAGTAAGAAAGGCCGATTGACAGAAGGGAACCATGAGCTCAAAAAGAGACTCTAGTGTACATAAGTATTTTGTAAAGGTGAGAAAAAGTATGACTTCAGTAATTGTCCTGAGACAATCAGACAATCACCTAGAAAGAATAAATACTATTCCTCTCATAAGGACCACAAGATAATTTACAGACAGTGATGTAAATATAAAAAAGTACTAATAACAGCAAATACAACACATTGTTCTTATTAACTCAACTTACCCTTACATTAACAAGTACTATTATCATCTCCATCTTAGAGATTAAAAAAAACCTACAGAGGAGATTTATTCCAGTATAAGAAATTATTTTTAAGAATAATTTCAAAGATAAAACACATAAGGAATACATTTATTATCATAAGAATATTTTGAGACACTACCAAAATTAAAATCCTCCTAAACAAAATGAAAGGCAAGAAATGACAAGAAAAAGCTCTGTGATACATGTTGTTGAAGACAAGAAGTTAATGTTCATAACATACAAAGAGCTGTCACAAAGCAACAAGAAGCTCCCCCACTTAAATGTGTGCAAAGGATAAAAGGAATCATTCATTTTAAAAAAGTCAAATGGCTAATGAGTGAAAAATGCTCAATACCTCACTGGTCATCAAATGCAAACTAAAACAATGAAAAAGCACTTTTGCTCATCATATTGGCAAATATTTTTAAAAGATATTCTATCTAGTGTCCATCTGTGGGAGAAGAAACCATGAGCGACATTTTCAGAGGACGACATGTCAATGGATATGTAAACTCTGAAAAACGTACGTACACACTGACTCAACACCACTTCTACGAATCGTTTCCTCTAGGAAAAAACAAATTTAGTCCAAAAAGATGTACCCATCAGGGCATTTACACAGCACTGTTTACAATGGTGGGAAGAAAAACTGAAGTGAAATCATATCCAGCAATAGAGAATTGGTTACATAAGTAATTGTGCATCTTTTCATTCCCCTATGGAAGTAATTTCTAGAGTTACTTGAATGGAGTCTGTGATGAATGTAAATGTCACATCCAGGGACTAAATTTCCAGAAGCCTTAACTAAAGGAATACTCATAAAAGATCACAGGAATGTCTGTACAAGAAGGATGCCAGTCAAATATCCTTTCTGACAGTGGAAAATGGAGAAAACTTAACTGTCCACCATCAAGACAATGATGCGGTAAATCACGACGAGCTGCGAGCAATGAGGGAGCCGGCGTTTCGCCGTGGTCCAGGGCCTTGTCCACAGCATTCTCTCACCAAAGGTGTGCGTGGGAAAGAGACCACACCCGCAAATCAGGAGACCCCTCCACTCTATCTGAAAGGACCGGGTGAGTCTGGAGTGGGAGGACGTCTATGATATACACCTGAGTGATTAAAGTGAGCTGCAGAAAAACATATAGTATGGTCTCATTTTTAAATAAAGCATATATACACACACGTATACATGGAATTCTCATATGTGTGTATATATGTATGTCATAGGCATAAAGGTCATGAAACATATATATCAAATTTTCAACAGTTTTTACTCTTCGGAAATAAGGGGAAGGGAGGTAGGGCCTTCCTCTACCACCACAGTTCTCTTTTCAGTATTTCAGTTAAGTATACTTGGAATTTAAAAGTTTATTAAGTCCGAAGTAAAATGGACAATGCCTCCACAAGACAGAATGCTATACTGGTCATCAAAAATCATGCCAGAGGAGATAGAATATTGTAGAAAAACATATAAAAAGCCGAATGGAAAATGGAGGTGTCCACACAGTAAACAGTCACAGAGTGCTCTCTGGTTTTTTATGACAGAGGTGATCCACACTGATGAAAATATACGTTAACGTGTTAATTATTATCTTTGAATAGCGGGACAAGGATAGCCTTTTTTGCCCCCATTTTCAGAGTTATTATTTTAAATGCACATTCTTTTTCATCTGAAAAAAAGCAATTTTAGGTGTGTAGTACTATGCATTGGAGAATAATACAAGAATACTTAGAGAAACAAGTAACTAGGAGACAAAGCAGCAGCATCACACAATGTAGGACGGGCGATCCTGATTAACACCACGAAGTTACATAAGGACCCACAAAGTGAGAGCACCTGCTGTAACAGGGCGTGGCCCCCTTCTATTTGTCAGCAGTGTCTTCAGGGCTGAGGCAGTTCTGAGCACGGCCAGTGTCAGTGCTGGTGTCTGGATGGATGCTACTGGGGGTGAGGGCACCTGCAAGCCAAGAGGAAGAACAGAAATCATCCTCTGCCTTTTCTGTCTTGTTTCTTTGTTACTTTAAAAGAGAGCCATATATAAGATAAACCGTGTATCTCCCCAAATGAAATTTCAGTAATGAAACCGTTTTTAAAGACTTCACAGCTTATATTCTGCCTATAACTGTCTTTTCAACAAAGATCATATTTATTAAATGTTAATTAACTCAGTTAATTAACTCCCTGTTGAAACATTCTAGTAAAGAACATGAAATGCAGTATGTAAAAGAACCACACCTGCAGTGACTAGCTCAGCTGTCTTGACGGCAGTGCAGTCAGCCCCCACCATCCCGTGGCCCTGAGCTCCTGATGCTGGTAAGAGATTACGCTGCCGCCTCAGATGGAGAGAAACGGTGAAAGCATTTCTTGAACCCTACAGCACTGACAAAACATAACTGACAAGTCCCAGGCCCCTTTGAGGCTCTCATTTTCTGTTTCTGGCCAACCCCCATCAATGAGCAGAACCACCCAATCCCCGAGCCATGGGACTCACGTGGGAAGCAGTTTTGGAGAAATTTCCAGGTATAGAATGTAACCAACTATACATAGAACTCTGAAAAAAGAAAAGATGCCATACTCTGATTTTGGAAGACACTCAAAATATTCTCCTAAGCCTTAGTAGCTGGAAAGGCTGGGCTTCTCCTAAGTCACTTATTTATTTCACAGCCAGTAAGCATCTCCCTCAAATCCTGCTTCCCTGTGTCTGCTGGGAGCTTGAAGCACACTGCTGCTGTTGATCTTATAAGTCACATGGCAGAGGCATGTGTCTCACGCCTGCAATCCTCACACAGGCTCGCCTCCTAGCCTCACTGTCTGAACTGGGCCCCATTTTCTCACCTGTTTATTTGGTATCTGTTCTTCTGTAAGCTACCTGAAATGCGTTTTAGAACATGTCAGAAGAAGCAGTGGGTTGAGAAATGGACAGATTGAGAGGTGAGAGATGGGCAGACAGAGAGAGAGACTCCAAGAAAAGGGGAACAAATAAAATTTCCTATGCAAAACCCTCTTCTAATCAGGGAAGGAAACCACCACGGAAAAGTGTGAAGAGGCAGGTAGCTTAGGACCGTTTCCTGGATTCCATGAAAAGTAACACCAAGAGATGAGAGGGTAGAACTTTAAATAGTAAAAGAAAAAAAACACGCATGCTTGAAAAATATATCTACAATATGTACTTTCTAAAGAATGGACTGAAATCAGCAGGACCCAATAACACTATACTTGGGTATTTACAGAAGTGAGAATCCCATCTCCAAACCACAAGGCATCCCTTCAGAGCACTGACAGTCTACATGGGGCGGTCATAAAGCCATCACCGCAAAAGCTATGCTACCCTGCACTTACGAGGAATGAGCAGATGTGCTCAGGCTGCCCACGCGCGTCATTTACACCCCACAGCACCTCTACGGGGGGGACGCCTAGCGAGCCCCGTCTCTGCAGGACAGAAAACCAGTTCTGGAGAGGCTAAGCCGACTTACCAGTTCTCCATCTCACAGGACTGGTCTCTCCAGAGCAGGACACGAACTCGGACCCACGATTGTAACCATGGTACTACAGTGCTTTGTGTGCTGTTTGTGTGTATAATACATTTGTTTCTATCATGAAAGGTTATTTAATAAATGATCGGTTGTCTTGTCTATCTCATTAGCTCACAATCAATCTTTATACTGTTGAATTGTACTCTTTTCCCCTGAAGAAAGGAACGGAAACAGCGGGGGTCAGAAAGAGGTGGGGCTCCATTCTTTATCTGGGATCTCATCTCATTGAAGTCCCCAAACAGGGAAAAGGAGCAAATGTTCTCTTTATCTTTTAAAGAGAGGTCTCCAGTGATGGTGACTTATTCAATTACAAAATCAAGGCTGGGGAAAGGGCACATGCACCAACTAGAGCAGTATCAGCTGTAGGAAGGTCAAAAGTGCTCACGGGAGGGCTCAGGGGGCAGCCTCATTTAATTTCAATCAATAAAACAATAACAAACTCTAAAAATACTGGCCTACAATGGATTAGCTCTTTCTTGACATCTAGCAAGTTTCCACAGCCCACATGTAACATTATCGGGAACCAGTGAAAGGAAGAGTCCACAGACAAGGAAAATCAATGCCACAGGCAGGCTGAAACCCAGGCTGGAGTTTAGGAAGAGAAAGGGCATAGTTAAGAACTGGGGAAAGGCTGGGGAAAAAAATCATCACAAGGACTCTCAAGCATCATCCAACAATCATATAATCATTCATTCAAGAGAGAGTTACTGAGGTCGTATTCTGTGCAAGATTGTACAGCGGGTGAAGCAAGAGCGCAGCGTCCATGGTGGCAGCAAGTTGCGGGGCTCAAATACACTTCTGATCCCAGTACCTTGCACACTTGTCCTCAATATAAAGGCAAAGATAATTAAAGTAAAATAATACTCTGTAAACTCAAAGCATTGTTGAAAAAAAAAAGTTAAAGAAGACCTAAATACCAGGACAGACACTCCACACACATTCCCCTATCAAAAGAAAGTGCTCTTGGAATGGCAGTGCTCCCCAGAGCGATCCGTATATTCAACGTGGTCTCGATCACAATCCCAGCGGGCTCCTCTGCAGAAACTGACTATCTGCTGCTACAATTCATATGGGAATTCGAGGATCTCAGTAACCAATACGTACTTGAAAAAGAAAAATTTGAGAGGACTTATAATTCTCAATTTCAAACCTTACAACTGTATCTCCAGGTGAGATTAGAGGCCATTGTGAAGTTATTACTGTGTTAATCCTTATTTACTAAATTCTCTACAATGAATATTACTGTTACAATAAGAAAAATAAAAAGTAAGTTATCCTTTAAAACATGCACACCAATTCATTCATTGGGAAAAATTATTCTATCAATTAAGAGATAAATATCTATTGAAAAAGGACAACTTAAAAACAAGAGTGCATTTGCATTTTTCATAAATTGAAAACTGAAAAGCACAAAGACGTCAAGTTTCTAGGGAGACCAATGCAACATATTAATAGTTATTTTCAGAAATTCTAATTTAACAATGAAAACTCTGGAAAGGGAAAATCGTGACTGAGAGCCAACTGCAAACACATGGAGAGCAAAGGCCTAGAAATCACAGTTCCTTTAACTCTGCTCCTAACACAATAGGAGAGGAAATTCCTCACTGAGGGGACAGTGGAATCCCATGCATAAGACAGGATACACAGTACAAACTGCACTAGAATTGGGGGTGATTTTTTTAGAAGAATTCTAAAGTTACAAAATTGCTGAAAAACTATTAAAACACTGACAGAAAGATTAAAACACACAGTCATATATATTATATAGAAACATATGTAGTCTGCTCCCATGTTGCATTTAAATACAAATATATTTGTTCATTTATGGGCACTTATGACTTTATCCCTGGTAGAATATTTCAACTAAAACAAATAATCAATATAACACTCCTTTGTCAAATCTACTTGATAAGTTACTCTGCTATGTAAACATAATGTGTCTAAGATAGATCTAAAATTAGTGAAAAAGAGCTTTGTATGGCTTCTTGAACTATTCTCAAAATTCAAAGCTTAATTTTAAAACAGATCTGAACAGTAATTCTATATTACCTTTTCCGTCGTGAAATGAACAACACAGTCTGTTGTCAAAATTCTGTCCTTACAATGATTCACGAGCACCGTATCCTCACAAAACTGCTGGACAGCAAGGCACTATCCAGACACTGTGACCCAACAAATGAAACACAATGAAGACAGTGACCCTATTTTGGAGGGCTTATAGTCTGTGTCAACACCAGGGTTTTATTTGATTGGTTTGATTGGTTGGCAAAATAAAATCAATCAAGTACTTTCTTCTTTGAGCATTCTATAAGTCATGACTCTGCTGTTAGTGTCATGAGCAGGAAAGACTTAAGCATGACTTGATTAGATCAGCTAGCAACAATCATCACTGGAGAGTGAGTAATAAAGAAGTTAACTGATAGCAATGCTTCTCCCTACATGAGACCTAAAATAAATCGACACTGATATCCGAAAAGAAAATGAGAATTTGAGGTCCCCAATAAGAAAAAAATCTAACAAGAAATCAAAAAAGTAAAGATTGTTTCATTAACGTTTCCTGGAAAGATTGGAGCATGGTGGTGTTGAGCTCAGATGCTAGGGAAAAACATGAGGGTCTGAATTCCCACAGCACTGGGTAGCTTTGACACTAATATGTCAGTCAAATTCTCTGCATCTCAGTCTCCGATGCATAGACTGGGGACAACAACCGCACCCATCTCCTAGAACGGTCCTAAGAATTAAGTTATTTTATATATACAAGTTTTAATAAAATACATCAGATATTAAATATTACCCCAAAAGCACAAGGAAAAATGAAAACAGAGATAAATTGGAGTTCATTAAACTTTAAAACTTTGCTTCAAAAGACACCATCCAGAAAGTGAAAAAACAACACTCAGGAGAAAATTTTTTCAAATCATTTATCTGATAAGGAATTTGTGTATCAAAAAAAAAATTCCACAGCTCAACAATAAAAAGGCAACTCAATTAAAAAATGAAATAAAATCTGAAAAGATATTTTTCAAGGAAAATATACAAATGGCCAATAAGCACAATGAAACGGTGTTCAATAACATTAGCTCTAAAGGAAATCAAGTCAAAACAACTAGGAGAAACCGCTTCACATTCACTACAATAGGTTAAAATCAAAAAAAGATTAACAAGCACTAATGAGGACACAGAGGAAGCGGAGCCCGCAGCCATTGCTGGTGAGGATGTAACACAGCGTGACCACTTTGGAAAACATCCTGGCACGTCCTCAGAGAGTTGAACATTTGGCTTCTGAATGATCCAGCAATTCTGCTTCCTGGGCACACAAGTAAGAGAACTGAAAACAAATGTTAACATAAAAACTCCTACAGGAATATTCACCATTACTTTTCGCCATTAATTTTCAGAGCCAAAAAACAGAAACAACCCAAATGTCTATCACGTGATGAATGGGTAAACAAAGGGGCCCAGCCATACAGTGAAATATTATTCAGCAATAGCAAAGCATAGAGTACTGACCCAGGCCACAACGTGGACAAACATTGAAAACGTTACTCAGTGTGAAAGAAGTCAGTCAAAATAGACGGTTCCACTTACATGAAGTGACTCGATTTGCATGAAATGTTCAGCACAGGCAAATCCACAGAGACAGAAGAGTGGCTCCCTGGGGCTTGGGGAGGATGGGGAAGTTGATAATGTCTGCTTATGCGTACTGGGTTTCCTGTTGGGGGGAAGAAAATATTCTAAGATTGACTGGGATGCACATTTCTGGGCATAGAGTAAAATCCGCTGTACATTTTAATGGGTGATTTGTATTAAAACTGTTAAGAACAAAAGCACCTCGGATTAGTACCTTCCATAGTAAATGCAAATTGCTAACATTTATTACAGGAAGAAGAAACTGCCCTCAGCATGAAAGCAGGAGATCAGCAAATATTAGTTAACCGAAATTGGACAAGAGCATTTCACTTGAAACTGTTGCTGAGTGTACAAGAAATATTCAGACATGACAAGGAAAATCAGTTTGACATCACGAAGAAGCATTCTGCTTCAAATGCAAATCAAGGATTCGGCAAGCCCAGCTGCTACAAATGACCAGAGAAGAAACCTGGTTCTTAAAACAAGCACCAGAGCCAACAAGGAAATGGTGGTGAGGAAAGCAGGCGGCCTAAAATCTGGAACAGTGTGCTACAAATAATTTCTCCACTGAAAATTCAAAAATAAAATGAAAGTGATGTAATGCTGTTTTGAACTCACGTGAATGGGCTTCCTGCAGTGCTTGACAGTTCTGTAACCCCGAATGACTCAGGAGAATCAGCATGGCTCCTGGGAGTCCCCAAGTAACTGCCCATCAGCACGCTGACCACCATCACATCTGCCAGGGTTGAATTGCAGAGAAGAGAGCAACCTCTGAAAGGCACAGGGAATGTTGACAAGGGAATAAAAGGCTGCGGTCAATCCTGGGACAGAGGCCCTGTGAGCAGAGGCCAGAAGGCTGCAGGTGAACTGGAGTGGCCCTGGGGCAGGAAGGGACCACAGGGGAGCATATCTCAATTATCTCCTCTCTCTCCCTCGGGTAGGAGGGATAAAGCCTGCATCCTTCTCACCTGGAACTGTGGGTTCTGGCTGGCGGAAGTCTTACCGACACGGAATGAATTTCTCAAGACTGCGGAAAAAGGAAAGAAAGCGAGAGGGATTAGGGAGCCAAATCCACGAGTCTCTCAAATGCTCCCATATTTATTGTGTATAATCAAAGTAAAAAGTCAATAACAGTTGTGAGATAGTAGGCAGGAACTTGGGGAAAGAAGGGATGAGACAGAGATTGTAGACTCCACCATGAGTACTAAGGCTTAATTTACCTTTAGGGAAGTCATGGGCTGAGGGGAACAAGATACATTTTTTAGACATGTTCATTACAAAGCAGACCACCAGACCAGCCTGGTCCCTGTTTTGGGGATAATAGACTATCTAACACCACGCAGGCCTGGCGTTTATAGCTGAGGGCCTGGGTCATTGCTGTGCAATAAGCAGCGTGCTATCTATAACCTCAAATATGCAAGCAAGGCATTGTCTCTGCTTTTTATGGCAAGGAGACAGGAGTGAGGATGCACAGGTGTTTGCTTTAAAGCAGTTAATAAGCACATTTTTTTTCTTAAAGTTGACAGGCGGCTGGGATGTGTTACAACTTGTTAACTCAATCATGGGCTCCCACATGGAACCATTATGGAGGACATCCTAGGATGAAAAATCCTGGCTCTGGATCTTTTCCTGCCAGCTTCGGCCACTCCAGCAGGGTCTAGACACATCCCTGAATAACGATCCCACAGAACCACCTAAACTCTTAACTCCTGGTGCTTGAAACTTAATTTTAGCTCTACACAACTTAATGTAGAAAAGTTTCAGAAATAAAAGATATTATATTCTTTTTATATCTCATCATAAGACTGATTTTTCTGATTGCTCTAAGCTGCTTCTACATGGTAAAGCACCTAATTCTGCAGGTGAATTCAGTACTTTCCTTTGGGCATAACTAGACAGTCTGGGCTGTCTGACTTCTATTAGTCAAATACCAATACACTTAATTGATTTCTTTGTTCATCAATTTCAGCCTGGAGGTGAGGGTCTATCACTATTTTCCTCAGCCCACCCTCTACTCTTTTCTCATCAGCATCTCAGGCCTCCTGAAAACAAAACAAAGCATTTGTTTCCCTTCATCTACACTTTCCACAAAGGCAACAGGAATCATCATGCCTAGAGAATGAATTCAACACAAATGTTAAAACAAAAATCTATAAACCTGAAGCAACTCCATCTCCGACTCATGATACACAATGACATGAGAGTAAGTGTGTCAGGTACAAAGCATGCGTGAGCCTGACCACCTCATTTCTATTCTTCAAAGGAAGGAAGGTTTTCGTATTTTTTATTATCATTCTTTGTCATTGTTTCTGATTAAGCCAAAAAATTTTTTATGAAATAATTAAGCACTGCAATAACAGATTTTCGCTGTATCAATTACAGAAGGAATTCAGAGGGGATAGGAAAACCCACCTCTGTAAAAAATGCAAAATTCCTTCCCCTGTTAAGAACACGAATACAAAATGCAACAGAGAATTCAAATTCTTGTGGAGAGGACAAAAGCCACAGAATCAAAGCAAAGTCATTATTATGACTCAATCCAAAATTCACTGGACAAACATGCTCAATGCATTCAAATAATTTTTAAGGCACACTGCAAACCATTCACTTAATTATCTACAGGCTAGAGGAAGAATTTCCCTCTATAACAGACAACATAAATCAATAGGTTGCCCCACCAAACAAGGAACAAACATCAGGTTTTTTGCAGTTCTGATAAATCAGCAAGTTTTAAAGATCAAAATCCAGAAAGTTTAAACATTCATTCACACCAGAATGAATCAAGCACTTAAAAAAAATAAATAACCCAAAGAAACTAAACACATTGATCATGTACCTGGATCAATGAGAAATTCTTGTACAGCTGGAAAAAAAGAACAGTCTATAGACTTATACTTGAAAAATAAAACTACTTTTAAAGATAACTGCTAAAACACATTTCATCATTCATGTTGCCTTGAAAAATCTGAGGCACTTGTCTCTGATCAGAAAAGCAATTCTGAGTATTAGTATGTTACAATTCAGTGCCAGTTTGCTTTAGAAGAAAAAAGAAAAGCTACTGTTTCTCATCTTGCACAAAGTTTAAAGAACCTCCCTGCCTCTATCTCCTCCCATTTTCTAAGCTCATGCTCCCCAACCCTTCTGAAACAATTATGAGAACCTCTTATTCCCACCAATATGCCAAATCACAAAAGAGTATCAATTTATTTGTGTAAATATATACCTACACCTTGAACTGGAGGAGAAAGATTTCAGAAGGCTATATGGAACTTATTGCTACATTCCTGAAATCACACACATACACGTTCACAGAGACACAGACATATACAAACTGAATTACTGGGCACTTCACAAGCTAAGGACTTACAACTTCTAGAAGATAACTTTGTAGTTAGCTTAAAATACAAAACGGTCAGCTTTTGAAAGCCTTGAACATTGCAAAATCATCCAAATATCAATGAGATCCAATTAGCCTTCTCTGTAGAATGTAATTCCCCATGATGGCAAAGCAGACCCTAAGAAGTAGTGGATCCAAGACTCGTGTTTTTCACTAGCTATGATCGTTTTAAAACACGTAAACAGATTTAGAAAGGTATGTCCCTATGACATTTATTCTTATTGAGATGGCATATGTATTCAATTGTCTATGCAGAAAATAGGACCCATGATGGTGTTTAAGAAATATTTTGTGTATTGAAATATTTATTTTTAAGTGCAGACAAGGAGGGTGGGTATTACTCCATTGTAGAGCACCTGTTGTGCACGCACATGTTCCTGGCTTCAATCCCCTGTACCTTCATGAAAATAAATAAATACAAGTGCTTATTTAAAAATAAGAATAAATTTATATAAAAAAATAAATGCAGACTAAAAACCACTGCAATCTAGGAGCCACAATTATAATAAAAAACAAGTGTTTCTATCAAATATTGACTATACGCCAATCACAGAGACAACCACAAATCACACCTGACAACCATCACGTGTGATTCTCAGCAATCCTACTAAGTAGACACGGATGAGAAACCCGGCTCTGCGGATGAGGAGACGGAGCTCGGAGGAGCCGGGGACACTGACCGTCCTGCTCCCCGTGACACCGCGTCAGCCCAGGGCAAGCGCTGACAGAGCTGCACTGAGGGGACACCCAGCTGCATGGAACCATGGGGGATTAGGGAGTCCTAGAAAATACTCAAAAGTGTTCAATGAAAAACCAGCTCAAATATGTTACTCTGTGCCCCATCCTCTAAACACAGAACATGTCTGGGACCTTTCTGATGCCTCCGTGTCCTTTCTGCCATCATCAGTTACGTGCCCTCTCAGCGTGACCAGTCATGAACTGGACCCCATACGAAGTGCACTCAGATGGAAGAGCTTTAAAAGCTGTTTTATGAAGTTTGTAAGACTCTGTCTATTCCTCACACAGGCGGTCATCCAGCACTACTCACCGGTGCGGATGTACCACCTGAAATCACACCTTTCTGCTTTTTAAAATCCCTTCATGTAATACAGACTTTTAAACAGCAAAGAAGCAGCTCAACCACAGACAGTGGACATCTTTTCACCAAACGGACTCAAACAGCCCATCGGACTACCTGGAAGCCCTTTTCTTCTATTAAACCCACTTCCAGGTACTTCATCTGATTGGTGGACTCGGCCTCTGAATGGCCTACTCAGAGAGATCCCATCCTCACGTCCGGGGGTGGGAGAGGACCCTGCTGCTGGGAGAAATCAGTGAGGAAGGTGGACATCCTCCAGCCATTTCTGCACGGGTAGAAATGCCACATGCTCAGAAATTATACCGTCAGCACCCCTCGGCTCCCATGGACTGGTTTCACATTAAGCAAACTTATGACACACTGATGCAAGAAAACCAGAAATTTAATTTATTAATGTAACAGGAGATGTGAAACTACAAACCAGATTGAAATATCAGAGTTCAACCATGAGTACAGATTCTCCTCCACGGCCCAATCTCGGGCAGGCAGTCACATGGCAAGCGTGGACAGAAGCAGAGCAGGAAGGGTTTCTAGATTAACTCAATGGACTAAATTTCTGTTATAAGAACAGATCTACTGCCTGGAAAACAATTAATGCCAATCACGGGGCACACTCCATGGACAGTGGCTGAAACACGACTGTGAGTACCTGTATAACTCCACTTTCCCTGTCCTTTCTGGTCTAACTGATGCAGAGGTACAGAGATCCAGGGATGCAGATACCTGTAAACACCCAAAGCCCATCCCTGGGAGCCTGGAAACCAGATAGCCAGGATTTAAATCCCAGCTCTGCCACTTACTAGCTCTGTTACCTTGGCCAAATTACTTACCCTCTGTGTGCCTCAATTTCCACACTGTAAACCTGGGATAACAATCAAATCTTTCTTACTCACTTGTTGTGAAAATTGGAGGATTCATCTCTGTAAAACTCTCAGAAAAGAATGTAGCACATTTTTGGTGCCCAACAAATTTCAATTTAATAAGAAAGTGATTTACAAGTCTCCCATCTAATCATCTTCTGTGTTTCATGACTATTCTGAGTCCCAAAGGAAATCCTTATTTCCCCTCTTATAAACTCTTGAGGAGCACCCTTCTGTTTCAAGCCACCACCTGTTTAATCTGAGGGGGGATTCCCTCCTCCCCACTCCTCTGGTCCATGGGAGACTGCTTCTCCCTTCACACCCCTGACCACTGGCCCACGGCTAGCCCTCCTCACACTAACAGATTGAGGTGTGAGTCTGGGGAGACAAGCAGGGCATATGAAAGCTTTCCTTCCCCTCCAGTGTTGGCCACCCTTAGGAAGCAGCCGGGATGCTCAGTTCCATGGCAAGACAGTCCTGTGCATTATGGGTCAGAATCTCTCAAGGGAATGCTCGCTGTGGACCAGAGTTACCTGGGACTGCGTAAGTCTCTAATTCTGGGACATAGTGTCATGACACTCACTCTCCCACAGCCCTGAATTTCATGGAGAACGTGGCTTCATCAGTAATAAAGGAGACATTTATCGCCTGCCTGTTCTTCTTTGTCATCTCTCAGTTGGCTGCTGGACACAACATGTGTATAAGTATTGGGTCCCCTTAAGCCCCAACATATATGAAGTAACAAAAATTCTGTGGCTTAACATTGGTTCAGGGCGACTGTGTAACTGTCCTGACTCTGCTGATGCTAAATTATGTGTATAGGAACTATGGAACCTCCTCAAATATCTTTCATCATAAAACCAGCTTTTCTTATTTTCCTGTTTCTCAGTAATTGCCAAAGACTATCAAATGATGGCTTCACACCAAACAGCAGTTAAGATTATGAGCCCTCTTGTCATACACACTGTGCTAAACACTTTACATAATTTCTAATTCTCACAATTCTACAAAGCAGAAATGAGTGTCCCCATCTCACAGACGAGGGAAAAACTCAGAAAGAACTGACTCAGGATCACGTAGCTCAGTGGCAGCGCGTGCACGCAAACCCAAGTCAAAACACCACACCCCTTTGTATATGTACCAAATCTCCTACCACCCATTGACACACAGCGGTGGGGATAATACTTAGGGAACTCAGTACACTTTTCAGCTTTAAGGTGCTCCAGAGGCCGCTTCTAGCTCTTTTATAAAATCCCGGCTCACTGGTTTCTAACACTGCAAGAAAAGTCCGATGTTGCAACTGTTTGCACAGGAAGTCTGAAATGTTCACAGCGAGATGATAGAATAAAACTAAGACATAAGCAGAATAATAGTTCCAGGTAGTCAGACATAATGGACATTGTGCTACCCTGAAGCACTAAGCAAAGGAATCAAAAAAAAAAAAACGTTGTTTAAGACTTCCTTTACAAACAGGAAAGTTAAGACTGTAAGAAGGTGTAACAGCGCCACCTATGGCTTAAAAGGCCTTCCTGGTTGCCTGGAAAGGTGCAACACAAAAATTGCCTGTGGATCAGAAACAAGAATCAGATAACTAAAAGCTTATGTAGCACATACTGCTCTCCTAGTCCTCATGTCTTGCACTGTAGCAAAAACCAACAGACCTGTACTAGGCCTATATTCATAAAAGTCATGTCTGTATTTTTCCAACAGGAGGTAATCTAAGTATCTTGCAAAATACTTCTCAAAGAGCCAGGAAATCATAGAAGTGTATTGAAATACAAAAACATTTATTTACATATTAAAACAGCATGAGCTTTTTTCTATTAAAAAAGCTGACATGTCAAATCAATGTTTTGATATTTTAAAACCTATTAAGAGTGCAGAAAAATAAATCAAAATTTTCTTTAATCACAAAAGAGAGAAGCTTATTCCCTGAAAATGATCAATGTGGATTTTTCTAAACTTAATGCTTCTGGTCAGAGTCCTACGAATTTAAATGTCTGAGTGTATAGTTACACGGCAGCATGAACACTGAGTTGTAACAATACACATTCTGTGTAAATAATCTTCAAGGTCGTCTGCTTAAGTCAATTTAACTAGTCCCTGTCTCAATAGAATGATACAGATTTCATTAAAACTTCATACTGCACGCACACACACACACACAAAACCCTGAATCCTTGTTACTTTAAGCCATATTCATATATATCCATATTGAATATGCATCAGAAACAAGCCACCCTCTTTAGTATTCACAGTTGATCCTTCTAAACTATCTGTCATTGTGACAGCACATTTTTACTAAGCAGCTCTTGGATGCTTTGTATACAAGGCGTCTACTTCTCACAGTCAGACATGGTAAACGGCATCACTCAAATTTCACAAATGAGGAAATATACTTAAGCCATGGAAACAACGTACATATTTATCATCAGGAAAGAAAAGAGTAAAGATTTTACTTTCAATATGCACTGACAAACTTTTCCTCCATACTAAGACTACATACATAAAACAAATTCAGTCATTGTAAATTATTCTGTCAATAAGCACCACTAGAGAAAAACAAGCAACATCATTAGCAATGATTGGACTTTCAAAGCCCACTCCTATTTTGCACTATAATCATTTTTAATGTTTTGTTTTTAGTGCTTACATAGCACTAATATAAAGAAAACATAAACTATTTAAGTCATTACCTGAGAATGCAACACTTATGAAAATGTACAATTTTAATTTATGCCACTCTGTCTCACATTCTCACTGGTGTCTCTCCTTTGAAGGCCTCATCAGGCTGAGATCGCCAAAATCGGTCATTTATGGACTCACAGGAGTTCGGGAAACCACTCAACGGGAGGCTGATCAGAGGAGAAATTGAGAATGCATCCTGTGCAGCCTGGGTTCCAGCACCGAGCTAGGCACCGCCAGCTGCGTTTGATTTGGGACAAGCTGCCCACCTCTCAATCCCTCAGCTGCAAAAAGGAGACATTGATACCTACCGTCAAACACCTGCTTTGAAGTAAAACATGAGAAAAACAGTTTAGCCTTTGGTAGGTGTCCACTCACAGCAAGCTTAGTCATTATGATGATGAGGATTACTTTTAATAAGTTAAGCTAGACCAAAAATTAGAAATCACCATAAAGGAGAAACATTTTAACTCAATAAGCATTTCCTTTTGAATGGATTGATAAAAGTTCTAATGATTTTTTTAATAAACCAAATTTTGTCCATTAATTTTAGATTTACCGGTTTATGGACAAGTCTCCAAAAAAAGAATTAGAGGCCTCTAACCTCTGAATACTAAGAAAGTAAAGTTTAAAAAAATTATGGGGGAGAGTATACCTCAGTTGAGAGAGTATGTGCTCAGCACGCATGAGGCCCTCAGTTCAGTCCCCAGTAACTCCATTTAAAAACTTTTATTTAAAAAAAAGGAGAATTAAAGGAAAAAGATGGAGGACTACAGAATTTTTTTAGAGAATCCACTCAGATTTAAGATGGGGAAAAAATATCCATTTCTCACAGGAAATCTTGAGAACTATGTAAACCGGATCTGAGTTGTCTAGTCTTTAACATTATTCATGAATTCATATTACCAAGTCTTAAAACTACCTGATAACCCACAGTGGTGATAGTGATCATAAAACCTGCCAATGCGGATCGAACTCCGGCTAGGACTGCTCTGTTCTGACATCTCTGCCCCTGAGGCCTCACCAGGCTGAGAGCACTAAATTTTGTCATTCATGAGCATCTCGTGTAAGTCTTCCATTTGTGCTTCTCAGTCTCCTCTCACCAGCCCCTCTGAGGGAAGCACTGTTATCATCTTCCCCACACGCAGATAAGGTCACTGAGGTACAGAAACTAAACCTGCTCCAGGTCACATCGGCATTAAAGGACGTCTGTATTTCTGCTGTTTTGCGGTTGACAAAGGAATCTGAGATATCAATACAAGATAGACTGTTAAATAATCAAGTCTGTCAGCTCTTCACCTCAAAGAGCAGATACTATAAATTCCTGATGTAGGATGAGGCTGCCGCCACAAAATGACTCAGCTAGAAATTAATATCCAAGATGAAGTAGCGGATACACATAAATATTCATGACTGTCAACTCCTCTCACGGGTCTTGGCCCTTCACTGCCTGAATGGGGGTGAAATCCCCACCCGTGTCTGGGAGGGTAGCGCGGCTCTTCCAAGTCTCACCCAGGCTTCACAGGCTGTTTCCCCCTACAGACTGTCCTAAATGATTAAAAAGCTCACAAGATTTTTACACCAGCCAAAACTGAAAGACATTTCTGCATATGGAGCACTTTCTCAGGCTTAAACCATTTTTGCCTACACTCAGCAAGGGGGAAAAAAGAAACATGACTCTGCAAAGTCTCTTAGCCTTACCACTCACAGGAGTTGAATGGTCTCAGCACAAGATGACCCTTCACATTACAGGATGAGAACAAAATAAAGCCGCCCCAACAACAAGCACTCCCAGAGACAGCGCTCAGCAGTCTTCTGCACACTCACGGTTGTGCAGCCCTCACCACCATCTATTTCCAGAACACTTCATCACCCCAGTAGAACACCCCTGTCACTAGCAGTCACTCCACAACCCCCCTCCACCCAGCCCCTTGCAACCATCATCTGCTCTCTGCCACTGCATGAGCCAATTCTGGGCATTTCTAAGATCACTGAAATCAACAATATGTGGCCGTTTGTGTCTGGTTCCTTTCAGTTAACGTGCTGTTATCAAGGCTTTCCCATGTTGAAGTGGTATCAGCATGTCTCCTTTTTTTTGAAAATGTTAAACTTTATTAGAAGGTGGTAAATACTATCAAAAATAGTAGAGTGGGGTATAAGGGGTGGGGTTTCAAAGGGAAAAGGCCGGGTTGAGCAGTCAGGGTGGACTACCCAGAGCAGATGGCTTTTTTCATATTCCCCTTTATTTATTTTTTCTTTTTTATTCACTCTTATGTCTGAATAATATTCCACTAAATGGAGATACTACATTTTGTTCTTTCATTCAGCAGCTATATATGGACGAGGTCCAGAAGAATGAGTGTAAGTGGTGGCTAGCAGGGATGGCATTTAAGCAAAGGGCAAGATGTGCTTTCAAAAAAAAAAGTGAACAATCAGAGGCACAAGGAAATTCAGCGCGTTTCTGAGAAAGTGCATGGTTGCTTCAGTAGGACTGCCATGCAGGGCTGTGGGGGATAGTGACAGGAGACACAGTGAGGGAGTCACCTGAGAATATTCCCCACTGCAAGCAGCTCAGCCAATTCTCCTCCCTCATCCTGTATTTTAGAGACATTTTTGCTAGCTTTTCTCTTATTTCAAGTAACAGTACTTTAGTTACACATCTGATCATCTGCATCAGACCACATTAGCTCCAAGCCACAGAAAATCATTCACTGACCGGAGCAGCTCCAAGACATAACATTGATGGACCAGGGAGTCCTGCAGCATCCCATCCTGCAGGCACAAACCACACATGTTCCCTGGTGATGTCCGGAAAGTAAAATGCATGGAAATATCTCACTGCTGCTGCACGACATCTGCCCACAAATTGCCCCCAAATCATGCTGGCACAGCACTACTCAACCCTCGCACTACCCAAAAAAAAAAAAAAAAAGAGAGAGAGAGAAAAGAAAAGAAAAGAGAAGAAAAGAAAAGAAAAGAAAATATAAGAAAAGAAAAGAATAAAGCTAAGAAAGCAAATTTAGGCTCTTCCATTGAAAACCAGCAACCATCACTGCCAGTATCTGAGCTGGAATGATCCTGACTTCAAAAACCACTGTGCAGTTACTATTCAAATGTGACAGACATATATGTATTTCACTTAGATGATATTACAATAGGATTTTTCTTTTCAAAATTTCCAGTTGCAACAATAGCACAAGAAAGTTTATGTTTCATTTTTTAAAAAAATCAATTATTTTCCACTTTGTTAATTTTGAATCTATTATTATTTTATAAAGGGAGCTATGCTGCAGATTGTAAACCAAATATCTGGCTTCTGCAAACAAGACCTATATGACTTCACTATTTCAGAGCAAGCTTTAATGATGCTTTCAAATTGGGGGCGCTCACTAACAGCTCTTTAAATACTGTCAAAGATGTGCTATTATGTAATGCAAAGGGTCTACCTACACATCAACTCAGAAACCAAAGAAACTACACGAAAGCCTTAGTTTATCATTTTAAAATATTCCTATTATTTTGAATATTAAATTTCTTAAAAGATAAGATATTTTTTGAGAAAGACATCAGTTGTATTAAATTTCCTCTCACCAAGAAAGCAATCTTTATCAAGAATTACTACCCCTATGAAAATCCAAAAGACAGGACGTTTCTAGCTAAGTTAACTTACAGATCTCAACACAAGCCTAAATCCTATCTGCTCTCACTTGAACGAGCCCAGCAAAGTCCTGGGCTACTCTGGAACTTAGCTCTTCTGTTCCATATGTTGGCAGAGCTAAGATCATCACACAAGGCAGGGAAGGAGAGAAGAGGTAAGTCCACCTGGCGGCCTCCATCTGTTTACTTCCAGCCACAAGGTGTCGCTAGAGCGACCCCGCTAACAAGCCCTCCACACAAGGAAACCCGGCATCCACTCTGCCCCTGCGGTCCCCAAGCAGTCCCGACGCCCCTCTCCCACTGGTGGCCTCCGAGCCTGTGAATGGTCTTCTAATGACCCTCCCAGTTGGTGACACCCTCCCCCTCTTCCCCGCTACACACACACACACAAACACACACACACACACACACACACACAGCCAAGGCAGCCTTCCCAAAGCACAAATTTGATTACATCTCCCCCACTTCAAACCCATCAGAGGCTCCCTGGTAGAGTTCTAGCCCCACCCCCGACCCTGCTTGTCCATCCTCACCTCAGTACCAGGTCCCCAGTGACCTCAGGGGCCCCGTGACCTGCTGCTACTTCCCACTAGCCTCCAGGCTCATTTTAACTGTTTGTCAAGGAAGTCTTCCTTCCCTCCAACCTCCGCACTTTGGATTAGGTGCCCTGCTGTGTTAATAAAACATTTTAATCTAAGTCAACTTCTGACACTGCTAAGCTCTCAAGAAGCAAGTACATTTTGCTTACTACTGTGGGTCCACCCCCTCTCCCCTAGACACTCAGAATTGCGTGTGTTGTGAATAAAAGAATGAAGGGGTGGGACTCAAAAGGACAGGCAGAGCTGCTCTCCTAAGGGTCACTTCCTGCTGACACCCTTCACTGCCTCTTCTGTGTCAGTTCTAGTAAAAACCAAGCTCCTCCAAAGCCCTCCACCCCTAGGCCCTCTCCAGTGTCCTTCAAAGCAGGGTCACCCACCACCCTGGACCACACAGGGCAGTCTCCCCGAGTCCCCACCCCACAAGCCTCCAGGCCTCTACCCGGGCTGCTCCTGCCACCTGAGTCACCCTCTTGATTCCTTCCCCTGGCTGACTCTTACTCTGTCCCCAGAACTGAATGTAGAGCCAATTTCTTCCAGGAAGTCCTCCCTGATGATGTCCTTTAGCTCTTGGCTGGGCTCCATCTACAGCAGCACTGCTTGGCGACCAACTGGTATTTGTCCACCTGCTCCTATGAGACCATGACCTCTTGGAGGCCACGTGGGAAAATGGAGTGAGGTGACAAGAGGGGTGGGAAGAGCAAACAGGAAAGTCGCAGCTCAAGTCCCAAATTCAAGGATTCTGTCTCAGATAAAAAGAATAAACTGTTTCATACGTGTGTCATTTGGCTATGATTTTTGTGGCTCATGGAAAACAAGAGCTTGGTGTTCAAGCCTGAAATCCAAGTTACATGCAAAGAAATGTATATATTCATATCCAAAGGAAACCAGAGCTGCTCAACAACACTTTGCAGTTAAAATCCAAAGGAACTTTGATAAAGGCAATCTCCCTCTCTCTCTTTATTTTTATTTATTTATTTTTTTTTGGTATCATTTAGTTTTAGAAGTATTTGTATAACTAAGTGATGGCTACAGCCTATGATTCTGCACTGGAGTGTTTGGGGCTAAGGAAGCCCAGATTACATGCACTGTGTAAATGCAATCACACCAACACAATGACAGGCGCCCTAGTGGCTGAGCTGAAGTTCCAAAGCAGAGAACCTTATGTTGGAAGACAGCTCTCAGTAGAAAGTAAGAAATGCAATGTTCTGTACTCAATTTCATTAGCTTTATGAGCCATTAACAGATAGTATGTCTTGTCTAATGAAACCCCAAAATATATTGTCATCTTCGATTTTCTCCATCTGACTGTTTTATGCTAAATTTGGATATCAAACCCTCACTCCATACGGAAAGCTCAGGCCTTAGCTGCAGCACAGTTACATCCCGTGGAAGAAAGCCGATCAAGGGAGAACAGGAGAGTTTCCCTTCAGAAGCTGCTAAGTGTGGTTTTGCACCTGTATGTCATTTACAACCACGCCATCGTCAAAGGAGTAAGACCTTACATCTGTGGGGCAAAAAGCACTGCGGTGGTTCCGAACCATGAAAGAACACTGAGCTTTGTGCAACAGTCCTGAGGCACTTAAAGCGTACTTTCTCTGAAAGGCTCCGAAACTGACTCACTTCACCATTTCAGGTACAACCGGAATTAGTAGAGAGAACATGCCCTTGAAGTCTGACAAGGCCCTGCTGGAATCCTGCTACAGCATTTACTAGCTGCTAAATGAACCAATTCCTTAAACCTCTGAGGAGGCTTCCCAATCTTCAAAACGGGGCTGCCACCGCCCACTTGGGAGGCATGGATGTGAATGCAACACGCAAGTAGGGCGGCCGACTGGTACGTGACACGGGACCTGGCTAGTTTCCCTCCGCTGCCCTTCTCCCCCTTTAAACTTGCACTGTTCCCCCTGGTAAGGGTGAAGCCCCAGGAACAGACTGCCCGATTCTTCTGTATATCCCCGGATACATACCTTACCCTTAGGAGGTCAGAAAAACAACTGCCTCCTCCCCAGTCACTATCAATATTCTTAAGAGTCTGGGTTTTTTTAACTCTATGTTTCAGGGAGACTATTCAAGAATTGTTCAACCACCGTTCTCCAGGTTGGCTCCTCTCCCAACGCCCATCCCTTCTTACCTCAAATCTTCTGTCTGATTGCCTTTTGTTCGTGGGAAAGAGAGTCCACTAGGGTGCGGACTCCCTAGGCCTCCCTCCCTTCATCACAGGAGAGTGTGACTACATTCTCCCAACTCCCCACTCCGACTCCAGCTTCTGAGGAGTTTCCCCTTCTGGACCCTGCAGCCTCTGGATCGTCCCAAGACGCGCACACGTGGCCAAAACCCTCTCTTCAGATTTCTTCCTGTGTGGCCCTGCCCACCCCCCAGAACCTTAAGGATAAATGCCATTGCTCTGAAAATCACAAACGCCGCTGACTGACACACCAAAGCTGCATGGTCCGGGCTTTCCTCCAAACCAGGCACAGCCCTGCCCCCCCTCAGACACAGTCTGCACCTCTTGAGATGAGCTGATCCACTTGCACGGCTGTGAACACCAGCTAAGAATGACGAATCCCAATGTGTATCTCTAGTCCGGCTCCTTCACCTGAGCCCCAGGCTCATAGACACGAGTGCCTCTTGGAAGTCCTAACTTGGATGACAAATGGCATCTTAAAAATGCCATATGTCAAAAAAAAAGGCCTTATGTCCACCATTTACTCTAGACTTCGATTCCTGGCAGGTACCTCCCAGGCTCCCCATTTTAGTAACAGCCCCAGCACCCACCTAGGTGTTTGAGGTCACATTCAATTTCCACTGTTCCCTCCACCTGGCCCTGCCCTGGAATCAGTCTTGTTATTTCTGTCGCTAAGCCAGTCTCAAGTCTGGTTCTGCAGGGAGCACGATGGAAACCCACAAGCTCACAGCAAGGTGCACTGAGTCACAGTCCTCCGAAGGGAGTTCCCTGGAGGGGGAGGCATCTCCTGCTGCCAGTCACCTCAGAAGGCACTGGATTCTCACAAAGAAGGACCAGAAGATGGGACTCGAGGATCTCCCGTGATCTGAGGTTTGAAGGGCCCGAGGTCTGGGGGAGCTCCTAGTTAGCTGACACTCCTGTCAGTGAGCAGATGAGGATGGTAGGAACCCAGGCAAGTCTGTTCTCGCTCCGACCCCTTTTCTCTCGGGAGCCACGGGAAAGGCCAGTTTCCAGGGCAGAGACCGGCCATCACAGATCCCAGCCTGCATTTGCAACCAAGACAGCCTAGACTCCTACTTGCGACTCTTACTTCTGTTCTGTTCCCCCCCAGAATGTGATGGACTCTTTCAGAAAGTCTGGACTGTCTCAAGCGAGACCAAGTCAGTGAAGGATGAAATGTCCACATTTGGACCAGAGCATGAAAGGAGAAACAAGGCCTCATGTCCAGCATGACGGTGGTGGCCAAGCCCTTTCCCTGGGTGAGATGAACCAGGGTCGGGGTGAGAATGCAAGGTCCCTTCACGGCTGACAGGGGTGTTGGAGACTCACTACCGCAAAATAACCACACGGCCGTCAGTGGTGGACATCAGCTGCAACAGACACAGAGTCAGCTATTTACTGCCAAAAAGGGGTAAAAGTAAAGGCCGGTGCAGGGAGGCCTGCACGGCTGCTGAGGCAAACCACAGACCTGGCTCTGAATGCCCACTGGCTGAAGCAGAGAGGAAGCTACGGTCCCCTTTAGCGGTCCCTGTGTCCACCAGATCCAAGTGAACCAGTTACTTAGGACAAGGCAATGTTTTCCTGATACTTAGAAAAACCAGCCTCATAAAGGGAACAAAAGAGTGGCATGGTTTTAGGCCCGCTCCTGCCCCTCTATGAATGCAAATTAAAGTAAATGGCACTGGGAAGGTGAATGCCAAAAAAAAACCAAAAAACAAAAAACCGGTGACTGCTTCCTCCAACAGCGTCCCCTGCAGCTGCTCACCCCCGAGCCGGCCACTTCCTCACCAGTGACCGCCGGCCAGGAAGCGCCGTCACGCACGCCACACAGCGACAGCCAGGAACCATGTGCCGAGCACGTTTGTGTAAAAGCCAGAATCAAGCAAGGTGCTGCAGAATTTGACTTTCCAAGTTTAAATTCTCCATGAAAAAAATCCCTCAGCAGCCGCCTAAATCAATTCGCATCTCACTTCTTCAAAACAAATAAACAAAATTAGTAAGAGAGCATTTGTTACCAAATATAAGGACGAACTAACAGGTTCCTCAAAGCAAGGACTTTAACAGATATCAAACTCCAGTGGGTGATGTGCTAACATAGCAAAAATTCCAAAAAAGTAGAAAATAAGATGACTAGGATAATATACGAATCATGGCAACTGTTAAGTTTTTGCTTTTTATAGCGATGGAGACGGCACAGAGGGCGATCTGGCTATTCCAATGCAGGGTGTGCACAGCCCACATTTTCAGACCCAACAACATGCTCACGGGGTGGTATAAGGGAAAAAGGAAAATAGAAAAAGGAATAGAGGAACAGCCAAAATTAGAAACACACGAGAACAAAAATGACTTTGACAGCATTTACAAGAAATTACGTCAGTGTGATGAGGACAGGGACGCAGGGACGGTGAGACCCACCCTCACCTCCTGATCCAGGGAAGGCAGGGGCCTGAGGGGAGCGATGCTGCCGGGGGACCCCAACGTGGTCAGCGCCCCAAACCAAAACTTCACCTAGATGCGTGTAGACAGCTTTTGAGCTACAAAATGTGGTCGCATTTCAAGCTGGACAACTTTACTCACTCCCACCAAGAGGAACAGGGGAGAATTAGGTTCTGCTCCTGAACCAAAGCATTGTTTAAAAAATTAATGACTGTGTAATAGTAAAAGCAACAATGGAGTAAAAGTCACTGGAGGAGAACGTGCTTGACCCGAGCTCACTGGCCACGTTATCTCACTGACGTTCAGATGCTGGCTGAGCCCTTATGGTACCAGAACAGACAGACCCACCAGGAGGGAGGTTTAATGCGCTGCTGTATTTTGATGCCGGCAGCCATGCCTGGTACACGAGGTTCTGGGTAAACAATGGTGACAGTGTCAACCACTATGGGCTAAGCACACATCCAGCTACTCCGCCAAATCCCAAGGGCAGACTTCAAAAGGCAAAAACAAGCTGGCATTCTCTGTTGGCTCTGCAGAATCAGAGCCAAGCAGTTGCTGAGCAAAAATGTCACCAGTGCCTCCTATGACAAAATAGGAGGCACTGGCGTGGGGCTGGGGCAGGGCTCCAGGCTTCCACTGATCACCCACCAGTCTGTCCAGGGGGTGAAGGAGGTCCCTGCTTTCATTGCACCGATGCACCTACCTTGAATGACGCCTTAGGACTCAACAGGAGGTGACAGGTGAGGTGAACGGAGCCAGCCTTGGTGTAGCACGGTTCTGGCAGCTATGCCCTCAGCAGTGCCCAGTTTCCTAAACCTGACACCTCATCTCCAAGGAGCAGAAGTGTAGTGTGGGCATGTAGATCACAGGGCCCTGTGAGGACAAGTACAGATCATGGCCACGACATGCCTCTCCCCTTCCTTAAGCCATAGAGGAATGTCCGGGGAGGAAGTGAAAATTATTCCAGAGCCTGCCAGGCACCACACGCAGGTGGGACACGGATCCCCTGTGTCTGTCATTCACAGGACTGGTGTGGATTTTCTTTTTATCAATTCTCTGGCATCTTCTCCTCCATCTTACCAACAACAAGAAAGTAGAATCTGACCTTAGAATCACAGAGAATCACAGAGCCCCTCCTGCACAGCGGGCCCGGCAGCACGTGCCATGTCCTCCGACCGTCACCTGTGGGACCGCCATGAGCGCTCTCCAGACTCAAGGCCCGAGGCCGTAGGCCGGGGGGACACAGCTCACCTCACTCTCCCCAGTAAAGGGGGACCACCTCTCGGCAAAGACGTCTCACCCTCTTCTGCCCGAGGGACAGCTTGAAAGATACACAGGGAAACATAGTAGAGGGTGAGGGGTTAGGCAGCCCAGAAGTGATCGTCTGCACTTCCAAGGCAGAGTGGGGCCTTTGACCTAATCACAGGGACAAAGTGAGGACGAATTTTTCCCTGCTGTGTCCCATACACCGTGACACGCCTTTCCCTGCGTAAGGAGCTAATTCGGAAGCCCCTGGCAGTGTTTCTGATGTCCTAACTTGGCATGGTGGCTGTCAGGCAGGGGAGAGGGCCTGAGCCGTGCTGGTGCTGGGCCTGGGAGGCAGGAGACATCGGCTCCACCCTGAGCTCAACCAGCACCTCGTTCTGCGTCTCGGGATTCAGAGTCTCATTTATAAGCAAAGGGATGAAACTGTCCCAGGACAGGCTGTCCAACAGGAATGAAATGAGAGTCATGTAAATAACGTTTCCCAGTTGCCACGTTTAAAATGTAACAAAAAAAAAACCAAGTAACTGATTTTAAGAACAGACCTTACTTATTCTACTGTATGTAAAATACTATCATTTTGACGTGTAATCAATATAGAAAGTAACAAGATAGTTTATATTCTTTTTACTAGACAAGTTTCAGCGTCTGATGTGCATTTGACTTACAGCACATCTCAGCTCAGACCGGCCTCCTCCCCAGCACTACTAACATCAGTAGCTGTGGCTACTCTATTGGACAGCAACTCCAGGGGTCCCCCCAAGTGTCCTGGCTGAAAAGGGGGAGTAAGTGTCCACACTAACCCTAAAAGGATCTCTCTGAAACAAAGGCGGATTTAGTTTTAAACGTCTGAAAACCGGCGGGCTACACCTCCTTCCCGCCTTGGCTACAAGAAAGCCCTCCTCCTTGATGATCCCATTCTGGATGTAGGGAAGCAATCTGTCACACAGCCAGGGTGGCCCGGCCTTCAGGTTGACTTGCCTGCTGTCTGTGTCCAGTCCCACGAAGTCCTCCTTCTCAAATAGGATGTAGAGGAGGGGGGTCTTCTCCCCAGAATTTTCGGGGTCCCCATCCAGCCACTTGGACTTGGGCAAGATGAAGAGTGACTCAGTGAAGTCGTCGATCCTCTTCTCCACCACCCGCAGTCCTCGTAGATTGAAGGCCACGTCGGTGTGCGGCTGCTCGGCCACCTCCCCATACAGCACAAAGACAAAGAGCTGAGAGTCGTAGAGCGTGGTGCCATACAGCTCCTCTGTGCGTGGAGCTTCTAGAAGGTCTTGGCCAAGAGGCAGTCAGTAATGGTGACAAGGCCCATGACATTGCGGTGGGTCTGGAAGTCACTCCATCCATTCTCGGGCGCATAGAGATACCTATAGTAGATACAGAGTGCCCACTGGGAGCCGCACGGTCTGATCTGGCTCACCAAGGAGATTCCATTATAGATGCAAAAGAAATTCTCTAAGATGATCCCCACGGGTTGGAACACAATCGGGAGAGTCTGGTGGTTCTCAGCGCACTGCACGTAGTCAGGGGCGTTCATGTTGCAGGCCCTGCCGAGAAGGGAGGGTAAATCGATGTACATACTGTGCTGTGGGCTGCGGGCCTCACTGGGATGCGGCGACCTGGTGTGCACCAGCCAGAAGGCAAGGGAAGTCCAAGCAAATCGGGGATAATTTTGTCCTCAGCATCTGCACATGGCTACTGAAGCTCAGATCACATTACCCAGCTTTTGGTCTAGGCTTCCATCCCCTGCAGAAAAGGATCATTTCTTGTTTTCTGTTTCCAAGCACCTAGGCAGGCCCTGATGCAAAGTCGGTGCTCAAAACTGCTGAATAAATGAATGAATAAAGGAACTGCTTCCCCACCCCTCAGCAGGATATAATGCAAAGAACCATAGTAGGATCAAAATATCTGGATTTCAACGCCAATTTATTTGAACTCCTAAGGTGCAGAATAATGGGTAAGAAAACTTGCTTTGGGGAGGAGGGTACAGTTCAGTGGTAGAGCACGTGCTTAGCATGTTCAAGGACCTAGGCTCAATCCTCAGTACCTCATTTTAGAAAAATGAAACAAATAAATAAACTTAATTAACCCCCTCAAAAAATATTTTCTCCATTCAAAATTCAAAAAAAACCACCTTGCAATTGACACAACATTGTAAACTTGACTATACTTCAATTAAAAAAAAACTTCTTGCCTTACAAGAATATATCTGGATTATGGAAGTTTGCAAATGTAAAATGCCTAGGGTACCACCTGCATAAGAAGAAGGAACTGTACAAATGTACTATCCCTCACTTATGAGCTATTTTTCCTTTGGGGAGATTATAACCTCTCAGAGATATTTTTCTCATATTAAAAAAAAAAGAAAAAGAAAACATTACCTGATTCTCCATACTGCTGAAGAATCAGATAACCCTATGAAAGCATCTGACCCACAGAGTTTATTCAATAAATGTTTGTTGAATGAATGAATAAACAAGCAAAGTGAATGCTGCTCCCTGCCACAGACCATCATAATGGTACTGCTTGGAAATGCCAAGCCCACGTTCCACCCAAATCTTCACTAACCACGTGGGTGACCTGGGCAGACCTGTGTGCTTCTCTCAACACCAGTTTATTCATAAATAGAAATGAGGGCAATAACACAAACCTAAAAGGGTTAGTGAGTCACGAATGAATAGTACCCCAACTTTGCAAGATGGAACTATTAAAGAAAATTGGGCAAAGAGTCCATAGGCCCTCTCCATATTATCTCTTACAACTACATGGGAATCTACATTACATCTAAAAATAAAAAGTCTATTATTTTAAAGAGGCTATTGAGTTTAAATCAGCTCACCATCTCAAATAAGGAACACACAGTACAAATAAGAGAATGCGCAGCCCATGAGATGCACTCAGTAAATATTCCCACTGAACCCACTGGTCCCTCCAAATTCAGAGCATGAGGATGTGTCCTCGTGGCCAGAGGCCACTGCACCTGAAGCTAAAAAAGCTAATGGTCCCCACTTTCAAAAGCCTCTGCCACCAACCTAGGTCTAATTTTGTATTTGTAATTTTTTTTCTTTTTATAAAATAGAAATCCCCAATTGCATAGCCTTCAGGTCACCAAAACCTGACCACAGAGATCATGATGGCAAACCTCCTTGGTGAAACAATAAAATGAAAAGCCATTTCCACAAGACCTGTGTGTAAATCTACTAGGGAACTTCATCCTGGACTGAGAGGAAGAGGACTGGGGAGGAGGGGGCAATCTGAGGCACACAGACCCATGGGCCACCTGTCCCACGATGGACATTACACTCAACCCTCACCCTCCAGGAACTTCAAAATACACACAGACAGAGTGATGTGGACAATATATATGTATTTTTAAAGAAATTCCGACTCTCTAGCAGGTCTTGTATCTACCGAGACACAAATGGCTTATGTGTATAATGTTTCACAAAAGCCTTAAAACATTACCACCCCAACTTGACACATTAAGAAGCTAGGGATAGAGGTTTATCACATTGTGCAAGATTAGAGAGATGCCACATCAGACACTGTATTTAAACCCAAGCCTTTGCTCCAGTGCTCACACAAGAAAGTGTGACATACTGCCCCTTTCCTGCCCTCTCCCTGCAATAAATCTCTGAAGAGTCTTTTCTGTGCCACGTGGAATCACAATCACGTCAATTTACCACAAAGAGCTATGTGACTCCTTGGAGGACGTGTCAAAATCTAAAGGGTTGTGATGGGAGGAGAGATTTGAATTTTCTGTTTCTCAAAGGAAACATGGCTTTAAAAGAAACTGAAAAGCACTTATCTAGTCTAAGCCCTCATTGTGCAGAGAAGGAAATGGAGGCTCAGAAGAGATGAGGAAAGGGACTTATTAACAAATATTGCCTCAGTGCAACACCAAGCCAGCCCTGGGCCCTTCTGGGGGAGTACCTGGAAGGCCCAGGAAAATGATTGTTAGAAAAAGGAAAGAGAAGAAGCATACAAGGCCCTGTCTCTACACCACCATACCATGAAGTTCCACCAAATTATCCAGTATTGGGTGAAGCCAAAATTTAGGTGGGCTAAAGAGGTTATAGAAACCTGGAAGTCTCAACCATAGTGGAAATTCCAACATTTACTGTTTTTTTCCAAGTTCAAGCATCAGTTCAGTGGGCACTCCATACGAGGGACTACACGAGGCCTGGAGTTCTCCCAAATACAGATCTCTATTATCACGTGTGCAAACCACACACAGGCCCACCAGAAGAAAAACGCCCACACATAAGATGGAACTACTGAAACAGAAAAGAGCCAACCAGCATATATTGCTAGCAAAAACGGTGCTGCTAGAAATAGACTCATGGACATAGAAAGCAAACTGTTGTTAGCAGGCAGGAAAGGGAGGATTAACAGATACACATTAATAAATATAAAATAAATGACAAGGACCTACTATATAGCACAGGGTACTATTTTCAATTTCTTGTAATGAGTTGTACTAAAAACAATCTGAAAAACATTTATATACATATGCATAAGCTTATAACTGAATCTCTGCTGTACATCTGAAGCTAACATGGTAAATTTACAAGACTTCAATAAAAAATAATTTTATATAATAAGTAAAAATAAAAGCAACGCCATAAAAAAAAAAAAAGTAAAAGAACACGGTAATCCCCTTAGCTGTAGGTGGTGGAGAACTCTGCAAGCACCAAGTCCACTCGAATACTCCAGCACTGGCGGTCACTCATTCTAACCATCAGAGAATCACTTGGCTTCTACGAGGTTACTTTTCTCTTCAGTGAAAGGCTACAGTTGCATCTAATGATGTATTGAATCTCATCATTCACAAACCCAAGAATTAATGAGGATTTCCCATAGGCCTGGCTCTGGACAGATGAAAAGATAGGGTCCCAGATATATTCATGTGTAGAAGAAGTTTATGCCATAAAGACATTAATTCTTCCTGCTTTGATAGACAGATTCATTGCAATTCTGATTAGAATTCCTCCCAGATATTTCATGGAATGTAACAAGTTAATTTATGGTCAGGAACAGCCAAGAAACTTCTTTAGAACCACCACTGGGAAGGGGTGGATAGGTCATGCATTTCAACTGGTCTTTCTGATGTGATGAAAACGTTCTGGAATAATAATGGTTGCACAAATGTGAATATGCTAAAAGCTGCTGAATTGTAACATTCAAGTGGGTGGACTTCATGGTGTGTGAACAATATCACAATAAAGCTGTTATATGAAAAAATCCTTCTTGCCAATTATTTTTCCCTCTATACTACTAGTCTGTCCCACAATTTAAGTAAAACAAACAAACAAAAAAAACAAAACAAACCAGATTTTGCCAGGAGCTCTTTAGGAGTGCAATGTCCCTGGGTCTCCAACGCCTCAGGTTGTGCTGTTCCTGTTAACACACAATAGCTGGGCTGGACTAGTTAGGGACTATAAGTATCTTTTTAAGATCGACGGTCTCACGTTTCACCCTGGGAGAGTGAATGATGGAGGATGAGACAGCCTCATGCCTTCAGCTCATTTTTAACTGAACCAAGCCCTGCTTTCACCACTGTAATCCCTCTCAGTATAAAAACATGTGACATCAACAAGCACCGCCATCATAACACCTGAAAGTGTTCAAGGTACTTACCTGGGGCAGAAATCCTGATCAAGGAGACAGAAGCTCCCTCAGCACTGCCGCTCCCTTTTCCCGACTCCACCAGGAGAAGCTGGGAGTTACAGCTGCGGGCTCTCAGCCTGGGGAGCAGCGCCCACGCCGCTAATCTGGACCTCAGGGATCGGGAAAGGGAGAGGAAGGCAGCCCCGGGGTCGCGGGGCAGGGAGAGCGGGGTGGGGGACGCGGGCTGCAGCCCCGCTCGGAGGCCAGCCCCAGCCCCAGCCCAAGCCGCCCGCCCCGTCCGGGTGTGCAGACCCCGCCCGCCCGGGACACAGCCCGCCCAGTGGTGGGGACGGGTCGGCGGCCTAGGAGAGGAAGCCCGGGAGGGGAGGACTCGCGGGCGGGAGAGGGGAAGCGGACGCCAGCCGCGGACTGAGGGGAGCCCGGCTGGGCCAAGAGGCGCAGGGGCACACCTGGCCCTGGACAGCTGTGGCCGGGGCGCCGGGGCAGGTGGCGCGGGCAGAGGGGTCTGGCCCGAGCAATCCAGCTGAACACACGCTGACTGGCGCCCTGGGGGGCTGTGACACGCCGACCGCCCTCCCGCAGCCGCCTCACCCCTTTCCCGATATCCCCTCACCTTGCACTTCCACAGTCAGAGGCCCCGGTCCCAGGCAGTAGCCAAAGGCCTACAGGGCGACAGAGCTGAGAAGCCATTGGGGCCGATCCCCGGCTCGGAGCTGGAGCTTCCAACCCGCGGTCCAGCTGGCAGCAACTGCGCATGCGCAGGAGGGCCAGCGATCCGCTCTGGGTCCTGAGAGAGAAGGGGAACCGAGGGAGGGAGAATAGGGGAGGAGGAGGGGAGGCGGGGAAAAGTGGAGGGAGACACATGGACAGGAGGAGCAGAGGGAAGGCAGTTATCTGGAATTGGGAGGGGAGTAACAGAGATGGGGAGAAAGCGTTTTACCTCTTGTGGCACCCCGAAGGAGGCAGCAGTCCTGCCTATACACCCTTCTCTTACCCGTCATTGCCCACAGCTCATATTTTACGTCCCTGGCCCAGCCCTCCAGCTAAGGTCTCTGCAGAAACCCTACGGGTATCATACCCGTTGCCCCCACAAGGAGCTAGGTTTACTGTTGCTCAGGGAACCAAGCACCCGCAGGTGTTGTTTCTCAGAACTACCTTGGGAAGAGTACATATTCCCCTTTTACACGCTGGGAAACAGGCAGGCACGATCTCTGCCTTAGCTCCACTGTCCCAAATGTTGGGCTGGCAGGGAGCGGGAGGTAAAATGTCAGAGCCCCAGAAGGAGCAGACTGCCTGAGTGTTGGTGTAGAGTCCCCATCCCTCCTGGGTAAACCACACCCCAACCTCGGGGAATAATCAAGGGCTCACCTTAGGCCCCTGTGTGTGGGAGAGCTGCCCTCAGTCCCAGTGTCCAACTTGCTAGGTAGGTAGAAGTGTTATTGAGTCCAAATTCATTCTCCTCAGTGCAGGACAGGCCAGTAAGTTGGGAGACCAAGTGTTGGGGCATGGAATAGCAAGTTTCTGTAGACCTAGATGGCAAACTAATGTCCTGGAAAACCATCTCCCCAAGTCAGAATTCAGGCTGCTTTCCTATGTGCTTGGTTTTTGCAAACTTCTTGGTGTAGGAATTCCTTCTTGTTAGAATCCTTTGTTCTTGCAGCTATCTCCCTGGGTCAGATCCCTGTAAACCTCCAACAAAACAAACGTTATTTTCTATTCTGCAACGTGTTATCTTTATATGATTGGAAAAGTGTTAAATACCCTTAAAGGTCAGAGCCTTCAGAATAGGCTCTCCTGTATATTTTAGGCTCTAGGCAACATTGTTTTACAAGCAAGAAGAAGCCTAGGAGACAGAGCACAGGGTTAAAGTCAAAGGAACAGATCTAATATGGAGTCAGATTTCTTCTTTTCTATTACTGGGGCAGAAGCCACTTGAGGATTTAAATCCCTTAAAGTTAAAAATAAGTAAAACTTTAAAGGAATTTACATACATTGGTGGGAACTTGCATAGCATATCTGGAAAAGCACACAAAGGATTGTAAACATTGGCATCTCCAGGGAGGCGTGTAAGAACAGAGGATGAGGGAAAACTTCTTTCACTTGAGTATTTTTTGCTCTGTTTGAATTTTTTTAACCATATGCATATATTTCTTTTTCAGTTAAAATAAATGTGTAATGGAGCAAAGGAGTAACTAGTTCAGCAAATACAGCAGCCATAGACTCACTGAGTCATCATTTTCGATTTAAGCCAGGAAGCATTGATTGTCTCTCTCCTATGTGCCCAGTGCTGTTTTAAAATTTTTTATATATTTCTTTTATAAAATAATAACATGCTATCCCTCACCCCTGCTCAGGGCTGGTGGGAAACCAACTGAGTTTTTATTGAGTTGTTTTCCAAGGAGTAGAGATGAGTTATAAACAGAACACAACTTCAGGGCAAAACAGGCGGACTGGTTTTCCAGCAGGCCAGATAGCGATGACGGGTTTTCAATAGAGGCGCACAGAGGCTGAGAGAGAAAGCCTCCAGGACCCTACAGAAAGCTGCCCACAGTGCCTTCTCCATGGCACTACTGAAATAGGAAAGAACAAATCTGACTCCATATTAGATCTGTTCCTTTGACTTTAAACCTGTGCCCTGTTTCCTAGGCTTAGTCTTGCTGTTTCTGCACCTTTTGTGAAACAATGTTGCCTAGATCCTGAAATATACAGGAGACCCTATTCTCAAGGCTCTGACTTTGAAGGATATTATCACTTTTCCATTCGTATAAAGATAACAAGATACAGAATAGAAAATAACATTTGCTTGTTGGAGGTTTACACGGATCTGACCCAGGTGAAGAGCTGCAAGAACAAAGGATTCTAAAAACAAAGAATTCATACACCAAGTTTGCATCAACCAAGCATTCCCGCTTCCCCTTTTTAATATAAGAAGAGCCTGAATTCTGACTTGGGATGATGGTTCTCCAGGACATTGGTCTACCATCTTCTCCACTGGCTTTACAAATTAAAGCCGCTATTTCTTGCCCCAAATCCTTGTCTCCTGATGTGTTGGCCTATAATGCACGAGTAGAACAAGCGTGGACTCGGAAACACAAACATACATTGAAAGTACGCATTTGGTATATTAAATGACCTGCTTCCACTCGTATTCCTGAGGTTTTCTTCTCTTGACCACTCCTACTTTATTTATGAAAAACCTGTCATGTGGACACATTTCCTTCTCTAGCCACTACCCTTCCATGTAAAAACTGATGCCAAGAAGGCAATGGAAGTTGCTAGAAGGTATTACCTGGCCAAAAAAGAGCAGAAGTGGGTTCTGGCTGATGTTCAGGAGCAGGCCGGGGCACCTGACAAGATGTCATAAGTACGGATAGACAGCTGGGCACCAAAGGAGAAGCTTCTAAACTTCCATGAGGGACTTGGATAGGAAGGAACAGTCCCAGACTATAGCTCTGATCCCACCACGAGCTTCCTGGGCAAGGCTGGGCAAGTCATTTAAATTCTCTAGACCCGTGCTGTCCAACACGGGAGCCACCAGCCACATGCAGGATTATGATGTTATTCTGTAGCCAGACAGAATTATAAATAAACACTTTATTGCAAAGGGTCAGCAGGTATAATATTTAAAAACATTATTGGTTATCTTGCCCTAACAAGTTATTTTTGTATGTCTAGCTTTCTGTGGGTTGTAATGCCTGCGACTAATGTCTCCCTTACAGTGAGGTATTTTGAAATTATAAGTTACTGGACACAGTACACTCATATCACAGTTGAAAAAAACTGATTAAATAAGCAAGGTGATCTGACTTAGTAGTTATGAGCAGGGGCTCTGGGGCCAGCCTGCATAAGTATTAATTCTCACTCTCCCTCCAGGGAGTTCTGTGTGAATCTTGGACAAATTATTGTTGCTGTTGTTGTTGTTGTTGTCGTTGTCATTGTTATTATTTGTGCCTCTTTTTCCTTACCTTTTAAATAGCGAGGAAAATGTAGACTCTATCCCCTACAGTGTTGGCAGGATTAAATGAGTAAACGTCTGTGCTGCCCACTTCCCTGGGTTTCAGCATTCTCCAGGCAATCAGTGCAAAACACAGTGGCATTCTCCACTGTCTTCGTCAGTCTGGGATTCTGTAACAAATTACCGTGTGTCGGGTGGCTTAAACAACCAGCATATTCCTTATGGTTTGGAGGCTGAGGCTTTCAAGGTCAATGTATCTGGGAGAGGATTGCCAGCTCGAAGATGGCTGTCTTCCCACTATCTTCATGGCCCAGAGAGGAGAGAGAAGCAAGCACTTTGGGGCCCTGTATAAGAACACTAATACCATTCATGAGGGCTCTACTCTCATGACCTCATTTTAGCCTACTAATCACCTCCCAAAGGCCCCGCATCCCTATATCATCACCCTGGGAGATGAGGTTTCGACATATGGATTTTGAGGGGATGCATTCAGTCCACACATCGGCTAACTCTCCCAAACATGCAGTCATCAAACCTGTAGCTAATTTCAAAATAATGTTTATATCTCTCTGCCCATTTCCATTCCTACATCTACTAACACTGAAGCCCTGCTACATTTTATTTCTTATTTTCCTTGTGAGGTTTAATTGATTCCTCTAACTCCAAGGATTCGCTCACTCCAGTCTGCTTGACAGCCCTGCCAGGTAGGTCTTCCTTAAAACACCTTCCCACTTCACCTGGTTGTTTTTTAGGTGTAAATGTCATAATTCTCTCCACACCCCATCCTAGACCTTTAATCCCTTACACTACCACTCACTATATTATTTTCCTATTACCACTGTAACAAATTCCCATAAGCTTAATAGCTTAAACCAGCACAGACTTATTAGCTTATGGCTGTGGATGTCAGAGATCCAACACAGTTCTCATTGGGATAAATTCAAGATACCAGCAGGGTTCCTTCCTTCTAGAGGGTCTAGAAGAGAATGTTTCCTTTTTTTTTTCCCAGTTTACAGAGGTCACCCACCTTCCTTAGCTTGTGCCCCTCAACTTCCTCCATTTTCATGGTCAGCAGCCTTTCTGAACATTGCTCCATCGCTACACCACCCTCTGATTTTAAACTCAGCTGGGAAATATCCTCCATTTTAAGGACCCCTGTGATTACATTCAGCCCACCTGGACAATCCAGACTACTCACCCTATTGTCTCATCTCAGGATCCCCTTGTCCCATCCCACTCAGGCAGTATGTATGTGGCTGTGACATTCACCTTGTGTAACATTTCCTCATGAGCAATTTATGGTTCAAGGCACTTATAAGTGACTTTTTGTTTTTCTTCCTTATCCTTTCTACATTCAGTTTGTCTGGTGAGATTATATGAATCCTTTTTATTTGTGCCCCTGCACTAATCTATAATAATGTATCATGGGTTTAAAGGCTAACTAATAGACAATTTAGGAGACAGAAATCCTCTAAGATTTTTAATCCTAAAATATCTGTCATCCCTTTTGCCATGTACAGTAACATGTCACAGGTGGCTACCCTGTGGCCAGGGAGGGACATGATTCTGCCATCACACTCCCCTCATTCTCACCAATGTGCTGATCAACTAACCAAGGATCTATGCTCTCCAATTCACTCACTTCCTCCTCCTTTCCATTGACTATCCTGTTCCCACCGCTTCCTTCATTCACCACATCAGGATTTCATGACCACATTCTCCCCTAAATGAAATGGGTATCTTGCATCTAATGTCTGACAGCTGTTCTTATTGTATATGCACACACTGACCTACACATAATCCCGTCCATCTCTTTATTTTCCTAGAATCTTCCAGAAGAATCAGTTCCATGATGTTGATGATGATACTGACAATGATGACAGGGGCCTCTCAAGGATTCTGATAAAGAGGGAATCGATAAAGGGAGGGAATCATTGCAAAATTGCCCCAGAAACAGGCTTAAAGGTAAATAACTCTTATAGTGTTTAATGAAATTGACTAATATTTAACTATTTTTAAGACTTTATATCACTGAATTTAAAATTTTAACGGGAATTTTCATTCACCACTAACCAAGATTCAACTCTGGGACCAAAATCTAAGGATTTCTGTCTTCTAAAAAATTGTCCACTAGCCTTTTAAACACGTGATCCTTTTAAAAAGTTTAGTGCTGGGCTGAAAATAAGCAGGATTCATATAATCTCACGAGACACAGTGAATGTGGAAAGACTAAGAAATAAAAACAAAAAGCCATTCATAACGTCTTGAACTTTATGTTGCTCACAGGAGAAAATGTTTGCCAATGTGTGTGTCACATCAACATGACGACTGAGTGGGATGGGGAAGCTGATCTTCCTCATCAGTCATTTATGCTGATTTGTTAGATGCCAAAACAGTTTCCTCATTGAAATTGCTTCTAACAAGTATGGAAGAATTTAGGTTCTACCAAAAGCAGGCTAAATATTTTCCCCTGCTTTCAGGTCTCTGGACTGAATGTCCCTACAAGAAGGACATGGTTATGTTTCATAGGGAAGTCTTCCTGAGAAGCAACAGGCTTTTCTAGGGCAGAACTGCAGGGCCCCCCATGGAGGGCTGGAGGAGGTCTAGAGGGGACACTGGAAAAACAGCAGGAGTGAATTCAGATACTGCTGCTCAGGTCGCCAAAGACAGCATTGCTATCTCTAAGGATATGACATTCTCCCAAATTTTCCATGAGTGAAGGAGCCTGTGAACACTAAGCAGGTTGTTAAGACACAGCAGCACATAATTTGCGTGACAACACAATTAGAGTATGATTTGATATTTGGAAAATAACTAGCCCATTCTTCTTTGAAACTGCAGCAGTAGCAATAGAAATAAAAAAGACTGAGCCGTCTTGGAGACAACAATCAATAAACAATTCTAAATCTGCAGAATTCCTTGACAATATTCAAGCAATGAGCTAGATGTGTGCTGCAGATACCTCTTACTGCAGGGCTCACTCCTGCAAAGCATAGAACTAGTTTCTCAGCACACAGAGGGAACCAAGTCAAGATTCCTAATCTTTTGAGATTTACTAAATGGCTGGAAAGATCACACAAGTACATACAGGCAAATATGATTAAATGGAATCAAATAATATCAAATGTGATTTGAGCACAGACGAAAGAGAAATTCCTTTCACCTGGGATCTAGAGAGACTTCTTCAGAAAATGTGGCTTTGGAGACGGCCAAAGACATGGGTGGAATTTTGGCAGAACAGGATGTAAGGAATTTAAAAACTTATTCTATAATTCATATAAAAATTCAAAGGATCCCAAAAATCCAAAACAACTTTGAACAAGAAAAACAAAGTTGGAAGACTTGCACTATCTGATTTTCAAACTTTTTTTATAAAGCTACAGTAATCAGAAATTATGGTGTTGGTGTAAAACAGGAAAATAGAATAATGGAACACAATAGAATGTTCAGAACTAAACCAAGACTTATACAGACAATTGATTCTCAAAAAGGATGCTGTGGAGAAAGGATCTTTTCAGCATGTAGTGCTGGAACAATTAGATCGTGATACGCAAAAAAAAAAAAATGAACTTTGATCCACACCTCACAAAATATACAAAATTTACCTCAAAATGGATCATAGATCTTAATAGGAAATCTAAAACTATAAAACAGCTAGGAGAACAAGCATAGGCTTAAGGTTTATGGCCTTGGGTTTGGCAAATTTTTCTTTGCTATGACACCAAAAGTATCATCTATTTTAAAAAGAAACTGATAGAGTGAACTTTATGAACATGAAGACTCTTCAATGCTCTTCTAAACACTGCTAAGCAAATGAAAAGACAAGCCATAGACAGAAGCTATTTGCAGATCATATATCTGATAAAGGTCTCTCTTTGTATCTGATCCAGAATAAAGAGGTCTCAAAATTCAATAATAATTCAAACACCTGAATGAATGAGGCCAGAAAACACACTTCAGTAAAGATATCCAGATGGATAATAAGCATATGAAAAGATGCTGATTAAAGTTGTCATTAGTCATTAGAGAAATACTTTTAAAAACCACAGTGAGATACTAGTTCACATACATACTAGAATGAATACAGTTAGAAAGACTGACCTTACAAGGTGCTGGCAAGGAAGTAGAGCAACCAGAACTGATACACACCACGAGGAATTTACAATAGTACAACCATTTTGGAAAAGTCTTTAACAGATTCTTTTAAAAAGGTAAACACCTGTGTACCATATAATCCAGATATTCCTCATCTGGTGCTTTAGAAAGGAAAAGCATATGTCCATACAAAGACTTGTAACCAAATATTCACTGCTATTTTATTTATAATAGCACAAGTTGTAAATAACCCATGCATCCATCAAGAAGTAAATGCAGAAAGAAATGATGGTCTATACAAACACTGCTCAGCATCCACAAACTACCTCATGCTAACTTGGCAGTTTGCAGAGGGTTAAATCTTATCCCTGCACAGTTCTTGATATTTAGTTAATAAAAATGATGGTGTCATCATGGGTATTTTTCCATCTTTTAAATACCCTTCAGTCTTCTAATAAAGCTACTTCTAATTAAGAGACCGTGTAAATAGTTTTCAATCTTCATAATAAATAACTGTGGTTTTATCTGGTTACTTAAATTATGAATAATAATGTTCACATTTGTAAAAGTTATTAAAATCAACATTGTTTAATGAAAATATCATTTCTTTTCGCATGAACATGTATTAACTACAAGAAATGTTCCATGCTTTCTTCTACGATTTACTGTTAGAGCCTTAAAGAATAATATTTTCCTCAAAAGATATTACGGCAAAGGGATTTCTTTTGGTGGAACTGTTCCGGCATCAAATCTGGTGCATGTCTCAGGCCACTGGCAACATAGAGATGATAGAAATTAGGAGGCATTATAAACACAGAATCATTTTTAAAGGAATTAAAAAAACTGGATGTGTGTAAACAAAGAATCAGAGAATATTCTGGTGAAATAAATGTATTTTTCAGCTTAAGCAAGACATGGGGTGAATAAATCTGAAATGAAAAAACCACCCAGAGATTAGCAGCGAGTCATGCATGCAGTGTGAATGATCAAAACCAAGTTGTTTCCAAACCAGTGTGCAGGCTTGATGCCTTCATGAATCAAATCTGTGTGGCACCAGGCCACCTCGAATACATGTTGATGAGGTATTTATAAGCCCTTCACCATCCCAAATCAAAGCCCACGCACGAGCCACAAGACCATCACCTACACATTTGGAAAACACACAACATGGTGAATAGCACTTTTCTTGTTCAGTAGCCGGTGGCAGCGAACTGTGAGCAGACAGAGATACAGGGACACAGAGGCACCTCCCCTCACTCAGCTGATAAACTTCCGTGCATCCCTGGGGACAGGATTGTCATAAAATGCACCATGGATTGATTCTCCTCCTAGGAAAGGAACCGTAGTGCTGTCATTAGGTTTGAGCAGGGGTGGGTGGAGGATCTCAGAAGAGTTGTTTCAGCACACCAATAGAATTCTTGGCCACCGTGACCACGAAAGACAAGTCCCCTGCCATCCCGGTAGGCACTTGGGCTCCTGACAAAAGCTGGGCTCAGTAAAGGGTTGAGTAGAGGGCACAGACCTGAGGGATGCCCCAGCAATAGGCAGGAGGTAGGGCCTGGTTTATACTGCTCTGGGTGTATCCCAGACTCACCCGAATACGAAATCAGAAATTTGCAAAACAGCAGAGCTGGGGTGGATCATCTACTCCAGACTCCTCACCTTACAGTTAAAAGGGTGGCAACCCTGACAGGCAAAGCAACGTGCTAAAGGCAGAGCGTGGAAGTGGCAGTGCCAGATGAAACGCAGCGTGCAACCCCCGTTCAAGGCCGCTGACTCTGACGACGGGGCCAAGGTTTCCAATGAGGAGAATAAGACAGTGTAAATACTTTGTTCCCCCTAAAACCCCAAATGTTTTTTAAAGGCACAAAAACTCACCTTAACTAGATCTCTTCTGAGGGGGCTCTCTTCTGCTTCTTCGTCTTTCTGTCTCCATTTCCCTCTCTCAGACACAAACACATTCAGTTTTGTGAAAGGGGACTTCCTTCCATACAAAGACAGACTTCACATCTTCAGAAAGATACCTGAGAAAGCACGTTTCTCAATTCAAGTCTTTGTGGGAGTTCTGGGCAACTGGCTTATTTTCTAGAACAATCGGTAGTTACAAAATCAGGAAATCATCTTCCACAAAGGCAGAGTTCTGGTCCGTGTTGATAAAGTTGGGGATGTCACATTTCATGAGTCTGTTCGGCTCCTCCTCTGGCCACCTGCTGCATCTGATGGCTTCCTGGAGCCGAATAACACTGTAAAGGGCTATGGTAGGGATACCAGCTTTGGCCTTGTCCAAGTGGTCCACTTCATTGATGTAGCAGTGAAAGAGGGACCTAGATTCGTCATTGCACTGCCAGAGAACACCTTGGGCAGCAGCGGTCTTCCAAAGTCTGACACAAAGCTGTTGAGTCTAAATCTCTTCTCGGGAGACTCTGCCTTGCTACAAAGAAAACCAAAATAAAATATCGTTCACAGTGTAGCTCGGTGACCTGAAGAATCATAGTTTTTGCCATCTACTGAGAGTAAATCCCTGCACAGAGCATGCTGACATGCACTGGAATCGAAAGACATCACTTCTGAACACATACAATTAAACCCAAGGCAAAAGTCTAAAGTGAGGGCCCATGGACCATCCTAAAAAGACATCGTTCCCTGAGAATCCTCAATATTGGTGCCTCGCACACCAGTGTTTCTCCGTGGGACACTCAGATCTCTTCATCAGGATTCGTTAAAGTGCTTCTTAAAATGCAGAATTCTGGGGTGCACACCCTCAGAGTCTCCAGAGGTAGCGACTGGTAGTCTGTATTTTCATAGCCACCAGGATAACTAAACATGCTCAGGTTTAGCACCGCAGTCTACATCGGGTCACCTGAGCATCGACAATTCTGTCTCACGGGATGGGGGGTGCCATGTGTGTCAGGGTGCTGTCCTACCCATGTGTCTCCCCTGATTCTCAGAACTGACAGTGCTGCCCCATTGGGCACGAAATACCACCGTTTCACAATGCATACGCAGGGCGCCCGACTGAAAAACAATCAGTGATAGGAGAGGGGACAAAACTCAGCTTCCTGTTACCTTGTTTCACTTACTGTGGGACGAGTGATCAATTCAAGGGTAATAAATCAGTGAATGAGTGAATAACATGACTCGCGTTAGTCCCACGAGTGCCTGGAAGAGCAAGCCTGGGCACATTGAGAACCATAACAGCCCATCTACTTAAATGTCATCCTCCACAGATCTATGTAAAGGTTACTTCCACCCAGGCAGTGACTCCAGAAGGGCAAGAATCATGTATGAACACACTCTCAAATCCAGAACAGAACCTGACAACAATTAGGCTCTGGAGTCTGTGTTTAGCGAGTGTGGAATCTCAGTGATTCCAGCTCTTACACCTTGCCTTCCCATCCCACCACACACGATATGGCCCTTATGTCCAGTTCTCCCGGGGCTGGGGCCACGGAACCCATTTATAGGACTGGAAGAATCTGATCATTTAAACCATCCCCCAGATTATCATCAAGAGTCACCTGCATTTCAGGGATCAGTAATCCCAGAAGCTTTGCAGTTCAGGCAGCTGAGGGATTTTTATATCAGCTCTGTCTTCTACTGTGACTGCCTGGGTGACATCAGACAAGGAATTCTGAAAAGCCTGAACTTTTCCTTTCAGGAATAATCTAATTAACAAATCTCGTTGACCACTCAACAAATGTGATGTGAAGATCAATAATTTACACAGGAGTACAACATTCACTAGGTCGTGGATTTAGAATCAGAGGAAAATCATTTTAGAAAGATTGACAGAATGTAGCTTTAATGCGAATTTAAGTATTCTTACCTTTCAGTAAATCATCTTCCCCTACTTATCACTTCACCCAAGTTTAAAAGATGTCTGAGAACAGGGATGAGTGTGTCAGCAATCTGAGACCCAATAACCTAAAATGTCACCTAGGAAAAAGAGGGGAGTAACACATTTTTAAAAAGCATGGTGAGGATGGCGGGGCCATCCCCAACCCCAGACTAAGAAGCTCTGAGTAATAGCTTTCCTGCCTGCCTGGGGCATCAGCTGATGTGAAAATCCACCCAGAAACCTCACTGTCCAGCAGCTCTTCCATAACACAGGCTACACTTTCTCAGAATTAAGAATTGCGTCCAGTAACCACTTCGCTGAAGAATAAAGACAAAGGAGAACAAGAGAGTTCTGCCCCTCCCAAGGGAGAGCCCAGACCTCGGGCTGCATGCACTGCGCCCACCTCCCTGGAGAAGAATAAACTGGAGAAGGGCGTTCTGCGAAACTGCGGCAGCAAAGGTTGAGATGGGAACAAATTGACCAGCTGGCCAGGGACAGCCCCCTCCGTCGCTGCCTTGGCGGCTGCCTCAGCCCTCTCAGCCCATCCTGCCCACCTCCGGTGGCTAAGCTGTCAGAGAAATTGCTTTGCGACCTGGAGCAACAGAGGCTGCCCTCAGGCCAATCTGCGGAAAAGATGGGAGCTAAACCCCCAGCTCCCGAGCGGCAGGCTCCATACCCCCGCCAACACCCCGACGCCCCCGCACCCTACCGCAACCCCGGGGAAATATGACCCGAAGAAGTGTGACCTGGGAACGAGGGGCAGCAGAGGCCGCCCCCACGTCAGGCCTGCAGAGAGATTGGAGCTTATCCTCCAGCTCTCCAGGGGCAGCCCCTGTCCTCTCCACCTCCTGATCTCACCGCGCCCACCTTCCAGGAGCAATCAGACCAGGTGTGGGGTGTCAGGCGAATCTTGCGCCAGAGAGGACGTCCCCAGGCCAGGTCAGGGGAGAGGAGAAGAAGTGGCCCCATTAGGCGGGGCAGCCGGCCGTCGCAACTGCCTCTGCCCCTCGACCACATCGGGCCCGTCTCCCAGGAGCAAGCTGACCTGGAGACGGGCATCCGGCTTCTTGGGCAGCAGAGGACGCCCCCAGGATTGGTCACGGGGAAGAGGAGAGCAAATTGACAGGCTCCGCGCTGCAGGTCTTCTACCCCCGCCATCGCCACCCCCGCACCTTAAAGGCACCGCCCAGGGCGCCCCTCCCCCAGCAGGCTGAGTGGGACAGGTGCGTCTGGTGACCTGGGGCAGGAGAGGCCACTCCCACACCAGGCCATCGGGGAGACGGGAGCCAATCCACCAGCTCCCCAAGGCAGCCCCTACCCCCGCAGCAGCCACCACTCTTGCCCATGACCTCACAGTGGCCTCCTCTAGGGAGCAGGCTGACCTGGAGATGGACGTCCGACGAACTTGGGACAACAGGGACCGCCCCCAGGGCAAACCATGGGGGGAAGTGGGAGCAAATGGACAAGTTCCATGGGAAAACCTGCCGCTGCTGCCACCACCCCCAAAGTACCAAGTCCAACTCCCGGGGTCAGGCCGACTAGGATACACGCGTCTCATAACACAGGGCAACAGCGACCGCCCCCAGGACAAGACGCGGGGAAGATGGGAGCAAATGGTCCGCTCCCCCGCTGCAGGCCCCCGACCACCGCCACCCCTGCACCCTGACTACCCTGCCTCCCGCCCCCAGCAGGCAAAGTGGGACAGGGGTGTCCCGGGACCTGGAGCAGCAGAGGCCGCCTTCAGGCCACGCGGTGCAGACATGGAGCTAATCCACAATCTCCTCCGGGGCAGCCTCCCTATGCCTGCAGCCACCACCTTACCAGCCCCCTGACCGCACCGCACCCATCTCCCAGGAGCAAGCTCACCTGGAGTCGGACCTCAGGCAAATCTCCGGCGGCAGACGTCGCCCCCAAGCCAGGCCGTGGGGGAGAGAAGAAATGGAGCAACTCCCTGGAACACATCCCCTGCCCCTGCCGCCTCCGCCGCCTCCCAGGAGCAAGTTCATCTGGAGACCCGCGTCCCGCCTCTAGGGCAGCAGAAGCCGCCCCTGGCTCCGCCTCTGGGGAGAGCGGAGCGAATTGATCGGCTCCCCCGCGGCAGCCTCCCTCCCACCGTGGGTCCCGCACCTTAACGGCCCCGCCCCCACTCCGCACTCAGCAAGCTGAGTGGGACAGGAGTGTCCGGCGACCTGGGGAAGAAGAGGCCGCTCCCAGGCCCAGCAGCCGGGACAAGGCAGCTATTCCACCCGTTCACCAGGGGTAGACACGCTCCGCCCCTCTGCCGCTGCCACCGCCCTCTGACCTAACCGCCCCACCTCCCAGGAGCAAGCTTACCTGGAGTGCAACATCTGGCGAATCTCCGGCGGCCAAGCCCCACCCCAGGCCAGGCTGCAGGGAAGAGAAGAAATCGATCGGCTTGCCCGGGCAGCCTCCCAACCGCCACCGCCGCCGCCGCCGCCCAAAAGCATTGCAATAGCCTACCGGGGTCAGGCTGACTGCAAGGATGTGCACTTGCCTTCTTATCCTGGCCAGGTCCCTGAGCACCTCCCTGCATCCCTACACTCCCTGCACCTCTGCACCCCTGCTACTCTCTGCAATTCTGCATCCCTCCACCCCCACATCCCCTGAAATGCCTGCGCCCTCCACAGCCCCTGCACCCCTGTCACCAGTTACACTTTTGCGCTGCTTACACTCCTGCACCCCTGCATGTCCCACACACCACCTCTTGGGCCTTTGGCAGAGCCTCTGCTGTTAGACCAATGCACAGTGACTCACTCTTTGCCAGTATATGATGCATCAATGGACGTCAGGGGTTGCCTGCAGGAAGGTACATGTTCCCGGTCACTAGCCTGGGCCACTAGGGTGATCTCTGTGAGGTCACCCAGGACGGGTTCAGAGATGCTGTTCTCTGGGAAGAGAGGAGTTGAAACCGGTCTTGAGGGCAGAGCTGTGCTCACCAGGCCGTCCACGCTTCATGTTTTACACAGGGCTTCTGAGAAGTGAAATGGATCCGGCCAAGTAATACCGGCCTGCTGTGAGCCCACCTCAGTCCTGGGCTCTGAGTCAGACCGACTGGCTCCCTCAATCAGGGCCCAGTTTGGGCACCTGAATGGTCCCTTTGAGGCATCCCAACAGTTCTCAGGATGAAGTCTGGCTGCTTCCACCCCATGGCCCTCCCTCCTACTGTGCTGGCCTCAGGAAGGTTCCTTATATGGGGAAGAAGGCAGCCCACACCCTACCCCACCCCTCACCTTTCTCTAACCCAGGCTGGTGCTCTCTCTGCCCCTCAGAGTCTGGGAAGCCATCCCTCTTCAGTTATGTCCCTTCTGAGATGGACTTGCTTCCACTCAATTCTAGGCGAGGATGCACCATGGAATGCACTGGGTAAGAGAACCAAAATAAATAATTTCTTCTGTGAGGTTGTCTGTTTATCTACTGGGGCTGGGCTGTGTGTAGTTTGCTACAGCTATTGGTGTGAGAGGCTAAAACAGCCTGTGTGTCCTTGTTTTCATCTCCCCGCTGTCTTTGGGTTTTCCCTAGACACTCCTGAGACATTTACTTCTGTTAGTATTATTCCTGTTATTACACACGGGCCCTACTGACATGGAGGTAACGTGTTGGGGGAGCGGGACAGAGCAGGGCATCTGCAGTCCTGTGATTAGTTCTCATTGAGCCTGTGCCCTGAGCTGTGACCTCCACAAGTGTGTCTCTTTCCCCCCACCCCAATTTGGGTGACACAGAAGGGATTTCCCTTCTCCCAGGTTGGTTAGGCTCTGGTAAAATAATTTCTCATTAAAAAAACAAACAAAAAACAACTTCCCCCAATGAAACAGAATGTTCTGGGTGTATTTCAATACAGTTATTTTCTCCTCTCCAGGCAGGAAGCATGAGGAGTTATCCTCTGACCTTCATTCTGAGAACAGGACATGGTCCTGGATGTAAAATACATGAAAAAGAGCATGGGGCCCCTCTGACTGGCCCCCTGGACTTGTCACACTCTGATTTCCCCACACTGAGCCTCATGCTGGCCTCAGGGACCTGTTAAATCTGCCTGCCCCCAGGGTTCTTACAAAAGCAGGTTCTGCCTTGGGAGCTGTGACTCTCCAAGCCTGCCCGCTGTTCCCTTTGCAACCTCTCTGAGTTGGGAGCAACTTTCCCTCTCAGTCTTCTGGGATCTAAGAAGAGCAGTGGGTTTGCAGCTCCCTCAGTTCTGGTGTTATTTTCAGGACAGGAGGAAGAACTTCTGAGCTCCACACGAGCTGGACCAGAGGCTGGAATCCTCCCTTCCTCTGCCACCGTGCAATCAGTGGCTGTGGTTCTAGCCGAGTTTCTGAAGATGTGGACTTAAACACACATATCCCAGCCCCCACAGGAGCACACAGTCCCATAAATCCCCCTAGTTTCCACTGGTAACTATGGAGCCGATGGGGACACGGGTTTCGGGACCACAGAGGCCTGACTGCACGACTTGCTCCGTGGCCTATTTACGTGGTTGCTCCGGGCCTTGTCTGAAGTGGCTTGCTTACCACACCTGGTACGTGGGAAACACAAAATAAGTACTAGAACCTTCACTTTTTCTCCCTCCAGGGCCTTCAAACGTAGAAAGTAATAAGTGAACTCAGACAGCCTAGTCACCACAATGAGGTCCGTCCAGCCCGGCTCTCCTGAGTGATGGGCACTGACTTGCACCTTAACTCGGAACAGTAGGGGAACTGCCTTCCTCTAACTGGGCCTCTCCCCACACCAGGCACGCCCGCAGCTCAGACGGGGCCAGCTCCCCAACTGAGGTGTGTGCTGGTGGCTTCAGTGTGACCTGGCCCTGCCGGGACATGAACCTGCAGTGAGTGAGGTGGAGGGTCGGGTGGAGGGGGGTCCCTTCTGGGGTGGCAGGGGGCCCGGTAGCACCCCTCCCAGCCTGGTGCCTGGGGCTCCCTAACACCTCCTACAGCTCCTGGGTTGGCTCCGGTCCTGGCCACTCCACACACCCTCCCAGTATCTTTTCATTATGTCCCTTTTCTGCTTTTATCAGCGAGAAGTGGCTTCTGTTGCTTGTTCAGTGAAACAGTACATCGGGAAACCAGACTACTTCTAACATCAGTAAAATACCAACCTCGGTCAGCTCGCCGGGCAGACCGTGCAGCACAAAGGCCTGAACAGGGCTGTGCGAACGGCTTACGTGAAGGGTCCTCAGCATCTGTCTTCAGAGATACAGAAGCTGATGGTTCAGGTAAAACCTCAGGGTGGGATTGAGGAATCCAAAGCTGGTTGGTTTCAAAGGCTAATTGGTCAGACCAGACCCCTGAGCTGTGGTCAGAAGCCTGGCTCACCGTCACGCAGACTCAGCGCCCTAAGTGCCGGGTGGGGCCGGTGCTGTTCCCTTTGTAGTCTCTCGTTGGGGATTCAGTGTAGCCCCTTAAATACAGCAGAAATTCCAGCCCCATTAGCCCCCAACCTGAGTGTTCCATGACACAAATCCCGGGAGTGTTTAATTTTCATCTTTGTTTAGGAGGATGAAGGTGGTTCAAGAGAAGACATAAATTCACACTTAGTGACACAAGGTCACAGCCAGTACTTCCTCCACGGAGAGCTATGTGCTCCCACAGTGGTGGCTGGGGGCTCGGCAGAGACCCTCTGCTGGTCCCAGAAGGACTCGCTCCTCTGGCCACAACTCATGGGTTGGACAGCAGATCCAGAGGGTGACAGAGCATCTTTCCTGGGAATTTGGAACTGACACATAGAAATCAAGTTCACTCATCTGGAGTTTGGCGGAGGGGAGGGGCGGTGGTTGGAAATCAAATGAAACCAGAGCATGAGAGACACTTAGAAGTGAAAGAGCGAGAGACAGAGAGACTGAGCTTGTGAGAGCAAATAGTCAGAAAGAAGGCAAACAATCAGGGGACAGAGGAATTCCAGCTCCTGACTGTCTAGTCTGCCCCAGCCCATCAATGACCCCGTGAGATGTTTAATAACATTCCAGTTTTGCAGATTAGGAAACAGGCTGAAAGAGGTGGGGGCTGGGTTTGGGTGCACAGTTAATTCAATTGCCACTGGACCCCACACTTCCCATTGCCTGAAGGCACCCTAATCCTCACTGGGACCCCTGTAGTCCCCTGACAGCCCAGCACCCTGATCAAAGGGACCCTGCGGGAGTGGGAACCCCTCTTGAGTGTGGAGAGTTCCCTGCCCCGAGTTGCCATGCATCAGCAAGCTCCCGCTCACCCCAGGTTAACATCAGCCCAGCTGTACAGTCTCCCAACCCGCTTCCCTCCCTGCCAGGCACCCCCAACCTTACCACCGAGTGTACTGCAGGAATTCAGGCACAGGGATGCCCAAATCAACACGAGCCCACCGGCTATAGAAACAGCAGACTCCCAGCCCCACCTGGGTTGCGAGGGGACAGAAGGTGTCCTCAACTTTCATGTGTCTAAAACAATCTTCTTCAGCTGGAGGTTCTAGAGAAAAATAAAAGGTCCAAAACATAGTTCAGTGAGGAATTCCTCCAAGGACCTGACTCCAGTGTCTACAACCATGTGTACCTACCCCCGGAATTGGGGTGAAGGTGGATTATTGATCAGCACAACCCCTGGTGGCCCAGCTCCTTGGCTTGGCTGCCCAGAGGGGGCTGGGGGAATGGGTAAGGCCAGGGCACTCAGGAAAAGCACAGAGGACCTGACCTCTCCCTTCTGCACTCGTAAACCCTTCCCCAAATCTCAAGGCATTGGACAGAGATCCGCCACAATAATGAGATGCTCCCATCTCTTCACTCACTCCTGTCGGTTCACTTACATGCTGAGCATCCACTGGGTCCCAGGACAAGACACATAGAATGGCTGATGGGACAGGCTTGGTCCTTCCCCCTGGAACCTGTTCAATCTGATCAAAGAATGATCACTCATAAAGAGTTTCTCAAAATTATACAGAGACCAAAGACCAACTGCAGAGTGAACCAAATTTAAAAATATATATGAAGATCCCCCAGTCTCCCCGCCTAAGGTTAACAGCATAAAGCAAAAAATTCTTGCCTTTAATCACCAGGGAAGTTGTCACCCCCTCTCAGGTGGAAAGGAGAGTTATTCTTTGAGCACGTCACAGAAGTGCTCCATCGGATTGGACCAGGGCATCTACATTCATTCAGCAAATGTGTATAAGCTCCTACTACATACGGGAATCTCCTAACTAGACCGTTCCCAAGGCTCTCGGGCTTTATCAGTCAACAAAATAGACATGACTCCCCATCATGGGGGCTCAGAATTTTAGCAGAGGAAACAGGCAGCATGTTGGGGTAGCAAGAGTTTGGATAAATTTTTAAAAAAGAGTGATATGAGCAAACTCGGGTGATGGCGGTGGGGTGGGAGGCAGGCAGGAGAGAATAAGGCAATCCTGGCAGATCTCACGGAGTAATGAACTTGAAGCAGAATAGATCCGGAGGAAGAAGGAAGAGCCGGAGCCAGAGGCCCCCAGAGTGAGGGGGAGAGTGTGGGCAGAGAGGCAGAGCACGCCGGGTCCTGAGGCCTTTGTGATGACTTTGGCTCCTAATGACATGGTGACCCGTTTAGTGAGTTTTGAGGGGAGGGGTGATGTAGTCCAACTTATGCTTTTGTGTTTGTGTTTTTTGGGGGGAAGTAATTTATTTATTTTAATGAATGTGCTGGTGATTGAACCCAGGATCTCAAGCATGCTAAGCATGCGCCCTACCACTGAGCAACACCCACCACCCCCAATGTATGTTTTTACAGGCTCCCTCTGACTCTGTGTGGATGAGAGATTGTAGGAAAGCAAAGATGGAAACAGAAGGCTATTGGTATCCAGGAAAGGCTGAAGGTGGCTCTTAGGAGGGCGGGGAGCAGAGAGCAGGTATTTAATTAAGACAGAATATCCAGAATTTTCTAACAAGCTGGATTTGCTGTCTGTGAGTGTAAAAGAAAGAGAGAGAAAGGACATGGTTCCAACATCTGGGCCTGGACAATGGGAGGGATGTCCTCTCCGGATGGGAAAGGGGATGGGAAAAGGTGGGGCTGAGCAGGTGGAAAGGGGCTGGTATCAGCTCAGTTCTTCAATGTCATGGTTAAGGGGTGTGTTACATATTGCCACAGAAGTGCCTAATAGGTAGAGGAATCTGTTTTCTTTTTCTTTTTAACATTTAAAAAATATAATTAAACATATTAATTGTATTATGTGAATGATTTGGGAATTTTGTTTCATGCCAAGTTATATGTTATATATAGCCAAATGGAGCATATATCAAAAAGGGGAGAAATGAGAGCTTTCACATAAACTGACTGTCCGTAACGTAGGTAAAATTTCAATAAAACCAGTCTTCAGGGCAAAAACCTCATCTCGGTGTTACATAAAAATAAATGAAAAACGACTATGTTGATGTACCATTATTTCATGTTACATAATAGCCCCAAACTAACAGTGTTTAACTATGAGGCTTGTAGAAATACTATTCGCTTTATTCACATAAATACAGAAGTGCAGAAATGTTCTAAGGTAGAATTAGCATCTTAGTGGAAATAATACATATTTGAGCATTTTACATGATATATATGTACTGATTCAAAATTTGGAAAAGTAATTTCATAGTAGAACATATGTATGAATGTGAAAGCAAGATGAATGAAAGGAAAAGAATGTGATGTGAGTCTCAGGGATAAAGGCTCAGATGGAAAGGGGAAATCAGGGAATTTTGGAGAAATCGAGAAATTGATGGCATGCCAATTTCCAAGGCTGGGTTGCTTCCACCAAAGGAATAGCAGAGAGAGAGAGGAGAGGCCCAGGAACCCACCCTGGGGAACACCCACAGTATATGTTTGGAAAAAACAGGAGACATTGGCAAAGGACCAGCCAGCAGGCCAAAAGCAGAAACAGACAGAGAGATGGGCTGGAGGTTGAGTGAAGCAGGAACACGGGGTAGGAGGGATGGAAGAGCTGGGTCAAATGCTGCCGAGGGGCCAAGCATGATGAGGAGTCAAAATTGACCACTATATTTAGCAACATGGGGTCACTGATGGCCTTGACAGGGCAGTTTCCATAGAGCGAGGGATCAGGCGAAAAGCCAGAATGGGTGTAAAAGGGGATGGCTCAAGAGAAGATGCAGACAGTGAGTTTAAACAACTCCTTAAAGATTTGCTGCAAAGACACAGGGTGGCAATTGGTGGGGGTGAATTAGGGTCAAGGAGTGCTGTTGGTTTAAGAGGATGGACGTTTATATACTGATGGTGCCAACTAGCAGGAGAACAAAATAGATGAGGCAGTGAAAGAGAGGATGGTTTTGGGAGTGACAACCCAGAGAAGATGGGAGGGATGGGGCCTCGGGGACTTTTGGAGGAACTGGCTTTCGATGCCACTTTTAATAAGCGGTGGGGCACCGAGAGTGAGGTCACAGACATCAGAAGGCGAGCGGATGTGCTGGGAGTTGCTTGTGAAATTTCTCTTCTGTTGGCTTGTATGCTTGTTCAAAGTAGAAAACTAACCTTACCAGCTGAGGAACAAGGAGGAAGAAAGAGTTACTGGAGCCATGAGCAGAAGATAAGAAAGAGCCTTCCAGGGAGAATGGGACAGTAAAAAGGGCAGGGGGAGGCGGGGGAGTGCGCTCCCAGAAAGTTACATTTTCTCTTTGACGTCCCCAAATGTGTGACGTGTTATTACCCTTCCTGCTGTCTACAAAATAAAAATTAATTATGGTTCAGAGGAAATGCTATTTCATTCTAAGAGGCTGCCTGTTTCTCAGGAATGGTCATCTTAAACTGCAAATATTACAAACAATGTTGAAAAGATGAACCTGTGTACCTAAAATCCCCTATTTTCTATTAATCTGTTTACTACTTAGTTCCCCTATCAATAACACATAACAAATACTGCCATGTTGGAGGTACATCGATGCTTAAAAGGAAATGAGATCTGTATCCTTTTGCTAAATTCCATGGCTTCCTTAATATGCAGTTCCACTTGGAATTTAGGAATGTCTGGTATAAGAAGTGAGAAACAGTTTGAGAAAATCCCGACTCAGAATTATACATCACAACCACATCTCACAAGTATATACAGCCGTAAAAAAGTTTAAAAGCAAAACTCCGTAACTACTCTTAAAGACCTTTGCAAACCTGGGCCTGCCAAGATGTTTCCAAACTGGAAAGGAACTCCAATCTCTTGCCTGGTACCGGACCAGAGGCTGGCCAGCCTTTTCTGTAAAAGCGAGAGAGTAAATATTTTCAGTTTTGCAGATCATTTTGTTGTAACCATGCAGGTAGGCAATAAGAAAGCTAAGAGCACTGGGAGATAGGAAACAAACGGGCATGCCCACACTCTCCCTTCCACTCAGGGCAGCTTCTCTGTGGTGGGGAGCTTTGCCACAATCACTTGCTTCTTTTTTCCATTGGTTTCTTTGTTTCCACCTTACTGCTCGAGCTCAGAACTTCAGGTGGGCCTGGTCCTTCAGCATCCATGCAGAGAAGGCTGAGCGGGGTTGGGAACCCCACCTGATGGAGAAGAGAGATTACTGGGAGGGACATTGTGGAGGCCACCATGACACGAGACAATCACACCTTCCGGGGTGAAAGGGAACGAAGACAAGGGAAGGACACAGTAGTGGGACCCCTAGGTCGCCTGCCAGGCTTGTTCTCCCTCCACGACAACCATGGGGGCCTGGGGGGTGTTGGGCTTCAGCTACGGTGATTAGGATGAAGGGACTCAATATAAAGGACCCTCCAACTCCTCACTAGGTTCCAAACGCAGCCCCTCTAATTCCACCCTCTGAGTTTCTGGAAATCTGCTGGAAGAATACATGAGCAGGCCAGAACCAGAGCCCAAGCCAAACATGACAGGGGCTCGTGGGGCTGTAACCCCATGCTCAGTGGTCGGAGACTCCTTGCAAATCTGCAGAAATCCCTGTTCCACCTCATTCCTGGGAGAAACCCCAGATCTCCTCCTGCTCTGTCTGTTCTTCTCTTGAGGCTATTGTCCTGGAGGGATGCTGAGTCCTTGAACCTGGTCCTCCAAACGTACATAAGCAGCCTGTTCAATAAAACAAATTATGCACTTTTTCACATTTGCCAGTTTTTTGATTCCAGAAAGGCTGTGGGACTCATTCTCACAGTCTCCTGTGCCCCCACCACATGGTGGCCCTCTGCTCATGTAAACACGATTTCCCACAACTGCACCCTGCCTCCCAGCTTGTCAGAGGGGAGTGTCCCACAAAGACACAGGTGTTTGTGAGGATCCTGTCCCCCAGCAGAAAGCCTGCTCCTGGAGCCACGGACAGGGATCTGGCCTCCTAAGCCGCTCAGCTCTAATTCAAAGCCTAAAGTGGAGGCCCCGAACATTGCTGAATGACTTTCTGAATCACCTGGACTGGAGGGGACTGATTTTCTTTCCAGGAATGGAGGTAGCGCAGCCTCCATTTTCAGGGCTGACCTTGACGATGGATCTAGTTCCCCCGACTGCACCGCAGGAAGGAGTGGCCCTTCCATCCCACAGGTTGGAGACCCAACCCAAGGGAGTACTGAAGCAGTGCATTGCTGCCAGTTCCAGCATCCCTGCAGAGTGGCCTCTGCCCTTGAATGACCCCCTTCCCAGGGCCTTTCTTGCCCGGACACCACCACACCCCAGGCTGTGCCAGAGCTCTGGGGCTCTGCGTGTCCAGGGCACACAGGTGGCACCTGAGCCAGGTGTCCCCTGGGCCTCAAGGGAGAGAGGTCTGCTTCTGCATCAGGGGAAGGTGACCCCACAAGGCTGGCAGGACACTCTCAATATGGACCTCCAGGAGCCCTGGGAGCAGTTTCCCTGCAGGTGTTAAGAGCCATCATTAGGAGGGCAGGCCCCTCTTTGTGCAGACCATCCAGCAGTGCTGGGCCCACGTGCTGACCTCAGAAATCTACATGCCCCCAGGATACCCCAGGCAACCTCACAACTTCGTCACTTGGTGACCTGGGTACCACGAGCTCCTTGGCCATCCCATGAGGGTGGTCCTTGCAGGCATGGTCTCCAGGTTTTCCCGTTGAGAAATCCTCCTGGGTTTCTGTGGTCACAGAGCAGACACCAGAAGATTCTAGTCCTGCAGTGACCCCCACAGCAGTCAGCTCTCCTGTGCATGTCCAGGGACAAATGACAGCAATTTATTGCCAGGTACCGTGATGAACAAGGGGGTGGGATTCCATACTAAGTTCAGGATCCTGGTAACTCACTCTGCACCCCAAAAAGCTTCCATGAGAAATGTGTGTATTGGGATGTCTGTGCCCCTAGAAGAGCTGTTCCTGAGGGTTCCTGGGACCCTCCAGCCCCTCTCAAGGTTCTCAGATCCTGGGTCTAAATTTCTATCTGCCTCTTTTGGTGTACGGCCACCTGTGTCTCGTGGTCATGGGTCACTTTATTGCATGACTTGGCATGTTCTTAGTGCTCGTCCTCCACCCCTGCACTAGACTCCCAAGATGTTCCCACTGACCCTTGGCTCCCTGGGTGTCTCAGGGGGCCCTAAGTCTGCACCCTTCACTCTCCTCCTCTACCCCCACCTCTGGGGCCACCCCTAGGTGGACTTGGAGGTGTTTGTAAATGAGTCTTACACAAGGACATGTCTGGACAAAGCAGGACCCCACCCCCGGAAAACTCACCTGCTCCCTTCTCAGAAGAGGACCCCACAGCCCCACATTGCCTCCCAGGGGTCTACTCAGGACACAGTCCCCCAGTTCTGGGCAAGGTGTCTCCCTGGAATCCTTGCTTCCAGGAAGAGTCTCTCTGTCCTTCTTCAGAGTTTAGAGGTGTTCCCATGTCCCTGACCACCAAGATGCCCAGCACAGTCCCTTCAGTGACCTGGAGAGACAAGGAACTTATGTGGCCACAGGTCTCACAGGACACACCTGCTGGGACCCCAGGCTAAAGGGCTGTCCTTCTGCCTTCTCAGGTGTGGCTCCCGTGGTAACTTTTTGCAGGGGGCCCAAATGTGGAGTGTGGCCCAAAGCAGTTCATGGGGCTCTCTGGGCAGGGAAGACTTGGGCCAGGTGGCCTTGCCTGGTTTCCCTGCTGGGTCACTCTGAAAACCCCCGCTCCTCTGGCTGTGGCTGGAGGCCCCTCAAACCTCAGGGCGGGGCTCTTTCTCTCAGCCTCCACTGACTCCAAAGCCACGCTGGTGCTGGCGAGGGGAAAGAGCTTTCTTGCCTTCTTTTGGCCAAGTTGCCACAGGTGGATGCTGCGGGGAGCTGGAGAGAGAGGTAGCACTTGCTCAGATGTGAGTGGTTAAGCAATTTGACACCCTGTCAACTAGCCTTAAACATTGGAATGAGGTCTTTCCCGGTAAAGCTGGAAGTTACTTTCAGTAACTTGTCTAAAGATTTCTTTTTTTTTTTTCCACTTAAAGACTCATAAAACCTCTCCCAGGTCATTCCTGGTATGGACCATTATCCAGGGATCAATCAGGAAATGCAGGAGGAGAGGGGTGGGGGTGGGGGAGAGGGGAGGTTAGATCAGAGCCCACAGAGAGGAGATGCCCCTCCCAGGAGCCTCACACTGGGCAGTGGCTTCTGGCATCCAGCTCACCTGTTCTCAGGCCCATTCCATCTGCGGGGTTTTCCAAAAACATAATGGTGGAAGGGCCATGGAGGACACCTAGAACTTCCAGAATAGACAGGGGGAGCAGAGTTACCATGCTGGCCCTGGGTTTGGAGACAGACCTGCAGTGGAGACCACAGGCTTCTGAGAAGCCAGTTTCGAAATAAAGGCAGTATGCACTGGAATACCCGGCTCGAGAGAGTGCTTCATCATAGACATGTAATTTACATAGTTCTCACCACTAAATTCTGTGTTCCCAACACGCTACATGAATGACGGCTTCAACACACATTCATTTCTGAGATGTGAAAAAGTGTAGAGCTGCTCTTTCATCCTGCATAATGGGCATGGCTACACTTAAGAACACTTACCAAGATTTCTCAGCAAGAGCCAATTTCGAAATAAAGGCAGTTTGTGCAGGAAAACCCTGTTGGAGTGAGGGCTTCCCCATACACATGTAAGTTATAGAGTTCCCCTCACCATGAAACGCTGTTCCCAACATGCTACATGCATGAAGGCTTCGACACACATTCAGTTCTACGCTGTTAGCATGTGGAGAGCCGCTCTTTCATTCAGCACCAAAGGCATGGTTACACCCAGGAAGATTTACCCAGATTTCTCAGCTGCTTCCTTCAGCCAGATTCAAAATAAAGGCAGTTTGTGCTGGGAAAGCCTGTTGGAGCGTGTTCAGAGCTGTTTTGGGCTCTGTCCCAGCTGGAGGGTGCAAAGCCCAACCTCCAGAAAGAGGGACCAGGACCCCACCCACCAGGTGGTGTTGCCTTTGTAGGGGAACATTGATCTTTGGGTAAGATATATTGCGGCTCTCTCTAAAAACTGCTTTGACTTAAGTTTGCATCCTAGTCACCAGTTCCAGGACAACAGAAAAGGCATACCCTACATCCCTTTGCACTCAACTCTTCCCAAAAGAGCAAATATTTGTCCATGAAAATACCAGCTGCTCTTCTAAGGCCCACTAAATACCCAGCAGTGTGGGCGGTGCACTCTTGATCAGGGACAGGTGGAGAGGGAACAGCGGTCCTCCAGCAGGCTTGGCCTGGTGTGGCAGCTGCGCTGTGGGTGCGTGGTGGGGAGGGAATGCAGGGAATCCTGTTTGAGGGGCCTCTGTGCACGCCTGCATTATAGTCTGAGGTTTCATACAAAGGCTCCAGGCATCCTAACTGGTCAGATACAGCCCCCACCCTTGGGCTGGAACCACCAGGAGATAAGTACCTGTAACAGGGACGGTGCCTGGTGTGGGGAGAGGTCATGGGACACTCCGGGGGCAGGGGCGGTGGTGCTGGGGAAGGCAGGGGATGCAGTGAAGGGTGGAGGGAGCAGGGTCCTTTGCTTGGGGGTGCGAGTTCTTTGGGAGACCACAGGGAATGGCACACATCATCCCCACCCTATACCCCAAATTCCTAGCCCCGCCAACACAGGGGCTGCTCTGCACCCTCTCAACGTGGCTCTCCTGTAAGACCGCACCCAACCAGGCATCTGGCACCCTGCCCTACCTCCCCTCTTGGGACAGATCCCGTCTTCTTGGAAACTGCCTAGCAGCGCGTATTCAAGGCCGGCAGCCGGCCTGGCGGATCTGCACTTCAGGTGCCCTACCTGGCCAGCCGTGCCTGCCTGGGCTCAGTCCTCTATCTTGCCCACCGGTAGCCTGGGTCCACTTCCGGTGCAAGCGGAGGCCGCGGAGCCCAGGCTGAGCCCCGCACACAGACAGGTGAGGGTGCCCCCGCCCCGCTGCCCCGCCGCCCCGCCCACTGTTGGCAGCATTGCCCCAGCCTCCGGCCGGTGCCACCTGCAGCTGAGGACCTCCGCGCGGCCCCGCCCGCCCCGGCCCCACCCAGCTGCCCCATAAGCCTCCCCCCACCCCCGTCCTGGCCGCGCCCTTGCTCCCATTGGCTCCGAATGTTCTGCTCTCGCACGTCTAGCCTCGGGAGGACGCAGACGCAAGCGCTAGGGGAGGGCCCCGCGGCGTTGCCATGGATAAAGACGCCGCGCTCCTCGCGGGCTGGCGTGCGCTTCTGGGGCAGGCAGCGGGCTCCGGAAGTGTGCAGCTGCCCGGGGCCATGGCGGTGTTTGCTGCTGGGGATGGCGGCTTGCTTGGCCGGGCCACTAGTTCTGGCCGCGTCAGTCGGCGGCCGACATCCTTTCTGGGGCGGCGTCTCACAGACGGTAAACGTACGGCAGCGCCGTTGGCGGGGCCAGTGGACATGGACCGGGGTGGGATCCGTGTTGGTGTGGCGGCCGGGGAGGGCTGTGGTGCCGGGGAGCGGGTTGGGGCGGGGGGGACAGGGCTGGGGCACAGCCTCCGGCTTTCCTCCCCCTCGGGCTCTGGGGCTTGGACCGCGAGTCCGGGTAGCCCTGCGTGGCCGCGGCCTCCCAGAACCCCTGGGAAGGGCAGGTGGAGGACCCGTCTTTTATGAAGCGGGGCCTTACCCGCGTTTTGAAGAGCCCCAGAATCAGATGTTGGAATAGGGTGGTTTATCAGCCTTGTATATCAGCAGGGAAATTTCAGTTCCATCCAGATGTTGGCTCCTTCGCTAAAACTCAGGAATAAGACAAGGGTCAGTGTCAATTAGCAGTTATCTAGGGCTTGACTCAAAATAGACTGTGCGGGGTGTAGAGATGGTAGATGGGCCCTCCCTTTCAAGGTTGGTAGTCTTCTGGGATTAGAGGCCTCAGTTGAGGATTACATCCTCATCTGCAGTAATGGAGGTTGTGGGAAACATTAACACAGAGAAGGGAGGGGTGTTGCTGCGGTAACTCATTAAAGAAGCCAGGACACTTGCCTGACTCTTGTGTAGGAGAGTCTCGCCTAGGGTAGGGCAGCAGTTATCAAAGTGAGTCCGAGGCCCCTGAGATGCAAGACTATTTTCGTAGGAACGCCGGGAAGTCACCTGCCTTTTGCACACTCTTGCACTCCCGAGTTTCCTGTGGGGTTTTCCAGGGAAAACCTAGTCTGTGATATCACAAAACAGGTAATGTAGAGGCAGATAGAATTAAGCTCTCACCAGTCCAAAAGAGATTCTCAGAAATTAAAATCACTGCTATTCCTCTCATTAATGATTTTTGTTTAGAAAAATATACTTATTTTTTGCTTTAGAGTATTAATGGTATCATGTAGTAGGTTGTTATTATTTTTAAGTGAACTCATAAGCATTTTTTAAAGTTCTTATTTAACTTCTAACACAGGAACTATTGATAGATTTAACCCACATAAACAGCAGCCTTTTGAAGTCCTCAGTATTTAAGAGTGTACAGGGGTCTTTAGGCCAAGAAGTTTGAGATTCCCTGGAGAACGGGTGCTCAGGTACTAGTCAGGTGCTTAGCGTTGATAGACAGATGCCAAGAAGTCTTCTGCATGTGCTCCCGGACTCGAAATAATTGGCCACACAGAGATCGGTGGGCAGTGCCTCCACTATACAAACCAGAAGCTGCTGAACGTGTCTTGAGTCTAGGCCATGTGCTGTGCAGAGATTCCCATTGTATCTGTTCTATCTAAGCCGGGATTCCTGTGCAGAGACCTGGCTCTGAAGACCTGCTCTCCTTTGCTCCCTGCCAGGTACCTTCTGTGTTATGTCAACCCTCCGGAGGGCTTCAGCCTCCGTAGGGGCGTCTGTATCCACATTGCCTTCCTCCTGAAGACCCTGCTGAAAATGGAAGAGTCGGTGCTGGTGATACCCCCTTGGGGCCACCTCTACCATTAGCAGAGCCTGGACATCCACCAGGTCCGGATTCCCTGGTCTGACTTTTTTGATCTCTCAAGTCTCAACAGAAACATCCCTGACAATGAGTACGAACAGTTCATTGCAGGTGAGATGGTGATCGTTTAACTGGGGCCAGACGGTTTTTGTTCTGGTTCCGATGTGAACATCGGGCCGTCTTGCTTCGGGTTTGTCAGTCTGCTTAGGGGCCGTGCTCATGTTTCCTGCACTGCAGGTGAATTTGGTCTTTCCACAGTTTTTCTCAGGAAATATATCTGAAGTGTATGAGCTCTGTGTTCCCTCCCCTCTGAAAACCCTGGCCTTCTGGTGAGATGGAGCGGTGACAAGGAGGCCACTGCCACAGAGGCCTTGTCCCAGCAGGACTCGCTCCCTGGGCAGTAAGGGCCATTCTTACCTGAAGGAAAACACGATGTATGTGTACCATGGGCCACGTGCTGGAGAAGGTATGTAACCTCTCATTCAGTATAATTTGGTCCTGCTCAAGCTTCCCATTTTACTTTTTGTAGGAGGTAAGATTTGAAGATTTTCTTTGAATACAGCTATTTAGAGCTTATCTTTTTTTTTAATTGAAATGTGGTTGATTTACAATGTTTAGTTAGTTTCAGATATACAGCTGTTTTGTTAGTTTCAGGTATACAGCATAGTGATTCAGTTGTACATATACATAGTCTATTCTTTTTCAGGTTCTTTTCCATTATAGGTTGCAAGATACTGAACATTTTCCCCTGTGTTCTACAGTGAATCCTTGCTGTTTGTCTGTTTTACATATAGTAGTTTGTAATTGTTAATCCCAAACTCCTAAGTTTGTTTCCTAAGTCTGTGAGTCTGTTTTTGTTTTGTAAATAAGTTTATTTGTATCTTTTTTAAAAATTCCACATATAAGTGGTATCATATGTTACTTGTCTTTCTCTGTCTGAGTTATTTCACTTTAGAGTGATAATCTCCAAGTCCATCCATGTTGCTGTAAATGGCATTATTTCCTTTTTTGTTACAACTGTGTAATATTCTTTTATATCTAAATACTACATCTTTATCCAGTCATTTGTCAGTGGGTGTTTAGGTTGCTTCTATGTCTTGGTCATTGAAAACAATGCTGCTGTGAACATTGGGGTGCAGGTATATTTTGAAATTAAGGTTCCCTCTGGATATATGCCCAGGAGTGGGATTGCTGGATCAAATGATGTCTTTTTTTAGTCTTTTGAGGTATCTCCATATTGTTTTCCACATTGGCTTCACCAAACTACATTCCCAGCAATAATGTAGGAGGGTTCCCTTTTCTCCAAGCCTCTCCAGCATCTATGGTGAGTGGATGTTTGAATGGTGGCCATTCTGAGTAGTGTGAGATGATAACTTATTGTAGTTTTGATTTGCATTTCTAAGATAATTAGCGATATTGTGCCTTTTTTTCATATGCCTATTGGCCATTTGTATATCTTCATTGGAGAATTGCTTGTTTAGTTGTTCTGCCCATTTTTGGATTGGGTTGTTTATTTTTTTTTCTTATTAAGTTGTATGAACTATTTTTATAGTCTACAAGTTAAGCCATGTTCAGTCTCATCTTTTGCAAATATTTTCTCACATTCCATAGGTTGTCTTTTCATTTTGCTTATGGTTTCTATTGCTTTGAAATAGCTGATAGGTGTAACTAGGTCCCATTTGTTTATTTTGGCTTTTATTTTCTGTTGCTTGGGTGGATTGCCCTAGGAAAACACTGCTGAGATATATGTCAAATAATGTTTTGCCTATGTTTTCTTCTGAGAGTTTTTTAGCGTCTTGTCTAATGTTTAAGTCTTTAAGCCATTTAGAGTTTGTTTCTTTTTTGGTTTTTTTTTTCAACTCTATTATATGCTTTCGATTTGTGGTTACCCTATTTTTCAAGTATATCAACCCATTATCATATCTATTTCCTTTAGACTGATAATCACGTAGGCTCCAACACATCCTAAGAATAATGAGAAAAAGGAAAAAGAAAGAGAAAAAAATCTATCTTTTCTTGCTACCGTCTCCCTTTCCCACCTTTTTGTATTTTGATATACTTTTTCTTTTTTACATCTTCATGTTTATTGTCTTGTAACTCGTTATTTCATTTCCAATGATGGTTTTCCCATTTCTATAGCATCCTGCTTCCTTTCTGTTTAGAGTAGAACCTTTTAATGTCTCTGTTTGGTTCCATAATGCTGAATTATCTCCCTAACCCCCTCCACCCTGAGCCTCTGAATACTCAGTACAGGGAAGCCAAACCATCCTAGCCTTCATCAGTCTTGGGATGCAATCTTCAGAGTGGGAAAGAAGAATCATTGAAAAATAATATTCTGTTTGTTGCTTTCTACCCTTGCCCAGAGAGTGAGAATCACCTCTGAAGGTGGAGGAAGAAAGATGGGGGCATGGGGCACAAAGTCTTTTCTCCTTTTGCTACTGAAAAAATGATTTCTTTTGTAATTAGTGATGATGCCCTTTAAATTGGTAAGATCGAGATTCCACAGCTTCAGCGCCTGTGAATAACCAGCTGGGAGAAAGCTCTCCAGGGCCCCTGCAGTGGGAAATGCAGCCCCTCTGAGCACCTGTTGTCCTGTATTCTTCCGGCCTCCACACAGTTTCGCTAGGCACTGTGCAGGACGATGCAGTTCCCCAAGGTGGAGGACTGGGAGACCCCTGCTTGGTGGCAAGCCACAGGAGCCCACACTTGAAGGACAAAATGAAGAGTAGTGGGGCGGGCATAGGAACAGAGGATGGTTGAGACCCAGGATAGTTTCCTGGAGGCCAGCAGGTGAGACTGGCGGGGCAGATGGGGCCCTGGTGCATGGGCAGTCCTTGAGGGATCTGAAGCAAACATATGAACCAAGATACTGGATTCGTGTGGGGGTAAATCGCCCCCTGGAGGCCACGTGGCAGTGCAGCGAGCCCAGGAGGAGGGGGCATTTCCCCAAAGTTGGGTTGACAGATCACAACCAACTCACTGGGAACCGAGAGGTACAGAGATATTGTTAACTTTTTGTCCCTCTTCCTGGAAAAAAAATTGCTTCCTGTTGAATAGCCTGTGTAGTTAGTGAGAATTAAAGACATGAAGTAACATTTCCTCAAAAGTCATCCATTGTGCAGTTGTTAATAATGGTCAAATGCAAACTTGAATAGATTAAATCAAACAGTCATCATCGTATTTTAAAATCTTTTAAAATAAAAAATCTTGCTGTCTTTGTTCTTCATTTCAGGGTTCACTTGGTGATAATAGTAACAAAAGCAACAGCAAACCTTTAAAGAATTCTGTCCTGCTGTTCAAGGAACTCTGTGTTCATGACAAACAAATGAGGTGGCACTTTACAGGAAGGACAGTCATTAATCACACAGCTAGTAAATGGCAGGGGTGGGACTTGAACCCAAGCTGTCTGACCCCAGAGCCCCCTCTCAGGCCCTTCAGTGCAGCTCATCACTTGGTATGCCCAACAGAGGCCAGCATTAAAGAGCAGCATGACCTTGGCTGCTTGGCCTCTGTTTCTTCATCTGTAGAATGGGGGTGTGGGCAGTGAACTCTGTGAGCTCAGTGGTCACTTCCTCCAGCTCTGCTATTCTACTGCTTTGAGTTAATTTAAGAAGTATCCGAGCCCCTGAATGGCCCACCCATAGGCTGGCGCTTTGCTAGGCCATGGGTTACGGAGAAAAATAAGATCAGCCTGCTTCTCCAAGGAGCCTGTGTCCCTCCACGGCAAACGGCTTTGAGGCCCAGGCTCCCTCGCTGGCAGTCGGGGACTGGGCAGGAATGTCTGATAGAAGATGGAGGCAGAGCCCCTCCGGGAACAGTGGTGGCCACAGAGCTATCAGGAGCGGGAGCATCTGTCCAGGCTGCTGAGAGGGGGGCCCTCATGAGGCCAGTAGGCCCCCAAACTAAGCCCTCAGGACAAAGATCCAGCCATTCCTGCAGTGTCACAACAGAGCCAGTCCATCCTCATCACTGTGCCCCTGTGCTCCTTTGTCCTGGGGCCTCTCTTCCCCCTACACCCAGAAGACTCATCTCTCTCTCTTCTCTGAGTGTCCCCTCACTTCACCCATGGTCCCTGCTTCCTAGGCCACCATCTCTGGAGTTGACGATTTGCCCCCTCACACTCTCCGTTTGATCAGGAGCCTGGGTTGACCTCCTTGTGCTCACTTTCCCCCATGAGGTGATTTCTCCTCCTCTCTTGGGAACACCTGGAAAACCCAGTCCATTCCTAGCAGTGCCTGCCACCCTGGCCTCCCTGCTCATCTGCCTCAGTCAGGAGCAGCTGGACCACCAACTCTGTATTGCCTCACCGCCTACCATCAAGACGTCAATGTTGATTCTCCCTCCACCACCCAGTATGGTCATTGTAGGGTCTTCTTCTCCGTCAGCCTAAGCCAGACACCTCCCATTCACCCTACCCCCGGGCTCATACCTGGGCGTGTCTCCACCCCAGGTCCAGCCTCTCTCCTTTATGTGCCCAACTCTAGCCATCCAGCTGCTTCTCCACCAGCCTCGTTGGCCCTCCTTCACCCTCACTGGGGCATCATGCACTGACTCCTCTGCTTTCCTACCTGTCCACGTTCCTCTTACTTCCACTTCCCCACCTTCCAGCTCTGCATCCACAGTCAGCACTCTCTTTATGACAAACAAAACTCCCTTGACCCTTGATCTTTTCATTTCCTCACCAGGATGACTTCCATCTCGGTTCACCCAGCTCTATTTGTTCTGAGCCTGCAGGCAGCAGGCTCTCCCAGCACAGATTTCTAAGACTACAAATCAATGCCCAGCATGTTGCCACTGCCAGGCAACCCTCCAGGATTTCTCTAGTGAGCACATTTCCCCACTTGCCACACAGTGGTGTCAACATTCTATGCTCTCTGAACACCTCTAAGCTTCCCTCTGTCTCTTCCCTGACTCCCAGCAGATGGCCTTGCCTCCTGCTTCAGAGAGAATGACATGGTACTTGAAGGGAACTCGCTCACCTGCAGCAAATCTGCTCACCTCACCTTTTATCTGTCCCTCTCCCACCTGGACTCTAGCTGTAGTTGTTCTTAATTTAGTGAGTTTAGTTGACATATATATACACAGTTAAAAGCTTAGCACACTTTAGGCTACCTTCTTGGGCTTACTTTTTCAATTTAACATAGGGTGTATGATGCATCCACTTCGTTGCATGTACCTGCAGTTCATTTGTTTTAACTGATCTTAAATGTTGTGTGTGTGAAAGTAACACAAGGCAAGTGTAAGCCAGGATTCAGGATGCTGGTTACTTCCTGTGAGAAGAGGCCTAGGGCAGGATAGGACACAGTATGTCACTGTCAATAGTCCTGTTCTGGTGCTGGGTGACAGGTTCACAACTGTTTCTTATAATATTAATTTTAATACATAAATACTTCTGACAGGCACTTAAGGTGAGAATGTGTCATGAGCCAAGATATACAATGGATAATATTACATCATTATTGTTATGTAATCTTGTTATAAAATATAATATTCATAATCCTACATTGTTATGTGTTATATATTATATAGATGCATGAATTATATATTATGTATATAAATAACTACATATGTATTGTATACTATCTGATAATAAATAAACAGAACATAACATGCTAGTATATCTACTATTATGTATTATTTAATAAATAATATACTATATCCTGTTATATGACATGGCACCTAATCTTTAATCAAATAAAAATATGTCACTATATGTAATGGTAATTAATAAAATTAAATGAAAATGCCCGCAGCTTTTAACGCCAACACCGCTCCAGCTGTCACTGTCTATCTTCTTCCCTTTCATGGTCGAGGTCCTCACGGTGCTATCTGTTCCCCTTTTCATCTCGTTATCCTGAACCTTCCCCCCCTCCCATCCCATGCTGCCTTCTTCCCCGTGGTCCCTCTAGTCACCAGCGGCCTCTGGGGCACTGATTTCAGGGCAGTGTCTCAGGCCCAAGCTCACCCGCCTGTCCTCCACCTCTGCCACTGCTGGTGGGGATGGGGCGGGGGGCAGAGTGCACCTGTTGTCCTGGAAGAGAATACAGCACAGACTCCGTGACCAGCAGGAGGTGTGGCCGGAACCTGCAGGACTGGGGGGAGAGCCAGACTGTCTGCATCCAGACCAGGGGCACTTGGAGTGTGAAGAAGCCCAGTCCTCACTGCCCCTGAAGTGAGGAAAACACCCTCAGGTGAGTTAAAGTGCTTATGACCTAGGTCTGTTGGCTGCAAAGGACAAAGGGGTCCCTAAGGGGAGGTTAGTTGATGTTCCAGGCCCCACAAAGGCCCTAAGGGCTGGCGGGGAAGCAGGCTGGACGCTCCACTGGACCCAGTGTCCCCTCGGGGGTGGGGCCTTCCGGAACAAGCAGAAAGCCCTCAGTCTCTGGGGGAACGCGGCAGTGTGGGAGCATCCCTGCAGTGAGTCAAGTGACGTCAGGGCCTGTGGGATCCGTTTTTATGGCCACATTGAGCCACAGCAGAAGCCACAGCAGGAGTGGATTCCTGTCTCTCCAGCTGACATCCTCGTGTCTGAGTGCCAGGCTTCAGACCCGATCCCCTGGGGTGCTAGGACAGTTATACACAGAGGCGGCTCGGGGAGGCCTCAAGAGGGCTGTACTGGCCTTGCTGTCGACATGATTACACAAAGATCAAACAATCCATCGATGGGAAGAAAATAAGAACCATGGTCACATCTGGACCGCAAGCTTAGATGTGGTATATGGGTGATATTTATCGACAATCTGGCGAGGATCTGGTCAAAGCTAGAGGCCAAGGCAGCAAACCGGTAGTGACACTAAGGAACATCGTGGTGCAGAGGCTGGATTGGGGGTCTGAAGGCTCCTCCCAGGAGGAGCCTCAGTGTTTGGGAGGTGGCTAATGTGCCTGCTTCATGTCACTAGCAAGTGATGCCACCTGCGGAAAATCAGCTATAATCCTGAGCCGGGTCAGCCCTGGGTGATGTGATAAAGGCTCCTACAAGAGGAGGCGCCAGACGGATAGTGAACCAACCAACAGGCTGATGAGTTTCTGGCCTGTGTTTATCGTGCTTTCGCAGCCAAGAATGAGGAGAGAGTTGAATGGTTCACCATGAAGATTTTAACAACTTAAGAGAGTTCCGTGTCTCACTGCATTTCAGTGTCACCCGGAGGAATTCAAGAGGTGTTTAGACCCAGAAGGGACTAACAGCCTCTTGGTTCCTCATCAACCTGACAAACCCACCAGCCCTCTATGGCCAGACCTTGGCAAGTGCCTTCCCTTGTTCTAACAAATCCCTTTCCACTCACGCCTGTGGTATGCTTTTATTTTTGTTTAATTAATGGGAATGAAGATACCTTACAGCCTCTTCAGACCTTTCCTTAGGCCTTCTGCTCTTAGACCCCGGCAAGGGGGCCCGCTGCCCTGGGTCCTGCACTGCAGAGGGTCCCTCTGGCCCTGACACTTCCTCTGGCCACGCCCTCCATGGGGTGGAGTCAGCAGGGCCAAGGGGGCAAGGTCATTGGCTCCATCCCATGCTCTAGAAGCCCAGGACCCCAGATGCCCTGTCTCAGCAGCCCCTGACCCATTCCTAGTGCCTGCACCGGCTCTCCCGGAAGCTCAGATTCCCAGGACTCACAGAGAGGCCAAAGGGCAGCTGTATGTATGGAGGGTATGAGCAGATCCCGAATGTGAGTTTTGAGTGTCCCCCTGTGAACATCCAAGGCCACTTGTGGCAAGGGATGGACCCAGCATTGGGAAGAAAAGGATCAGGCTAGTGGTCAGAGACTGGGAATCAGCTCTCCCCACACGCTCACTTTCTTTGCCGGACTCCCCTGTGTCTTGGAATTCTAAATTTGAACCTGGTCTTCCCCCTTATAATGAACGTATATTTGTAAAGGCAGGACTTTAGAACCTACTGCACTTAACATGTTTACATGTACAGGATGTGAGCTCCCAGGTATGCTCTGGCCTGCACTTCCAAAGGTCCAGAGCAGTTATGTTGGCTCTACTGAGACTGTAATTGGTAAAGACCATCTCCAGAGAGGAGAGCTCCTGCTTCACACTCCAAAGTCAGGACCTTCTGAGTGGATAAAACAATGGACACTGTGACCCTCAATTGTAAATTGATTTAGAATAACGCCAAAGTGTGTAAGACGTGTGTGTGTGCACGCGCGCACCTGGGGACGTGTGTTGTACATGACTGTGTGTTTGTGTGTGCTCACGTGCACCTGGGGATGTATGTGGTTCTGTATGTTATGTGTGTGTGTGCGCCTGAGGATGTGTGTGGTTGTGCGTATGTTATGGGTGTGTGGGTGGTACATGACTCCATGTGTGTGTGCCCGTGGGGATGTATGTGGACTAGAGCCAGTGTGTCTGCACGTGTGTTTGTGTGTACGTGCATGCATTACTTTTAATAGTAGAAGCTGTCCTTTAGAAATACGATGTAGTAAAAATTGTATGATGTCCTTTGCTGTATAAATCAAAATTAAAATTATCTTCAATCACCAGAAATTTAGTCCCCCTCAGATTCTGTTTTTTTTCCATATTGATTATGTCCTCATTTTACTGATGAGGAAACTGTAGCTTAGAGATGTTGACTGACTCAACCAAGGGCATGGAGCTCGCGCGCCCAGGGCCAGGACCCAGTCCAAGCCGCACTGCTCCAGAGGCCTGGAGCCCTGCTCATGATCATGCGTGGCCTCTTGGCGGGGGAACAGATTCTGATGGGCTGTGGCCAGCGTGCAGGCTGCCCGTGCCGGGGACTCGGGAAGCCGGGTGGAGAGTACCAGACAGCAGACAAGAGTGAAGGGCTGCTCAGAAGTCAGATAGTTTCCTAGGTCTTGGATGAGGAAGGAGGCTCACTGCTCATCCTTGATCCCTTTGCTGGTGGCCAAAAGGGACCAAGGCCCACGAGAGCACTTCTGGGAGCTGCCTGCCAACACCTGGAAAAGGACTGCTCAGGACTGGCTCTGCAGTAGGAGCAGAGAAAGGAAATGTCGCCTCCTGGTGGACATCCTTTGTGATGGCAGTAGGAGGCCTAGGAGCCTTGGTATCGAGGTGGCAAGGCAAGGTCCTAGTGGATGATCATTTCCACGTGTCTTAAAAATCATTGCTTCATATATTTTATCCATTTTGTGGTTTATTTTAGGGTGGTAAATATGGTCAGTGTTACTCCATATTACCTAGATTAATTAATTTTTTTATTGTTAATTTTCTCTTCAGTGATTTGGAAGCTATATTGCCTCTTAAAGAAAATTCTCTCTAAATCTTTATAAATCATCTTTAAGTTCATAAATTTTTATGCAATTGGACCAGTATTCCTATAAGAGTCTCAAAAATGAAATGATCTATTAGATCCTGTTCCTCAATAATGATAAATTTAGCATATTTTACCTCTCTGTTGTTCTAAATTGTGTGTGTGTGTGTGTTTGTGTGCTCCAGTTACTACTTTTTAGACAGTTGCTTTAAGTTTGTTACATTAACAAAGAAAATATAGGTATATACATCTTGGATTTCATTGCTCACTACCACTATTTAATCCCATGTCTTTCCCACTTTTGAGTTATTTACTTATTGGGATTTCCCAATCAACTGGACACATGATTGACTAATTGTTTTTGAGTGGTGGACTTGGAACACTTACATATCTATATGCAGATTTATGTTCTCCTCGTCAACAATTCTCAGAGTGTTGTTGATGGCCCAAGCCTTGTTTTAAATTAAGGCATTGTTTTTCATCACCAAAAAAAAAATTATTAATTTAAGGTGTTGTCTTTTTATGGCTGGCTAGTCTTTTATGGTGAATGGATATTAATAGAGATTTCCTTAACCTTCCTCCTTCTTTTTGCCATAACTCGAATTCATTGAGAAACATGTTTTTACCATTTCTCAGATGGGCTTCAACTTTGACTTCTGCTTTAAACCATCATCCCACTCTTTTTCTCCATGCTTATTCCTGAAAAAGTGAGCTCTCTATTGGTTTATAGGTGGTTCCCGTCAAAGATTTGTGACTCCCTGTCCAAAGTTCCAAAGGAAGAGAAAAGGAAAGATTCCTGTTTCTGGTGGTTACATTTTGTCAGGTTAGAGATCTAGTTATCCATGTGGCTGCAGTGGAATCTGCAATATCTTGGCTCAGAGTTTCGTTTTTCTGGCTTACTAGGGGAACCGCATTAGCTGGGGTCACGTCACTGTGGCCGTTGTCAGGATCCTGGGACTGAGGCAGCCCCTTTGCCTCCTTGTTATTTTGATCTTGCAAACTGGGTCCCAGTTATGTGAACCCTGCACCTGGTGGCCAGGATCGCCCCACACGTGACGTGTACCCAGTTCCTTGGCGTCCCTCACTGCTGTCAGCTAGTTCCAGTAAGAGTACGTGATGGCTTCCACTACTGTCCTTCCTCCATCCTCTCCAGGCAGGCCCTCCTTTCCCACTAGTTGGCCCTAAACCTTCTCTCCTGCTCTACATACGCTGACGGAATTCCTCAGGGTTTCCAGCAGGTAGATGGGTCTCTTCTATGTTTGGACCCCTTCAGTGCTTGCAGTGAAAATATAGGATGTGGGAAGGAGGAGCTTGGGGATTCTCCATATCTAGGGCCTCCCTATCCAGCAGATTCAACTAACGGTGGATTGAAAATATTGTTGAAAAAACAGAAAGTTTCAAAAAGCAACACTTGAATTTGCCATACACTGGCAACTACTTACATAACATTCATGTTGTATTAGATACCATGAGTAATCTAGAGATAACTTAAAGTACACAGGAGGACACAGTGAAAGAGAAAGTGACAACAAATATATGTGTATACTCATGTATAACTGAAAACTTGTGCTGTATGCTGAAATTTGATACAACTTTGCAAAATGACTATAACTCAATAAAAAAAGTTTGTATATATATATAAAAGTAGATGGGGGGATGTACATGAGTCCCATGCAAGTCCTATGTCATTTTATACAAGAGGCGTCAGCATCCATGGATGTTGACTTCAGGGTGAGTCCTGGAACCAGTGCCCCATGGTTACCAAGGGATTACTGGAAGTCCAGGCTCCTTATCCCAGCCTGCCGTGTCCCCACATGGTCTGACTCCTACCTGTACCACACTTCCCTTGTCACTCTCCTCCAGCCCTGGCAGACTGCCCTCTGATTCTTGAACAGGCCACACTCACTGCACTTCATGTCTGGCCCTTAGAAATACCCATTACTTTCTGAGCATGGCTCTGCTTTCACAAGATGGGCTGCATTGTCACTAGAGAAGTCAGTGTGGAGGTTCCTTTAAAAACTGAAAATGGACTTAACTCATGATCCAGCCTTCCCATTCCCGGGCATATGTCAAAAGAAAACTCTAATTCAAAAAGTCACATGCACCTCAATGCTCACAGCAGCAGTATTTATAATAGCCAGGACATGGCAACAACCCAAATGTCCATTGACAGGTGACTGGATAAAGAAGTAGTAGTATATTTATACAATGGAATACTACTCAGCCATGAAAAAACAAATAGTGTCATTTGCAGCAACATGGATGGACGTAGAGATAGTCATTCTAAGTGAAGTAAACCAGAAAAAGAGAAAAATGCCATATGATATCACTTATATGTGGAATCAAAAAAAGAAACATATGAACTTAAATACAGAAGATAAACAGACCCACAGACATAGAGAAACAAACTTACGGTTCACAGGGAGAGAAGGGGATGGGAAGGGATATATATGGGGATTCGAAAAGTGCCCCTCTTGGGGAGTGATGGAAATGTTAGCTATCTTGATCGTGGTTATGGTTTTCTGGGTGTAGACATTTATCAAATTCACCAAGTAGTACATGTGAAATATGTGTATTTTATTGTACAGGTATCATACCACAATAAACGTGCCCTTAAAAAAAAAACAGGAAAACACTGGCAGCATTTTGTCCTACGTTTTTATGTGTCTTAAGTGAGTGGGTCTTCAAGATTCTGGTCTGCCATATTTTCTGAACCAGAAGTGCCCTCCTTCCCTTTTCTTTGGTAAACTGTCAGTGGGTGGCATTTATTCCCATGGCTTCAACTGCTCTCTGTCCAATGATTAACTGTCAAATCTTTTCCAGCATGGACATCTCAGTTCAGTCCCAGAAATATATTTCTAATTGACAAGTAGACATTCACATTTGGTTAGCACATAAAAATCTCAAGCTCTGTTTGTCTGGATTTACACTCGCCCAGAACTAGTTTTACTTTTTCAAACAATGGCATCACTGTCCCATCTCTTTTCTGTGCCAAACATCTGGGAGTTTTCCTTTACTTTTCCACTCCCTCACCCCCATCAGTACTACAATTCTATTCCTTAATGTCCCCCAAATAAGTCCCTGCTCCTCGCTCCCCACTGCATTAATTCCCACCCCTTTCTAGTCTCCCCAGTGCTGTACTTTAGAGTGAACAATCCACTTTGCTCACTTTTAATGACTAATCTGTGTCACTCTCCTCCTTAAAACCGCAAAGAATTCCACGCTGCGTGTGTGAGGAAGTCCACGCTCTCTGATTTAACGTCACACCTTCTCATCACCTCGTTGCTGCTTTTTTTCAGCCTCAGCTTCCGTTAGTTCCTCACAGCCTCTAGCCTCACTGACCTTCCTTCCCTAAGTGCAAAGTGCTCTTAGACATGACCAGGGGTCTGCACAAGACACGCAAGCTGCTGAGAATCCCGTCCCCACCACGCACTCTCCTGGTCTAGAGATTTGCTGGAATCCGTCAGATGTCAGTGCAGAAAGCATTTCCTCTCTGACACCTTCCCTACCTTCTAGAACACAGCCCCAGGCAGTGCAAGAGCCCCTCTGAACATATAGTATATATGATGCAAAGTGACTCTTACCAAATTGTTTTGAAAACCTATTTAAATTTTTCCCTTCCACGACACACTGTGATCTCCTTGAGGGATGGGGGGCTGTGTGGTATTTGTCTAGACAGCTAATGTCTGACATAGACCCCGGGCCATCGGAAACAGTCTGCTGACTCATCAAGAAGACTTGTCGTCTTTGCGATGTACGAAAGACTACATGCTCTCTGATCTTACACCATCCGGCAAGGGTCAAAATAATTTCACATAGAACTACAGAGGCAAAATATGTGTATTCTTTTCCTCTTTGTGAGCCCTAGATCATAGGCATCCTGGAACGGAGGTGTCACTCAAAGCTGTCTGTCCCCTAGGCTGTTACGCCCAGCTTCAACATATTTTTTGAAGTTGTAGGGATACGTGTACATCACCCCGTCTTAGAGCAAATGGTGCTTCAGCCTGACCAAGTTTAATGTCCATATAAAAATCAGAAATCTTCCAAACTGAAGCCTGAAGAAACATTTCCCTTTTCTCCTTCCAGTCTGTGTGTCATCTGCACCCCACATCCCCACTGCTCATCTGCGTCAGGCCACGTTCTATCTAGAAACATTTCCGGTGGGACACTTGGACAAGAACTAATTACAGCAGTAATGAAACTGGTCCCATGAACGTAGGCTCTGCACAACAAGGATGTTTGACGGGAGGCCTCAGCCGCGGCCTGCAGGGTCTGTTCACGTTTTCTGCCTGGCTTCCCTGCAGATGTTGTTCAGAAAATGAAGCCTGCAGTTAAAGTCATAGAAGGCCTAAGAAATCCAGAAAAATGGAGTGAGATTCATCTCCTTGGGAATATTTTTGAAAACCATCCACTAATAAGAAGAAATTTAAGAGGTTCGTTTCAGAGCAGATGATGTCCAACTGCAGGTGGGTCAGTTTTGTCATTGTTGCTCGCTAGTTGGCTTTCTGCTGCTTCTAACACGCCGCTTTTAAGAGAAGTGGCCTGAGTCGGCCCTCAGAGCAGAAAGGTGAGCTGGGCCTGGAGACAGCCAAGCTCCTCTGCTGTGTAGTGACCCGCTGAGAAGGAAGGGTTGGCCCAGGGCTTCCTCTGACTCTCTCCCTCAGTTATAAACTCTATGAAGGGAAAATGGAACAAAAATCTTAATTCAATATGGTATTGTCAAAGTATAAACATAATTGTCTTTGGAGGGGATGGTATAGTTCAAGGGGTAGAGTACATGCTGGATTCAATTTGCGGAACCTCAATGTAAAAAAATAATAAGAAAAAATCTTTAAAAAAAGAAAAATAATGAAGAAGAAAAGAGATCTCAAACAACCCCTGTTTAAAAAGAAAAAAAATTCTTTTAAAAATAGTAGTCAGCTAGGTCTTTTGCTAGATTAGGAGTTTGGGATTAACAGGTACACACTACTATGTATAAAATAAATAACCAACTCTCAGGTCCTTAATAAATTATTTCAACCTGAATCCTTTTTCTTTTTTCCCCTAAGCAACCCGTGGAAGCCTCTGAAATTCTCATCTTATAAAAGAATTCATTTAAAGGTGGTTTGAAAGTTACTGGTTAAAACAGTTATTTGTGGTTCCATGAATATAGGTCTAGTAAGAAAGACAGACAGTAAACCAGTAAGCAAATAAATATATGATGTACTACCAGGTACTAATAATTGCCACAAAGAAACATAAAGCATTTTAGGAGGGAAAATGTTTGAATAGGAAATATGTGCATGCTATTCTAAATAATCTGGTCAGATAAGTCCTCTCTGAGGGTAAATAAGTTGAACAAAGTCCTGAATAAAGCAAAAGAATAAGCCACGTATGTAACAGACAAGAAAAGCCTCCCAGGCCGGAAGAAGTGTAAGTACTAGACTTGGAGTTAGAAACGCAGCTGTCCTGGTGGGGACCATCGGGGCGGTGAAGATGGGCTGGAGCAGAACGGTGAGAGCTGAGGCTGCAGAGATCGGTGAGGGCCCGGATCACATAGGGCCTTGGTAGGGACTCTGGATATCCTTCTGAATACAATGGAAAATCACAAAAGTATTTTGCAATGCGGAACAACTTGATCTGATTCATACTTTAATAAGACCGTTGTGGGTAACGTATGGGGAATAAGCAATGGAAGCAGGGCAAGGTAAGCTGATGGGAAGCCAGTGGGAAGAGTACTGCTGACCTGGAGAGAGACACCGAGGTTGGACTGGGATGATGGCGGGAGACGGGCAGAAATGGGGACACGAATTAACAGTAACGGTCACAGGCCTTAATGCTCGAGTTGGACACAGACACAGAGTGGTACAGGGTGATGGGTATGTGATATTTGGGGATGAGCCACAGTTTTTGTGCAGAGACCTGACAGGAGAATAAAGTGGGGATGTTGACGTCGGTAAGAAAGGTTGGTGGGTTTTGAATTCCCCCTAGAGTCGCGTCTGTTTCTCTGTACATGACGTCAGCCGAGCAGGGATGGCTGTTCCTACTTCTGCAGAGAATTGCGTGTCCTCCTCATCGACTAATTCGAGAGGCCGACCTGCCCATCCAATTGCAACATCTTGAATCTGCTTCTTTCTATCCAGGAGGAGATTTCCAACTAAGATGCTAATCAAAAATTCCCGTGTCCAGAGTTAGAGATGTGTGCCTTTGGGAGGATCTCAGAGATGCCTCCACAGAGGCTCGGTGTGCTCTCTCTCCCTCAGAGAACACAGTTCCCTTCAGCCCACTGGGTCTCAGCAGAGAAGATTTCACACATAGCCCCTCTCAGGCCCTGGGGACCAACCTCCCGCTTGGCCGAGCTCTGAAAATGAGCACGAGTTCCGGGCAAAGGGCCTTCTCCAGGGGGCCATCTTGCAGATTACATGAGGACAGTGTACAAAAGGGTGGGAGGGTTGATGGTATAAATGCATTTTAATTTTTGCTCTGAAACTGATTCTGTCCTTCTGTTTTGTTAAGCAAGTGTTCTTAGGCCAGACATGATTCTCCTTTTTTCTTTATATTTGATCATCCAAGAGGTTTAGATAGGGGATTTGTTTTAGGGTAAGAATCTTTAAAAAAAAAAAACCTTGCAAATAGCGTCTTGTTAGGCATTTTGACAAGTGAATTCTCCAGGCAGTATTGAACCCCCTTGTTCCTCCAGGGGGTCTCCAAAGGTATACATGTTCCAAATCTGACCCAAAACCAATGAGACTTTTCTTTTTTTTAAGAACTTCACCATGGGCAAAAGATGTCACTAAAGAAGGTGAGAAAAGAGCAGGTCCCCATAATCCAGAGTCCCTCCCAAAGAGCCCACAGAAGTAAAGAGGAGATGAACGAGAGAAACGTTTTATTTATACACACGCAGGAGCCAACCAGAAAAGTACCTACCATGTTAAATGGTGAAAGTTAAAGGCTTTTTTATCAACCTAACTTAATAGGGAAAAGGGAAAGGAGAGAATTGGCTTCCGTGACAGGTTTTCTTCTGCATCTTTTGAATCTCAGTTATTTTCAGCTTAAAGAGGTTTTGTATTAACCGTGGGTTCCATCTGACTTTCCATTCCTCGAACTTTGTTCTTCTTTTTCAAGATTCACTCATGTATTCTGACCCCCTGGATTTTCCACGTGAATTTTAGATTGATTGTCAATTCCTGCAAAATACCACCTGGGATTTGGGTAGGCATTCTTTGAATCCTTAGATCTATTCATGGACCTTTGTCATCTTAGTAGAATGAAGCCTTCTGCTCCATGAATATGGGATTATTCTCTTTGAATGTAGGTCTTAATTTCTCTCAACAGACTCTCTCATCTATTGTAGTCTTCAGTGTCCAAGTCGGGTACTTCTTGCTCACCTGTATTGGATTCTGATTCAGAAGAGACACGACCTCCTGGAGAACCTCTGCTTCCACTGAGCTGAAATGGAACTGAGTCCTGAGAAGGCTTTAAATTCTTTTAAAAATAGGATTAATGTACTTTAATTACTCCATAGATGAGTAATGAATGGGTCACATTAGCATAGGATTTTAATCCTTTTAGAATTAGTAGAGTAATACAGACACAGTACAAAAAATTGAAATATTGCCTAAAAAAGAAGTGATTTGTAATTCCCACCCACAGCGGTGTCTGTCATGAATGATTTGGTGCTTATGTCTCAGTCTCTGTGTCTCTCAGTATGTCTCTCTCCATCTCTGTCTCTCACACACTCACAATCAGATCAATTTCCATCTATATTGATTTCACACACATGTGGTCGTGCAGATGGGACCCTGGATGCAGAGAGTGGGTCTGCATACTTCCACCCTGAGGCCTCCCTTGACATTGGGTTGAGACCAGGCACCCACTTTTCCAACTGAACAGCATTCATTCATCCACATGAACCAGAACGAATGGACCCCATCCCCTCTCCATCAATATTATTGTTGCTTTAATTCCGACTGTTTCAACCAGTGCTGTGATGAACACCCTTGAAAAGGCATCTTTGAATAGGTGTGTAAGGATTTTAGCGGGATGAACTGTAAGTATCAGATCTTCTGAGGAAGAGATGCATCTGTCGCTCTTTGATGCGTCCTGCACCCTGTTCTCCTGAAGAGGAGCGTCCCTTCACTCCTCCCTCCAGGGGATCTGCTGGAGCCTCTGCCTGCTTACATTGTCACCAGGGCTGGTTGTCACCTGACTAAAGAACCGCCAGTGTGATGGTGACCAATGCTGTCTCTGCAGTGTTTCCGTCTGCCTCTGTTCTCACCTGAGAGGTCAAGCATCTCTAACACACACTGGCCACCTGCATTGCCTCTCATTGGAACTGCCCATGTCTGTTCTGTTTCTGTTTAGAACACTGAGTTTCAAAAGGATTTTGGACTACAGGAATGGGAAAAATTTCTCCAACCTTGGGTTATGAGGAATGCATTTTCCAGGTTGTGGTTTGCCTTTCAAGCAATTTTTCTGGGCTTTTACTAATTTTTTTGATTCGTTTGGTTTTGTTTTTGCCACAGGAAGAGCTAAGCATCTCCCTTGTGTCTTCTGGCTGTGGTGTCACAGGGGGAACAGCAGTGTCTACCCTGAGATTATGCACAGAGTTACCAAAAGGGCTTCATTTTGTGCATCACATCTTTAATCCCCCTGCATATCCCCTGAAAATAATAAAAATGCTGTTTCAAGTGAAAACAAACAAAAATCCTCAGCCCCAGGTGAAAACATGTGGGCAGGAAGGAAAAAATCCTTTTTTAAAATTTCATTGGCAGGGAACAACCAGTAGAGGTAAAGACACGCAAAGAGAAAGAGGACTTGGGGTTGTCAGGGGCTGGGTGAGGAGGGAGGGGAGTGCATGCTCTGGATCCAAGGTTTCACTTTGAGGAAAGAAATAGTGTGAAACTAGATGGTAGTGATGGTCGCACAACATTGTGAATGCCCCTAATGCTCCTGAATTGCACAATTTAAAAGGGGAAAAGTCTACATTTTATTACATGAAACTCTAAAAAGAAAAATAAAGGATGTCATAAATGATGTGAAACAAGCAAAGGAAACTAAAGAAAATGAAACAAAAACATCTCCAGCGGAAGGGACGTCAAGTTTGTGGGGGGACTGACGGTGGAATTTTGGAGAACATTTTGGAGAAGAAGGTGTGGGTGGGTGCAGAGGGGGCTCTACCCCAGGTGGTGGTGATGCCTGAACTGTTTCTCCGTTGCCCAGCAGTCCAGCTGCAGACGCAGGTTCAGGAGGAGCTGCAGGAGCGGCAGGAGGGAGCTCGAGGTCTCCTGCTGGATCCAGTTCGTCCCATTTTTGGTCTCTGACATCTTCCCCTGCCCCTGCCTCCTCTGTAACTATTGGAAGTGGAGAGAGTTTTAAGTCTTGTGGAAGATCTCATGCTGTGAGAGAGGAAAAATTTACGCACCTGCCTCCCTTTCCATGTGCCTCTACAAGGACAGAAATCTTCCCAGAGCTTTCCAGACAGCTCCCACCCAGAAAGTGCCCACAGGATGTATTCTGTGACTGAATTTTTCCAGACAGGTGTTCTGAGGCCATTCTTTTTTCTGGTCCCAACAGTAGCCTCTAGGGACACCTCCCTGTGTGGCCCAGCCTTCGCCCCACCCTCACCTACACACATACACCAGCCCTGCTTTTTTGACCTTTGGTCTCTGCTTCGGGGGCTCCTGGTCCTCCACCTGACTTGCAGCGAGGTGGGCACGGTGCTCCAGGTCAGACCAGGGTGTGCTGAGCTACCCGTCAGCCCCGGGTAGGTCCCTGGGAGAGCCCTGGGTGATGTCTGGGTCGGAGGCCTGCCCCACTGATTTGTGGGCCATGGTGGTGGGGACCCCTCCATATCCAGACCCACCAGGAGTCTGCGCTGGCCCTCAGAAGAGTGACACACCAGTCCTTCACTTGGGGAGGGGGCGTTGGTGTTCTTATTCATCAGCTTCTTTTCAACATGTGGTATCTGGCTCTGCAATGATAGTGACCAGCAGCTGACCCAGCATGGAAGTCTCAGAGTCCTTCCCGGCCAGGAACACTCCTGATTCTGTAGACTCTACCCTCTGCTGCTAGATCAGACCGGAACCTTGTTCAGCTCAGACATCCGGGAGGGAAAATGCATACCCAGAGAGCATGGGCTCCACCTCGGGCGGCAGGACCCTTCCCCGGCTCTCCACATCCCAGCCAGCCAGCTTTGTCCTGGGCTGTCTACGTGACTGGGCCCCCAGGCCTCTGTCCTGCTCTTTCTTGAGGCAGATACCCATCCCCAACATGACTGCTCCACCTCCACCAGGCAGGATGGGGCCGTGTGGCTACCTGGATGGGATCTGAGTGGTGGCCCAGCCTGCCCTGGGCCTCCCTGTGTTACCTTTGGGTCTCTCTGGCCAAAAGGCCAGAGGCGCCTTGGGTGAGACCTGACCCAGTGCCGGCAGCGTTGGTAGAGACCCTCGCTGAGGGCTTTCCGGGGCCTGTGGCCTCAGGATAATGGGATGCAGCAGAACATGCCTCTGTCTCCAACCAGGTGAGCTGAGTAGGGACTTCTCTACAGAGCGGGTGCCTGGTGACTTCGGTTCCAAGTTCTGTTGGGCTCTATTGCCAGGGAAGTGAGGTCACTTCCTGGGGTCCACTTCTCCAAGCTTCCTCCTGACACAAAGCTCCTCAAGGGCCTTTCTGGGCTTCCAATCTCTCATTTCTCACTCCATGCCATGTCCACACACAGTGACACCAACTCAGCCCCCCCCATAGCCCTGGGGAGTCCTGGATGCAACCAGTGCCGCAGCTCTGAAGACACAGCTGGGTTCAGACCTGGCTCCCCCTACTCAGCAGTGTTATCATCCTGGACAAGCCACGTGCCTCTCAGGGTCTCCCCAATCCCCCATCAGCACAGTGGGGATCATTCTGGCCCCTGCTTCCTAGAGAAGCCATCCTGTCTCTAGACCTAGAAACACCTATTGCATCTGTCACCCCCACGGGCTGGCATCACAGGGAGATCGTGCACAGACTCAGCAAAGGAAGGAACCCACAGAGGGCTGGTGGAGTGCAAAGCACACCCCACACAGGCCGGGGTCTGCCCTGGGGTCTGGAGAAAGTCACTTTCCTTGCTGCTTGCTTCCCCGCTCACAGTCGTGAGACTGAAATTAAATACAACTCTGACATCGTCCGCTCTGGCATACAACCTCCTAGGTCATTCTGTCATGTTGACATACAGGCCCAGTGTCCCATCTCGGCCTCTGTGGTGGGCTGCCCCACAATGGCTTCCTATTTTTTTGCCTTCTGTTCCCACACCCTTGTGGGATCCCCACACCCTTGTGGGATCCCCACACCCTCCCCTGGAGGGTGGATCGACTTTGGGACCAGGTTCTGACACATAGACTGACTTGTGAAAATGTATGTGAGTTCCACTCATTACCAGCTCCAGTGTTCCTTCTCTCTGTCTCTGTCTCTCAGTGCCTCTCTGAGTTGTCTCTCTCTCTGTTTCTCTGTCTCCCCCTGCTTCTCTGTGTTTCAGTCTGTCTGTCTGTTTTCCTGTATGTATGTGTGTATATATTTATGTGTATATGTGTGTATTTTTGTGTGTGTATTGTACGGGTCCAGGGCAGGTCACTTCTGAAAATCCCTTGACGACATATTGATTATTTTGAATTCATGTTACTGAAGAAACATTATCTTTGAAAATTGTGCAAGCACTTTGGTGGGATCTTCTCTAAGGCTCAGCACTGCTAGGGAAGGGATGCACCTGTGGCACTTTGATGCATCCTACACCTTGTTCTGCCGGAGAGGAGCGTCCATTTGCTCTTCCTTCCAGGGTACCTCCTGGGGCCTCTGCCTGCTCACGTTGTCACCAGGGCTGGTTGTCACCGGGCTAAAGACCTGCCAGGGTGATGGTGGCCAATGCTGTCTCTGCAGTCTGTCTGTCTGCCTGTGTCCTCACCTGAGAGGTCAAGCATCTCCAGTACAAACCGGCCACCTGCACTGCCTCTCGTTGGAACTGACTCTGTGTGTTTTGTTTCTTTTCAGAACACTGGGCTTCAAGAGCTTTTTGGACCACAGGGATGTGAAGCTTTTTTCCGATCTTGGGTCATGAGGAAAGGTTTTTCCAGGCTGTGGTTTGTCTTTCCAGCTGTCTTTCTTGGCCTTTGTTTTCTGCTTTTGTTTGGATTTATTTTGCCACAAGAAGAGCTAAGCATCTCCCTTCTGGCTCTGGTTTCACAGTTAGAACAGCAGTGCCTACCCCGAGATTATACACAGAGTTACTAAAAGGGCTTCATTTGGTACGTCTCATCTTTAATCCATCTGGACTTTCCTCTCAAAATACAAAAATGCTAATTCACGTGAAAACAAAAAAAAAAATAATTCACCCGTCCCTACTTACGATATGTGGGCACACAAACCAAAAAAAAAGCCACCTTTTATACGATTTCACTGATAGGGAACCTCCAGGATACGTAAAGACATAGAGAGAGAAAGGGGATTAGGGCTTGTCATGGGCTAGGGGAGGTAGGACGTGGGGTGCTCTTTGTATACAAGCTTTTACTTTGAGGAAGGAAATAGTCTGAAACAAGTGGTGCTGGTCTCACAGCACTGTGAATGCAATTAATGCTCCTTAAAATTGCACAATTTAAAATGGGAAAAGGCTAAACTTTATTCTTATATACTTAAAACAAAAATAGAATATAGTATAATAGAAAAGAAAAAATCTGACTCCATAGAAGATCTGTCCTTTTGGCTTTAACCCTTTGCCCTCTTTTCTAGGCTTAGTTTTACTAGCTCTGCACCTTTTGTAAAACAATGTTGCCTTTAGCCTTAAATATACAGAAGAGCCTACTTTCAAGGCTTTGATTTTTTAAGGATATTAACACTTTTGCACTTATATAAAGACAACAGGTTGTAGAATAGAAAACTACTTTTGTTTTGTTAGGGGATTTACAGAGGCACTATGACCTGGTCTACGTAAACAGCTGTAAACCAAGATAATGGCGGACTAATATCTTGGAGAACCGTCTTCCCCATGTCAACTTCAGGCTCCTTTTCTACTAAAAAGGGGAGGGGCTGTGGTTGGTTGTTGCAAACTTGTTGGTGTAGGAATTCTTTGTTCTTGGAATCCTTTGCAGCTGTCCACGTGGGTCAGATCATGGTGTTCCTGCAAAACCTGCAACAAAACAAACTTTTTCTATTCTGCAACTTGTTATCTTTATAGGAGTGCAAAGTGTTAATATCCTTAAAGCTCAGACTTTTGAGAATAGGCTCTCCTGTTTATTTCAGGCTAAAGGCAACACTGTTTTACAAAAAGTGCAGAGCTTGCAAGTCTAAGCCTAGATAACACGGCAGAGGGTTAAAGGAAAAGGAACAGATCCAATATGGAGTCAGATTTGTTCTTCTCTATTACAGTGACTTTTGGTGAGAGCTAAGTGGATGATTCCTGGGTGGGTCCTCCACTGTCCCAGGCTGGATTTCAGGCAGGATCCCTGCCAGATTCACCATGATTTTGGACCTAATCTACCACAGAGAAACTGAAAATTATTGGATTAAAATTACCTTTCAAAATCCCTTCAATTGCCTGTAAACTATACCACAGCAGGGGATGTCTCATTGGCCAGTCAACTGCCAGTCTCCCCTGATGCAAGGGACAAGCGTTGTGGCAAGATCCATGGTGGCCTGGCCAGTGCACCTTCCTACTTTGCTCTAAAGCTTTGGCTTCCTCACTTTGACACTTTAAAAGCTCCCTTCCCTCTTCCCTCTGGCCTGGTGTGAATGAACAAGTTCCCTGCACCCACCTGTGCTGAATCCATGCCATGCACAAAGCCCCATGCACACAGCCCACCATCTGATGTCTAACCCTGGGATTAAGTGCATACTCTGAACTCCCCCACCCCAAAGGTCCGCGTGCCCAGTGCCTCCGCCCTAGGAGTCCAGATCACCATCAGGACCATCAACCACCGAAAGCCCAAGGCCAGTGGCTGGCAGTCTGGGATCAACCTGACCCATCAGGTCAGTTCAGGCACAGGCTGCGGGGATCAGGGTGCCAAGGCAGGAATTGGAACCACCTTCATCCCAGCCTGCCTCACCCTGTAGCCTCAGACATTAACTCTGAAGGTGCACACTAGGCTCGATCCCCCACTGGTGGCAGTAGTCATCATTACTGGAGCACGGATTTCCCCACCCCAACCACAGGGTGAAGGGTGAGTGAGTGAGCTCAGGGTAGGGGTGCACTCAGATTTAAGGGGATCCCATGGTGTGGGGGTACAGGTTGAGAGGTGTGGGGCCCGATCAGAGTGGAAATGACCTGGCTGAGAGGTGAGGGGGATAATTTCAGGATGTTGGGTGTCCTGTGCTGAGGCATGAGGGGTAAGCTTGTGGGTGTAGGGGCCATAGGTTAGGACCTAGCAGGATGGAGTGTCAGGGCAGGGACCATGGTGTGAGGAGAAGGAGCCCTGTCTTCAAGGTCTGGTGGGAGACTGGGCCTGGCCAGTGGTGGGAGGGTAGTAACAGGGAGGGGAAGTTGAGCAGGGAAAGTGGGGCTGGGTGGGTGAGGCCTGGCCTAGGGCAGTCGTGGTTCTAGTTCAATGCCAGGACCCAGTCGGTGGCTGGGTGAAGGCTCTGGGGATGGAGACCCGGCGGGACAAGCAGGAGGGGCCCCACCTGGCTCCTCCCGGCCCCAGCGGCCAGGGCCGGTAAAGCAGGAGACCCACCCGAGCAGTTTGCGCTGCGGGCGGGAGGAGGAGGGGCGCGCACGCGCAGACGGACAGACGCGCGGACGCCGGAACCCACCCAGAACGCGTGGAAGCTGGCGGCAGCCGGTTGCTCCTGGACCAGCTCCTGGAAGAGGAACACGGCCTGGGGCCTGGGCCGCCGCTTGCCCGCGGCTCGGCTGCCGCTGCCGGACAGTTAAGAGGGCGCTGGTGGGGGCGCGCTGCTCGGGGAGCCGGCGGGTGACGCCTGGGCTGTGCAGCTGAGGAGGCGCCCAGGGAGGGGTGCGGAGGTGAGGTCCCGGCCGCGCGTCCCGTTAGGACCCTGAGGCGGGTCCCAGCCGCCGCTGTGGTTCGTGGTAACCCCGGTATTAGTAGTTCCTGAACACCGTGTTTTTGCCGCCGCTTATACACGGGTTTAGGAGAGCAGGTACAGCCCCGGGAGTTGGGAGGGCGCCGGACGGTTGCAGAGCATCTCCGACTGGCCCTCAGACGATGGCCTGCTCCTTGCAGGTGGGTGCGGTGCGGTCGCGGGGCCTCGGATGGAATGGGGACTGCCCCATGAGAGCCCATGGATTTGCTCCCATCTTACCTGCGGCCTGACCTTGGGGGCGGCCTCTAAAGACCCAGGTTAGTGGGACTCAGGTTACAGGTCAGTCTGCTCCTGGGAGATGGGCTCGGTGCGATGAGTGTGCTGGGATGGCTGCAGCAGCAGCGGGAAATTGTTGCAACCCCCGCACTCTCACAGGGCAGCCCCAATCCCGCCATCGCAGCTGCCGCCTTTCCCTGACAGCACAGCACCCGCCCTCCAGGAGCAGGCTGACCTATAACCTGAGTTCCACGAACCTGAGGCAGCAGAGGCCAAGCTCAGGCCATGCGCTGGGGAGTTTGAAGCAAATCCAAGGGCTCCCATGGGCAGACCCCATAACCCGCCACTGCCTTCAACCACACCGTGCCCTCCTCCCGAGAGCAGGCTGACCTGCGGACCGTGCCTGGAGCAGCAGAGGCCGAGCCCTGGACAGGCCATGGGGGAGATGGGGGCAAGTCTACCAGCTTGCCAGGTCGCTGCCCATCTCCCTGCCGCTGCCCCAGGTTCGTGGATCAGTTGTTTTCAAGTCAGTGGTTTCCTGAGATGCAGGCGTGGTGCAGTCAGGTGGCGGGGGCTGCAGGGAGGGGTGCTGCCCCAAGGGGAGCAGGTGGACTTGCTCCCATCTCCCCTAGGGCCAGACCTGGGGACGGCCTCTGCTGCCCCAGGTTTGCAGGACGCATGTCATGTCAGCCTGTCCCTGGGAGGAAAGCTCAGTGTACTCGGGGCAGCCTCAGTGGCTGACAAGGATTTTAGAAGTGGGCTCTAGCCCAGCATAACTAACTCTCCTTTCTTCTCCTGCTTCCTCAGTTGGTGGCTGTATCAGCTTTTTCATTATAGGTTATTGCTAGATAATGAACATAGGTTTCTGTGCTATATAGAAGAAACTTAATTTAAAATCTCTTTTTATATATAGTGGCTGACATTTGTAAATCTCGAACTCCCAAATTTATCCCTTCCTATCCCCTTTCCCTGGTAACCTTGATTGTTTACTAAGTCTGCAAGTCTGTTTCTGTTCTGTAGATGAGTTCACAGTGTCTTTTTCTCTCTTTTTTTACATTGCACATATGAGTGGTATCATTTGGTATTTTTCTGTTTCTGGCTGCTTTCACTTAGAATGACGATCTCTAGCTCCATCCATGTTGCTGCAAATGGTTTTATTTTGTCCTATTCATGGTAGAGTAGTATTCCAGTGTATAAATATGCCACAACTTCTTTATCCAGTCATCTGTTGCTACATTTAGCTTTCCTCCATGTCTCGGCTCTTGTATACAGTGTTGCTGTGAATACTGGTGTGCAGGTATCTTTTCACATTGGAGTTCTTTCCAGTTATATACCCAGATGTGGGATTGCTGGGTCATAGGGTAAGTCTACTTTTAGTTTTTTCAGGGATTTCCATGCTTTCCATAATGACTACACCAAACTAGATTCCCACCAGCAGTGTAAGAGGGTACCCTTCACTCTACAGCCTCTCTAGCATTTATCATTCATGAACTTTTGAGCGATGGCCATTCTGAATGATGGGAGCTGATACTTAATTATAGTTTTGATTTGAATTTCTCAGTTTATTAGTGATATCGAGCATTCTTTCATGTGCCTATTGGCCATTTGTGTCTTCATTGGAGAAATGCTTGTTTAGGTCTTCTGCCTATTTTAAGATTGAGTTGTTTGTTTTTTTGTTATTAAGTTGTATGAGCTGTTATATATATTCTGAAAATTAAGCCTCTGTTAGTCGTATCATTTGCAAATATTTTCTCCCATTCGTAGGTTGTTGTTTCCTTTTGTTTTACTTATGATTGTCTTTGCTGTGAAGAAATTTATGAGTTTAATTATGTCCCTTTTGTTTATTTTTTCTCTTATTTCCATTGCCTGGGTAGATTACCCTAGGAGAATGTTGCTAAGATTTATGTCAGATAATGTTTTGCCTATGTTTTCTTTTAGGAGATTTATCATGTCTTGTCCATCTGCATCTTAAGCCTGTACTCAACATCTGTGCTTCAGTTTTGAATTTTGAGCTTCTTAGAGAAAACCTACTCTTAGCTCATACGTCAGATTCAACATGTCTAAAGCTGATTTCATAATCTTTTTTCTTGCAGCGTCTCCACTTATTCAGTGGGATAATCATTCTTTCGGTCTTGAATACACAAAGGCTTGGAGTGGTCTTTGATTTATCTTTCTCTCACCACCCTCCACATTTTGTCAGCTTCTTGAACTGTATGTTTTTGGTTTCAAGTGTCTATTCTGATTGCTGATACTCTGATGAAGAGCTTTCATCTCTGATACATGAATTTTTCCTTCTGCTGAATTCTTGGATATTCTCTCCCCCCCTTTCAGTCAACCTACAGTTTTGGTGCTCCCACATCTACAGTCAAGTCAAAGACTTAACACAACCAGATCTCAGCCAGAGAGTCTCGACCCTTCATCATTTTGGACTTACCTTATTTGTTCCAATCATTATGTAACTTAGCCTCCTAGGGTAACCTGTGCCTTATTAAAAACCAGGAGTCACCAGCCTTTTCCTATCCAGTCCTCAGTTAAAACAGCTTAGAATTGCCCTGAGAACTAGTTGGAGCCCCATCCCCTTCATAGAGTCTTCCCTATTTATTCCAAATACTTCTAGCTCCTCTTTGTATTCCTGTACTGTTTATGATCAGTAGTCTGTAATCTTGGATTTGAGTACTGACTTGGTACCATTCCTGGGTGGTTTCCAATGTGTCTCCTCACTTAGCTGGTAACTGGAGAAGACTCACTTGTTCAGCCTCCTTTATACCCCTCACCCTGCTTAGCATCGGGCAATAACAGGCATCCAGGCAGTGCTTACCTTCTTTATTTATTCGCAGTGGTGGTGGTGTGGATTATAGCTAATAACTATTAATTCAGTGTTGCAATTAAAAAAGAAAGCCAAGAAAATCCATAAAACTTTATCTCCATGTTCAGTTTAGTGCTTTACCTCAATAGTTTTCTTAAGACTGTGTTTACATTCACATAGTGTTCAGTGCTTGTACAGTTCCCTGAAGCAAGCAGGTGAGATGTCATTATGTTTGACTTTCATGTTACATTTCATATTGGATATATTTGTGCAATGACAAAACCTTCTTTTATAAGTAAACAGCCGGAAGCCCAGAGAGACTAAGAGCCTAACCCAGGGTCACCTGGTTAGTGTTTGGCACAGGCCAGGACCACAGTTCACATCTTCCAGCTGATCCTCTTCCAGTGCCTTTTCATTCCACTGCTGGGAAATGTAGCCCCATCAGCCAAACGGCCAAGTCACATTGCTGCCCCTTTACCTGCCAGTGATGGCAGTGCTTCAAAAAGTGGCAAAGGAAAGGTCAGAAATAGGAGTGATAAAAGACATGGAAGTGCTGGAAATGGATCCTCAACCTCCTCCTCCCTACTTGAGCGCCACACAAGTGTCCCACTCTGACAGTGCTGTTCATTGTTTATAACATAGCCTTAAAATCAGACTGATCTTTTATAGGACATGCTTTTATCCTGGTCCCTTTCCTACTAGTAGTCACCGTCATGGGCAGAAAGTGCCTGGCTGTGCTCTGTTTGTCACGTAGGTGGGAGGGAAAGTGGGAGAGGGAGTTGGTTGAACTGAAGCCGAGCTTTTTACAGCTCTGTTGTTCTAGGACCAGAGCAGTTCCACTCTTGCTTTCATCACCTCTCCACCTCCGAGTCCCAGCCACCCATTCCTGCCTGCTTCCCCACATGCCACATCCTGGGGGAGGACAGAGTGTTGGGCAATGCCCCCTCCGCCCTCTGCCCTGGGAGGTGCAGGAGTCTGCATTAACTTTTGAGCTGTTTTGGTAATTGGGCTTTTCCAGCTTTTCTAGACATCTCCTTTCCAGCTCTGAGAAATTGGAGATGTAACTTAACCATACATGGACTATACTAATGTATTCAGTGACATTAGTGTCATGTTGTCTATAATTGTGTTCTGTGACTGGATAGGAGGTTTTTTATCTCACAGGATGCTTCACATCTAATTCTAAAGTCCTAGAGGCTTGCAGGTGTAATCCAAGTTCTTACGTGTCTGTAAGGTAGACATGAACATTATTTGATAATATGACCATATGTTCATAGATTACGGTTAGTCCACCGGCTCTGTATCTAATGAAAGTTTAAATACCAAACGCTTGAAGAAAATTTGCGGGCCATGTCTTTTTGCCTGTAAGTAGTTGCAAAAACTGAAATCACAACTCTACCACAAGCCACAGTGTTTCCCAGTAGAGAAAGCCCTCTAATTTTACAACCTCTAAGTAATGCAGTGGTTCTTTGAGTGAGATGAGGGATGCCAGAGTATTTTTTGGGACACTAGTGTGGCATGACAAGTATTCTGGGACTGGTTACAGTTGAATCTCTACTTCCTATATCCTGGACTGATTACAGAGGCAATGTTAGTGCGGTAACTATCTTGTGAATGCAAGTGTAGCTAGGAAGACAACAGAGAAAATAGAAGGGATATAAAGAAATGGAGGGACTTCATAGCAGTACAAATGGTGACTTTGACACCACCAGCTGCTGATGTGAACTTGGCAAGAATTTGTGAGAAGTGGTGGGTGTCATTGCAAGCAGGAGAGTCCTGCAGCTTTTGGGGTGAACAGGCAAAGGGGAGAGCAGATATGGTGGCTATCCAGGGGCTATTTTTGTCCTGAATGTGAAAATGTCCAGTCCCCTGTTCAATTTTGCAGCCACAACTTCACATGACTCAGGGCATTATTTCCACCAGAATACCATAAAAATATAAACAACCTCTGTTTCCCAAAGTGTTTGTTCTCGATCTGAGATGACTGTCCTGTGCTGGTAGGTAAGTGGGCGATGGGGCCTATTACATCACCCCCTTTCACTAGAAGTCTACTTCGCTGCTTTTCAACCTACTCCTAGAGGTGCTGTCATTCTGTTACACCTAGGCCTGTAAGACCGTCTTGCCTGAATCCTCACGTGAAGAGGGATGGTTATGTGCAGTTTTAAAAAATTGCTTGGGTCATGTGGTCCTTTGTTCCTTCCATTGGAAATCACTATTCCAGAGCAAATAGTATGCATCTATACAAACTATATTGTTTGTAAGATGTCTTTAGAGGTTTTGCAGTAGGTTTAAATATTTGCTTGGTGATGGCATCTTGATTGATTGAAGGAGGCAACCCTCACTAGGGGCATTGTGTGCTTTCTGTCTGAGAGTTCCTTTACTGGCAGCAGAGTGTTCGTAGGCAGAGTTAGAAAGTTACCTGATCTGAGAAGCCGAATTTGCCCACAGCTGGGAATTGGCGGAAGAGTCTGTTATGGAAGGAAAGCTTTAGGATTATCTGGTAGCAGAGTTCTGGGATCCAAACCCTGGGAAACCTCAGCTTTTGTAGAGTATGTTCTGTAACAATAGGCTATAGGATAATTTTTACACTTGTTATAGGATGTAGAGTTGGGGAAAGGCTTAAAAGTGCAAGAACCTTAAAAGAGAATCTCCGAATATTTTAAAGAAGACAGTTCTCAGAATGAGAACTTTTCTGGAAAAGACTAGCTCTTCACTTCACAGGGGAAGCAGGGAGCAGGTGTAACTGCACTTACGGTAACTTAAAAGGTAAACCTTACCCTCCCACTTAGCTGTTTCCTGGTGTAGGTTCATCTCCCACATCTGTAGTTTTAGACCTGATGTGTCATTTTCTGGTACTCCATTCTGCTTCTTAGTGAGAGACTGACGCAAAGTCACATAGCAATTGAAAAATTGCGCAAAGGTCTTTATTGTTAAAAATGTGGACCTGTGGCAGGGTGCTGCATTTGCAAGTGACTTTCAGTACAGAGACCACTGAAAAGAATGCAGTGTTATTTCTTATTTTATTCCTTTAAGCCTTTGAATAGAAGGTTCTCTTTGCAGAGTGTCTGGAGTACATCAGAACAAGCAGGAACTAAAATAGCTTTAAGAAAGCTCCAGTATAGACGTTGCTTATAGTGTGGTATCTGTCTTATGTTAATTCTTTAAAGCAGGAAGTTGTAACTCTCAATTTCTTAAGCAAATATAAACATTCTTGACTCTTATTGACGTTCTTTGTTGGGTGAAGCTGCTTTTGCTTCCATTCTGAGCATTGAAAGGCCTTCTATGATACTTCTACCACTCCTCAGTATTTTATTTTCCCTCTGTTGTGAACTTGTTTTTAAACTTGAAGCATATATAAATATCACTAACTTGCTACATATGTAGATATTCTGTGTTACATACTCAGAAAGTTTGTGTACATCACACGTATCTACATAATTCCCCCCTTTCCAACTGTGTTCCTGATGAAAGGATGGTGGGAAATGGCATTATGGGGATATGTCTTACAGTACACAGTGTTTCCCCTGTTCCCTCTACCATATCTGGATGTTCTTTCATCTTTCAGCTTCTAGACTTACTAGCTCTTTTTCTTAAGCCAGGTGTATCTCATCCCCCTGCGCACACACACATGTGTACACACACACACACACACATTCTACTGTAGGGAGTAGTGTGCACCATCCAATTCTCCCATTCCAGCTCTGGACACACCCACTGGAGGCAGTGTCTTGCACGAATTAATTTGTAAGTTGCTTTTTAAAACTCGAGTGGTCAGGAAATAGGACTGATATCCACACCTAGTAGGCAGGCCCTCAAGGACAACTTCTATGGTTAATGCCAGGTTATCTTAATGTTTGAGTACCTGGGTTTCATGTCTTCCTGTGCCACCTGTGTGACCCATGATTCCCACATTTCTGTCTCCTGCTAGAATTTTTCTCTCCAACTCTGGACTCTTACAATCTTCTGCTGATTTGACATCTTCACTTGAAACTCTGATATCTTAAAAGCAACATGTGTAAAAACTGAGCTCTTTGTTCTCCTACACCCCAAACTGGTTCTTTCTGCAACCTCCCCCATTCAGTTAGTGGAAACTTAATCCATCCAGCTGCTTGGGTCAAAAAACTTGGAGTTATTCTGACTTTCACTGACATACCACATGAATTCTATCAATAGATCTGGTTTAACACTGCCTTTAAAACATATCCAGAACCCAGCCACTTCTCACCATGGTTCCTGCCTCCACTGCTGCTTCCCTACCCTGAGCCACTGTCCTCTCCTCCTGCACAGCCCTTCTCAGAGGCTTCCCTCCTTTCATCTCTGACCCGTTTCGACTATTCTCACCTGGCAGTCAAGTGAGCCTCGAAAACCTAAGTTAGATTGTGTCGTCCTTCTGCAGTGCCTCCCCATTTCACTCTGGGTAAAAGCCACAGTCCTTACAACGTCCTCCAAGGCCATACAGGATCTGCACTGACCCTTCTCCGCAGCTCCAGCCGTGCCCCCATTCTGGAACATGCGAAGTGCACGCTGGCCTCGGTGATGGTTATTCCGTCCACCTGGGACTTCTCACCTCCAAGTCTTAGTTCTAACCTCAGTCCTCAGTGTGGCCTGCTCTGGTATTTAATACAACATCACCCTCATCCCATACCCTAAACTCTCTTTACCTTGCCCTTTTTTGATTTTTCCATGGTTCCTCTTTCCTAACATGCCACCTCCTCTGCTGCTCTGTTGTGTGAATTGTCATCTCCACCCCCATCCCAGCTAGACTCCAACAAAGCTCCGTGAGGACAGGATTTTGTATTGTTTATTTATCTATTCCAACTGCCTAGACTAGTCCTGGGTACATAGTAGGCAATCAAAAATTATTTGCTGAATAAATTAAAAGACTATTTTAAAAATGAATCATCCTTTCAGGAATGGGTGAGGATAGGAAGCTGCATCAAGGACAATGGTGCAGTAAATAATGATATTTGCCTGTTGTTCTTTGTGTGATTTATATATGTGTTTTAGTCTTAATTTTGTATCCCAGTTTCTTAATTTAATATCTGTATTAAGGTGTAATTTACAGGCCATAAAATTCACACATTATAATTGTACAAGTCAGCCATTTTAGCTATTTCTAGATTTGTGCAACTTTTTCCTCACAAAGTCCCCTTGTGTCCGTCCATATGCAGTTTGCCCCCCCTCAGTGGCACCCTGATTTTATTTCTTTTTTTTTTTTTGGCAATCACATCTCAAACGGATAATTTACACAGCAGTACTAATATAGCTTTGCACTTTTAGAAATGACACACTTAAATATGAAATTAGCGGTCATTGCTGAATGTAGGTAGCAGTATCAGACATTGGTGAGAAGAATGGACCTGAGTGTCAGACTGGCTGCAGTCTTACCCAGCTCCACCATTTACCAAGTTACCCAAATTATTTTCTGCCTCAAGCTCTTTATCTGTTATATGGGGGTAATAATAGCAGCTTACAGAGTTGTTGTGAGGATTAAGCAAACAGGGAAACAAAATTTAGTATAGTGGCCTGCTTATGTTATTACCTAAGAAATAGCCTTGCAGGTAGAGGGCAAAATTCAAATCAGTTTCTAAAGTATATGTAAAATATAATCCAGTTCCTGCCTGGTTTGTAAACACTTATGCCTACTGAAGAATTTAAAAGCAGGCTAATTTCCAACAGAAAAGATCATTTCTCAGCATTTCTTTCAAAGAGAGCTGCAAAGTCACTTTTACTAACTAAATGTTCCATGCCCAACTCTGACAGAAATTTGACAACAGGGACGTAATTATCTACATTTTTGTTAAAATGATGCTGACCATCAGGAAGTGTTCTCAATTATATTTTAGCCTTTATGTTGAGAAATACTGTGAGACTTCTTCTAAATTAATGGGTGGGGGCATTCATTGTAGCTCTTGTAGCCTGATAAGCCTGCACTAAATTATCTTTTTTAAACTTTTAATTAAAGTAATAAATTAATTTTTTGCTGGGGGGTGGTAATTAGGTTTTTATTTATTTATTTTATTTTTAGAAGAATTACTGGAGATTGAACCCAGGCCCTTGTGCATGCTAAGAACATGATCTTTCACTTGAGCTATACCCTCCCCCCTAAATTATCTTTAATAAGGTCTTTTTCTCTGTTTTGTTACTTTATGTACAGAAGCACAAAGCAGGGTCATCAGAAGCCTCTCAATCACAAAGATGATAGTAGTGAAAAACATTGCGCAGTGACAGTGAATCCTTGGCATATGAAGAAAGATTGTAAAGTCCTGAATGAATTAAGAAGGTATTGTTACCTTAACATACATGTAAGCATGGCTCTCTTACCTTTATTTTTCACTTTATAATGAAAATAATCCCCACCTGTCAAGGTTGCTTTGTTTGATAGAGGGAATATCTAAACCCTTTTCTGCAAGTTTTTTAAATAAGTAAGAGCAGTTAATTTATCAGAAGTGTGAATGGTGTAATCTGGTCTGTGTAGTATGGTAGCCACCAGCCACATGTGGCTATTGTGAATTGAGATGTTCTATAAGTGGAAAATACATAATAGATTTTCAAGACTTTGTACAACAAAAATAATGTAAAATATTATTAATAAGTTTTAAAAGTGTCAATCACACTTTTGAAATGATAGTATATTGGATATTTTGGGATAAATGTAATTATTACTGGAATTAATTTCACTTGTTCCTTTTTATTTTCTAAATGGGGGATTACTGGAAAATTGTGACTTGCACTATGTTTCTGTTGACAGTGCTGGCTTCTAACTTATTGCAAATAATATGAAAAGAAAACTTTGATTAAAAATTTTGTAATTGAGTAGTTGATTTGCATCATATTAGTTTCAGGTGTACAAAACAGAGGCTCAACATTTTTATAGATTATATTCCATTTAAAGTCACCATAAAATAATGGCTATATTTCCCTGTGCTGTATGATACAGCCCTGTAACCTATCCATTTTATACTTAGTACTTTTTACCTCTCAATCCCCTAACCCCTTCCTGCCTCCCCTCTTCTCCTTCTCCCCATTGGTAACCACCAGTCTGTTCTGTGTACCTGTGAGTCTATTTCTGTTTTATTATAGTCATTAATTTGTTTTATTTTTTAGATATACATATAAGTTAATACATAGAATATTTGTTTTTCTTTCTCTGACTTATTTCACTTAGCATAATACCCTGTAGGTCCATCCATGTTATTGCAAATGTCATTATTTTATTTTTTAGTGGCTGAACAGTATTCCATTTGTGTGTGTGTTCATGTGTATATATGCGTGTGTATATATATGCATACATGTATATATACATATTTATATATATATATAATATACCACAACTTCTTTATCCAGTCATCTGTCAGTGAACATTTGGGTTGTTTCAGTGTCTTGGCTATTTTAAATTGTGCTGCTGTGAACATTGGGGTGCATGTGTCTTTTTGAATTAAATTTTTCTCCAAACATATATCCATGAATGGGATTGCTGGATCACACGGAAGTCTATTTTCATTTTTTTATGGAACCTCTTTTCTGTCCTCCATAGAGGCTGCACCAATTTACATTCCCACCAACCGAGTAGGAGGGTTCCTTTTTCTCTTAAAAGGTAAAAAATTCTCTACATTTACCTACTTTCCTTTCAGTTTAGGACACAGTTTGGCAAAAGCAAGATAGAATTTAATAGGAGTAAATACAGTATTTATTTTGAATGTCCATGCATTATGGATAGATATGTTATTGATGAGTTTGTTCCCTATTTTTGTAGGTGCAGATGTTTTTATAGCTTCACAGACATTTCAGTCTTGCAGAGAGAAAAATTTCTTTGTATTTTGCTGAACTTGTCCGGGTGTCTTTATCGGATTTGGTCCAGGCCTGCAGAGGTGAATACACATCCAAACCTGAACCATTTGAATGTCTGCAAGATATTAAGAGTCTAGAATATCAGATCTGGACTGTAACTCTGGTAAATGACATCAGTGACTGGACTCAAGAAAACTCCATTTGAGGGCAAAACCTTTCATAAGCCAAAAAGGCTTTGAAACTGTGGCAAAGCCAGAGACTTTTGTGCGCCACTTATGGCCACAAACCCATGAGGACAACCACAGGCCTTCTGGAGTGCCAAGGAAATTCCATGTGAGGAGTCCAGCACTCACAGGAATCCAACAAGTCCCTGTCTGCCAGAGCACCTTCATTGCTACTGTGCTGTTTTGAGTAAATGTCTTTTCATCAGGTTCAAATTGGTTTGTTGTTATTTTTTTGCATAAAAAAACAAATTCTTGTTCCCTGGTGTAAGTAAAAGCCTAACACTTTCTGATTTCTTTTGACAGAGAAAATATGAGCCTGTGGATCTAACCTCATCTGTGATGGTCTGCAGCTGGGAGCAACCAGATCAGTGTCAGTCCCCTTGCAGCCATTGGCTGGGAGCCTGCATGTTCCTTGGAATGGTATTTGAAACATGTCACACTAGCCGTGCCTTTGCTGTGGGCTGGGAGGCGAGTCAGTCAGAATCTGCATTATGGAATGTAAGTTTCATATCCACAGCTAGGAGATCTTTTTTAATAGCCAGAGAATATAGTCATAAATATATCTATTAATGTATTTATGCAAGAACCTTTTTAAAGATTTTTTTATTATAAAAAGTTACCCCCAAAATTGAAAGTGAAAGAACAGTGGAATTAAAAACCATCTGTACCTTAATTATATATAAAGGATCATAAAATCCTTCTAAACTTCTTTTTGTTCAAATGAAGATATTTTTCCCTTCCAAAAAGGAAAATTATTATTTCACATTTTTTTGTTTTCTCCTTTTATTATATATTCCATATCAATAAATATAAATCTTTTAAATCCCTTTTAATGGCTGTTTAACAATATATTGAACAGATATGTAAATAGTTCTAGGTTTCAGAAATTTAAAAAATTGTCATTACAATACCACTGCAAAGAATATTTTGGTGTTTCTATTTTTAGTTACTAATTTGGACTAAAAATTAACAAGTTTGCTTTTCTTTATCTAAAACATTGGTTATTTTATGAAGGAACTGTAAGGAATTTAAAAAACTTTTCAGTAATTTCAACAAAGAAATTATCTTTAAGGCAAAAATGTATGATGTATTGCAAATCTATTTTTATTATATCTTCACTTTTACCAGTGTGACATATGTGTGTGTTTGCACAAGTGCTTTAACTACCAGCAACGTAGGAAAAATCTGTATACTAAAAATGTGAAAATATTTTCCTGGTTTGTGTTTTCATTCTCCCAATATAGGTTTTGGATGACAAGCTTGTATTTGCAAAAGTACACCCCCTGTGGGAGGTGTTCTGTACATACGCTGAGATACTGCACATAATATTGCCTCTGAAGCCCAATGATTTGAAAACCCGGTCCTCAGCCTTTGATAACTTCCGCTGTTTGATGAAAGTCCTCCAAGTGGATGAAAGTATCAACAACCGGAACAAGAATTTTTCATTGCCCTATTTGAGAAGAGCTCCATGAAAGACTTTTATATTCAGGATAGAGATACATTCTTCAATCCAACCACCAGAAACCGCATTGTAAGTCTAAACCGAGTTTAGCTGCTGTCTTGGGGGTGATTTAGAACCTGCTGTTGAATTATCAGTGATTTGGTTTGGTTGGTTTGATTTGGTTTTTAAAAGCTGCCCATAAAAAGGAAAAAAGAGAAAGAAAAGAAATATGCCTACAGATTCCTGTTAGGATAGTAAACAGTGGCTGGTTAGTTACCTTGTATAAGCCACAAGCTCTCTTAGAACATTTTTAGGTTTACTTCATCCTTTCTCAGATCAAGTATCAAGTAAGGGACAGTGTTAAAAAAAATTCAGGATTAACAGGTTTGTGAGCTCCAGGATTTGCAAGGCAGCTTTCCCTCCCCATGGTGTAAGTCAAATGGCAGAATTGAAATAAAGCACCTCATGTATCCTCCGGTGTTAACAGGAAAAGGCTAATCTTCTTGACCTTGTTTCTTCCTGGGTAAAATGAAGATAATATATCAGGAGGCGACAAGCTCATTTAAGGCAGGAAACATGTTGTCTTGTTCACTGCTGAATCTCAGGCACCGGGAAGGCTGAGTTTAACGAGTGAATGAATGAACTGTACTTCCCCCACAGTTACCATGTGGGACAGTGAGGATTAGCAGCTAAGAGCATAGACTCTAGAGGGGAGGGCACAGCTCAAGTGATGGGGCACATGCTTAGCAAGCATAAGGTCCTGGGTTCAGCCCCCATCACGTCCTCTAAAATAGACATATAACCCTAATTACCTCCCCACCCCCCACCAGAATTACCTTATTATCTCCCCACCACCAAAAAAAAAAAAAAAAAGAGAAGTGGCCAAGAGCGTAGACTCAAGCTGGAACACCTGTGTTGGTTTCTCGCTGTCGACCTTGTAAATGTCATTTACCCTCTGTGTCTATCAAGTTCCTCACCAATAAAATGGGGATAATTGTAGTACCCACCTCGTAGAGATGCTATGGGGATTAATGAATCTGTGTCAGTGATACAACTGTCCTGGCTTATATTAAGTACTATGCATCTGTCAGCTCTTTTCATAATTACTGACAGATGTTATTATCGACAAAAGACATATTAGTTCTTTGAAAGGGAAATGCATGTTAGACCATTTCATTTATCACTTTCTGTAATTCAGGCTTTTCCCTCTGAAATACCATTTTATGTCTGTACACTAGAAAGCCACAGGGCTTTCCAAATTTCATCTGTCTGGGTTCTTGTCATGATGGCAATACTGCAGATTGCTGACATTTTTTAGGGACTCTGTCTGAGATGACAGCAACCCCTCAAATTTAGGAGCTCTTCTCTAACTGATAACATCTCGCTAGAAATGAAGTTTTTATAATGTAACAGCTTCAGACGCTTAATGATGCCATAAATGCAAGGATGTTATATCTAAGCTCTTTAAATAAATCCTGTCATTGAAATAAAGGAAATACTATATTATAGCCCTCTATGACTTTGTTATCTTTGCTATCCATTTATCTGACTCTCTAAGACCAAAGAAAGCAAATACTAAGATTGATCATTACTACTATGTGGTACACGTATTTGTGGATGAAGACAATATTGAAATGCACTGTTTAAGATATTAAAATGGACACTAAACAGCTTCTTGATGCATATGCATGAACAGAACAGGGAGCTGGGTGCAGGGAGCAGACACTGAGCTTCCTGGATTAGAGACCCAGCTTAGCAGTCCAGCCCAGCAGTCCACATGTTTCATATTTATGTCCCAGCAAAATTAGCAGTGAGAGTCTTAAATGAACTTTGGGGACACTTGCAAACAGCTGTCATGATTACTATTGTGGGACACCAGGAATCTACAGTGTTTAGTTGGTATCTGTGCATAACCAGTTCTTTTCCACTAAAGCTTCTTGTAATTGCTGGTCCCACATCCAGGCTGAGGAATCATCTCATGTGGTGTTTGGGAGGGAGGTAAGTGGAGTCAGGACCCTTGTTAAGGCTGGGTGGGTAATAATCTGGTGCTAGTACAAGACAAAGGAAAGTAGGTCAGGTGGGAAGGAGAATGACTGGATTTAAACTTTGTTTCTTGAGTAAGCTAAATATATAACATCATGTCAAGTTACTTTGTTGTTTATATTCCATGTGCTGTCACCGAATAACTACTGAATTGTGGTGACAAAAATGCCTGGGTTTTAGAATTGACCCTGCCCCTAACTTGTCAGGGTCCAAGTTCCTCCGGGTGTCCAAAGAGGGGGCTGGACCATCAGGTGTCCCTCCACTGCAGCAGTTTGGGCACTTGGGTGGACTAGATTTTTGCTGTGGAACACTGGCCCGGTTGTAGAACATTAAGCATCTGCAAGGCTCTCACCAGGTACCCACGGTGGTCCCAGGACTGTGACATCCAAGCGTTCCTTTCCACCCAAGTTTGCAAATGACCCTCAAGGGGTTAATATTAATCCTGGGTGAGAATTATGAAAAATTATATGGTACCTCCATCCCTCCTGGCAAGTGAGGGCCCCTTATTTACAAATGACCATGAAGTGTTAGCACCAAATTTTATCAACAGAACATGTGAACATTTTGTGACAGTGACGCTCACCTGTTTGCTTCTGATTCCCAGTGCCACTTCAGCCTCCGTCAGAGGACCTCAGCTGCCCCAGTGATCAGGGCCTTCTGTACAGGGAATGGGCTCCTCCTCGAAGCACAGACAAGCAGCAGCCCTTAGGTCTCATCAGGTGAGCTGTTGTGGAGAGCACCCCAGTGGGAAGGGCTCAGGGTTGTCCTCATGGCATCTGAGTGTGACAGTCCTCCAAGAGTGTTACCAACCAGGAAGCTCACAGGAGCTCTGAGCTTCGTTGCCCCAAGTTTTTACTGCAGGCTTTATTACAAAGCCATGATTTATTGGGTCACTACCGACATGGCTAACCCAAACCCTAACTGTAAGTCAAACCTTTCCTTAGCCCTAAATTTTGAGCCCCTTCCTCTCCTGGTGGCCACTCACTTGTCACAAAGCTCAAAGCCCCACTCCTCTAATCACATGGTTGGTGTCTCTGGCTGGCCAGTCCCCATCCTGAGTCATCTCATGAACACAAGCCATCCAAGGTTCCACCATGAATAGCAAAGACACTCTTATCTTGGGAAATTTCGAGGCTTTAGCGGTTGCTGCCTAGGAACTGGGAACAAAGACCTACCAAATTCTTCATTACATAGGAGTAAATGTTATATTTCATTTAAATTATAAAATAAGAGAGAAATTCTCACTGCTTTTCTGTATCTGCTGTTCGACACCGTTTCACTACACCACGTGATTGTAATGTCGCGCTCAGCATGTGTCTTCTCAGAGCACCAGCGCCGGCTGCTCCCCGGGGGCTTATGCTGTTTGGGCAAGGCTGCTGGGGGGATGGAGGCCAAGGACAACCGAGAAAACAAAAATAATCGTGCAAATAAGGAAACAATGTCAGATTGAAATGAAGAAATAACACAGTGTTGAGATGGGAGACTTGGGGGGAAGTGAGTTAAGAAAGCTATCTTTGAGTAGGTTACATGTGAGCTGAGATGGCGATAAGGAGGCTGGAATTTGAAGATCTGGGAAAAGTCACCCATGGAATAGAGGCAGCTTGTCCATTGGCCCCGAGGCACAAATGTGCTCAGCAGGTTTGTGGAGACACTGGAGCCAGCGCTGGTGAGAGTGATGAGACGCGAGGTTTAGAAGGGCATCAGGAGCACGGAAAGGAGTGTAGACTCTAAGCGCAGTGAGAAGCAGTCATGATAGCTTAAGCACTTAAGTAATTTTCTCTCACTCACATTTTGCAAAGATAATGTGGAGAATGTATGGCAGGGACCCAGGAAGCAGGGAGGCCAGGTAGGAGGCTCTTGGATTGGGCCAGTTGAGAGATGGTGGGAGCCAATGAGGAATGCATTTGGGGAGTGGGGCTGACGGGATGCAGTTATGGGCTGGCTGTGGATGGTTAGGAGAAGAGGAGGGTCAAGGTAGCCCCAGGTCGGTCTGGAGCCAGGTGTCTGTTCTTTCTTATCTCAGTGCCCCATGCAGGTGCCCACCTACTTGGGCAAACCTCTTAACCTTCAAAGTGAGGGTTTTAAAACACTGAAGTCTATTTGTTGTTTCACATTTTATGGAAAGATTCAAATATGTACAGAAATAGAGAGAACAGTACAGCCAGCCTGCCTGGGTGTTATCAGTCACCCAGCTCCAGAATTATAAACTCAGAGTCACTGTTGTTGCATCTTTCATCTCCATCTCCTCCCCTCCCCCACTATGGGGTCATTTTGAAGACAATCCTACATAGCTTAACCTTTCATTAGTGAAATGACAAGGTCTCTTTCAAATAAAATTGGAATATTCCTTTTTTTTAGGGTTACAAAATAATTCCCTGCTTGTCACAAAAATACACTTTTAAGTAGTTTTGGGGTTGAAATCAAGATCCAGACAAGATTCAGACATTGCAGCTAGCATATCTCTCAAGTGCGTTCTAATCTATAATTTTCCTGTTTCTCATTTTCCTTGAAATTGCTGAGGGGTTTCTCTATTTCCTGTTTGGCTGATTTCATTCTCCCCTATGGTGTTAGACTTGTTTCTCCATCCTATGTATTGGCTTTAGCTAAGTGATTTAATCCTCCCCTAAAAGCTTGATCTGATTGAGGTTCAACTTTGTGCAAAAATAATTGTTATGTGAAGTTTTGTACTCCTGTCATAAGGTACATAATATTACATTTGACTCTCTTTTTTGTGATGACAGCAGCCAATAATGATTGTCACCCGGGATCATTATTTCATAAGGAATTTTATTTCATGTGGTCATACTCTAATTTCCTCCCTCAATTATCAGCAGGATCACAGTCATGAAGAGGTACTTTCTCCTTAACCCGGGTTATCCTTTAGAACACAGTTTTAAAGGAGGATATTTGTTAATATGTAAATATTTAAAATTGATAATTTTTTTTCTTTTTAATTTTTTTTCTAATGGAGGTACTGAAGATTGAATCTAGGACCTTAAGCATGCTGAGCACACACTCTGCCACTGAGTGTACCCAATCCCCCTTGAGATTCATATTTATATGATATCTTCCTTCTGTTATTTTTGTTTTATGTTATACAGAATTTGAAGGCAGGGCAATGGGTTTGACCACTCTTTAATCATTCTTTATGGGCTTTTGGGGTTTGTGTGTGTGTTTGTGTTTGTAAAGAAAACAATTTTCCTACTATTTTAAGTATGTATTGCTAAGGCAATTATGTTGATCTTTTTCCTGATCCTGGTCCATGTATTCCCATGTTACTTCCCACTAGTGGCCCCATGAGCTCTGTGACAAGACTAGCATGTCGTTAATCCATGTGGAAGGAGATCTGAAGAGATTTATTCAAGGAGATGAAATTTGTAGACAATGTATTGGAAAGTATTGTGAAAGTTGTTCGTTAAGAGAAGGTCTGAGATTGAATTATTAAGTGCACAGAAATCTAAGCTATGAAAAACCAAGACAATTATTAACTCCAGGAAAACGAAGTAGGGAAGAAAAGGTAAGACTAGCACAAATTGCTACAGCTTTGAATAGTCTGTACAGAGTAATAATAATGTAAATCAAGGATACTGAGCTGATGAAAATTATAATGTAATTGTATCAAAAGGTTGGAAGAATGAAGGTTTGGGTGTGTAGATGAGATGGGGTTTGAAAGAGAGCTGAATCCTCATTTTCCAAAATAGAAAGTTAAATAGGTGATACATAAAGCTGAAAAAGTCAGTAGGCTGTGTTACAAGGATATTAGTCAGAGAAAGGGAGTAAGTATTCCAAGAGTCAGCAGTAGGAGCTGAACGTGGTTGTTTCTGGCCAGGAAATGGGGCGGTTGATGGGAACTGCTCCTTTTTACAATCGGTGTTCGAGAACTGTTTGACTCTTTATTAAATGTATGGCATTACTTTGATAAAAAGAAATCAAAGCTGAATTTTGAAAAAAAAATTGGGGTGCTTTTGACAGAGAGAGATAACAATCAGGCAAAACTACATTTGAAGGGATCCTCATTATTCCTTGCCTTTCAGCAAGGACTAGGAGGCAGATATCTGTTTAAGGTTCAAAAATTCTATCTGACCTTCCTGCCGACTTGTAACCTTTGGAAGTAATGAACTCCCCGTCACTGTAAATATCCAGGCAGAGGCTGCCTGACCAGCTCTCTAACTGTAGCAGGGTGTGTTTACCATTGGGCAGTTAGAGCAGGCAACTTCTAACATTCTTTCAGTTTTGAATTTGGCATTTTCAGGATGGATAGTTGATAAGAATGTATTACAAAAAGCTTAACAAGAAAGAGTCCAAGACATCTCAAACCCATTGCCAGGGTTTTCTCTGCCAGACACCATCCTGAGCCTGCCACCCGTGAGCCAGGCCACAAAGAATGAACACATGAGAATGAACACACTTTTTCGCTCCTATCTGATTTGGCATCGGGCTCAGCCCTTTTCCCCATGGAATGGTCCATGCCCAGGGCTCTGACTATGGAGCTGGTCTCACAGCAGCCCTGTGAGTGCTGGTCCAGCCTCCGGGGTTCCTGCGTGAAGTTTTCCAGGATTCCAGGCTATTCTCGGAGCTGAGTCCCCCCTAGGCTAAGCCCACGGAACTCATCTCAGCTCCAGACTGAGCCGGAAGCCTCAGAGAGAACTCAGAGCTGAGGAAATCCACAGGTTTTACCCAGCACTGCCAAGTCATCAGTGAGCCAGTTGAGGGAAGGTTCAGCAACAGCAAGACACACCTGAGCCGCCGTCTCATTGTTCCGCCTCATCCCTAAACTCTCTGTGTCTGCCTGTCTGTGTCGGTCTCCCTTTTAGGATCAGCCTGGCACCACTTAATGCCCTGCCTCCTTTCTTCTAATCTTGCCTCCCTGGCCTGTTCCATCTACTCCAGGTTAACTGAGAAGAGGTTTTAAAACCTAGGAACAACAGACGTGCTAGATACAAAGAATACAGGGCAGTGCCTTCCTCAGTCACATCCCTCCTGCCCTCTCCCATTCCCACAATGAGTTTTATAAATATTTTGTCAGACAGACATTGCACTCCCAGTTGTTATCATTATCAGCCATTTCCTTATTATCTGTGGTTTACGATGTATTTGCTCCAGGGACATTCCCGAGATAAGGCAGGAGCAGATGACTGAGCCACTTGTTGATGTCCACTTGTGTCAAGCCTGTTAAGAATGATTTTTGGGGGGATTTGTTGAATGTGCCAGACTGTCCAGTGAGTGGTGATGATCCCCTGCATCTGCTCTGGAGTCAGCCTCGTCCTCTCCTTTGCTCTGTTCTCATTTATCTCTCTTCAGCAGGTGAGCCAGTGATCTGTACTTCTATGATACATAAAACACTTCTTATTTCACGGTAGAATTTGGGGGCTGCTATGAAAACGCATATGTTTTAAGAGTGAATTGAGTCGGAGGATTAAACTTAAAGCCCCCTTGATTTAGAATCAGAAATTAATATGATGGAGGGAGGGTATAGCTCAGTGGTAGAGTGCATGTCTAGCATGCATGAAGTCCTGGGTTCAATCCCCAATGCCTCCATTTAAAAACAAATAAATAAACCTAGTTATGCCCCCCAAAAAAGAAAAAAATAAATTAACATGAGGATGAAGCTACAGAGTGATTATTTGTGTCTTCTGAAACTTCCTTCTGTCTTTCTGCAGGAAATTCTAAGGAGAGAAGTTCAGAATCTACTTTGCTTGGCTGGGCTATTACACTCAGATGCTCCTCCTGGCAGCAGTCGTGGGGGTGACTTGCTTTCTGTGTGGATATTTTAATCAAAATAACTGTACCTGTGGGTAATTGTCTTTATTCCTTGTTACCGTTCTTACTTAACTTAGAATGACATTCTCCAGGAGCACCCATGTTGCTGCAAATGGCCCTAAATTGTCAGTTTTTATGGCCGAGTAGTATTCCATTGTATAAATATACCACTTCTTTAGCCAGTCATCTGCTGATGGACATTTAGGCTGTATCCATGTCTTGGCTACTGTAAATAGTGCTGCTATGAACATTGGGATGCAGGTGTCATCCTGAAGTAGGGTTCCTTCAGGATACATGCCCAGGAGCAGGATTCCTGGGTCATATGGCAAGTCTATTCCTAGACATTTGAGGGAACTCAATACTGTTTTCCACAGTGGCTGCACCACACTGCATTCCCACCAGAAGTGTAGGAGGTTCCCCTTTCTCCACAGCCTCTCTAGCATTTGTCATTTGTGGATTTTTGAATGATGGCCATTATGACTGGTTTGAGGTGATACCTCATTGTAGTTTTGATTTGCATTTCTCTGATAATTAGTGACATTGAGCATTTTTTCATGTGCCCATTGATCATTTGTATGTCTTCCTTGGAGAATTGCTTGTTTAGGTCTTCTGCCCATTTTTGGTTTAGGTTATTTGGTTGTTTCTTATTAAGTCATTTGAGCTGCTTATATATTCTGGAGATCAAGCCTTTGTCAGTTTCATTTGCAAAAATATTCTCCCATTCTCTAGGTTGTCTTTTTTTTTACATATGGTGTCCTTTGCTGTGCAGAATCTTGTAAGTTTCTTTAGGTCCCATTTGTTTATTCTTGCTTTTATTTCTATTGCTTGGGTAGACTGCCCTAAGGGAACATTTCTGAGATGTATGTCAGATATTTTGCCTGTATTTTCTTCTAGGAGGTTTATTGTATCTTGTCTTATGTTTATCTTGCTGAAGAGACTGTCTTTATTCCATTGTATATTCTTGCCTCCTTTGTCGAAGATTAGTTGACCAAAAGTTTCTGGGTTCATTTCTGGGCTCTCTATTCTGTTCCATTGGTCTATATGTATGTTTTTGTACCAATACCATGCTGTCTTGATGACTGTAACTCTATAGTATTGTCTGAAGTCTGGGAGAGTTATTCCTCCAGGCTCTTTCTTTTTTTTCTTCAGTAATACCCTGGAATTTCTATGTCTTTGATGGTTCCATATAAATTTTATTGTGATTTGTTCTAGTTCTATGAAATATGTCTTGGGTAATTTTACAGGGATTGCATTAAATCTGTATACTGCCCTGGGCAGTGTGACCATTTTAACAATATTGATTCTTGCAATCCAAGAGCTTGGGATACCTTTCCATTTTTTAAAGTCTTCTTCAATTACCTTCGCCAATGGTTTATAGTTTTCTGTGTAAAATTCTCTCACCTCTGTGGTTAGATTTATTCCTAGAAATTTTATTACTTTGGGTGCTATTTTAAAGTGTTTTATTTCTTTACTTCCTTTTTCTGTTGATTCATCATTAGTGTAAAGAAATGCAACTGATTTTTGAACATTAATCTTGTAACCTGCTACCTTGCTAAATTCTTCGATCAGCTCTAGTAGTTTTGGTGTGGACCTTTTAGGGTTTTCTATATATAGTGTCATGTTATCTGCATGTAGTGACACTTTTACCTCTTCTTTTCCAATTTAGACCCCTTTTACTTCTCTTACTTGCCTGATTGCTATGGTCAGGACTTCCAAGTCTATGTTGAATAAGAGTGGTGATAGTGGCATCCTTGTCTTGTCCCAGAATTTAGTGAGAAGCTTTTGAGGTTTTCACCGTTCAGTGCTATGCTGGCTGTAGGTTTGTCATATATAGCTTTCATGATGTTGAGTTATGTTCCCTCAATACCCACTTTGGTGAGAATTTTTATCATACATGGGTGTTGAATTTTATCAAAAGCTTTTATGCATCTATTGAGATGATCATGTGGTTTTAGTCCTTTCTCTTGTTGATGTGAAGTATTACATTGATTGATTTGCATATGTTGAACCACCCTTGTGTCCCTGAGATGAACCCCATTTGAGCATGTTGTATAATCTTTTTTATGTGCTGTAGAATTCTATTTGCTAGTATTTTGGTAAGGACTTTTTTTGCATCTGTGTTCATCAGTGATATTGTTCTGTAATTCTCTTTTTTGGTGGTGTCTTTGCCTGGTTTTGGTATCAGGGTGATTGTGGCTTCATAGAATGAGTTTGGGAATATTCCTTCTTTTCAATCTTCTGGAAGAGTTTGAGAAGGCCTGGTATGAGTACTTCTTTGTATGTGTGGTAGAATTCCCTGGTGAAGCTGTCCAGTTCTGGATTTTATTTGTAGGGATTTTTTTTATTGTTAATTCGATTTCATTCCTAGTGGTCATTTTGTTCAAGTGGTCAGTTTCTTCTTGATTCAGTTTTAGTGGACTGTATGTTTCCAGAAACGTGTCCATCTCCTCTAGGTTATCCCTTTTTTTATGTAGTTTTTCATGATATTCTCATATGATAGTCTATATTTCTATGTTATTTGTTGTAATTTCTCCATTTTCCTTTCTTATTTTGCAAATTTGTGCTCTCTCTTTTTTCTTCTTTGTGAGTTTGGCCAGAGGTTCTCGATTTTATTTACTCTTTCAAAAAATTGCTTTTGGTTTGATTGATTATTTTCTCTATTTCTTTAATCTCTATTTTATTTATTTCCTCCCAGATCTTAATTATTTCCTTCCTTCTGCTGACTTTTTGGGTGTTTTTACTCTTCAGTATCTAGTTCTTTTAACTGGTGGGTTAGATTGTTTTTTTGAAATTGTTCTTCATTTTTGAGGAAGGCCTGTATCGCCCTAAACTTTCCCCTTAGCACTGCTTTTGCTTTGTCCCATAAGTTTTTTGTGGTTGTTTTCATTTTCATTTGTCTCAATGTATTCCTTAATTTCAACTTTGATTTCATCATTGACCCATTTTTTTTAATAGCATGTTGTTTAATCTCTATGCTTTCCTTTTTTTTATGCTTTGTTTCTCTGAAGAGATTTCTAGTTTCAATGGCATTGTGGTCAGTAAGGATACTTGAGATAATTTCTATCTTCTTAAAATTTTTGAGGCTTCTTTTGTGACCAAGTACATGATGAATCCTAGAAAATGTTCCACGCACACTTGAAAAGAATGTATATCCTATTCTGGGGGGTTGTAATGCTCTGAAAATATCCACTAAATCTAATTTTTCTATTGTATCATTTAATTTCTCTGTTGCCTTATTTATTTTTTGTGTGGAAGATCTGTCTAGTGATGTTAATGTGGTGTTAAAACTTCTGACAATGATTGTATTCCCATCAATTTCCCCGTTTATCTCTGTTAGTAGTTGCTTTATGTACTTAGGTGCTCATGTTGGATGCATATATATTAATGATTGTAATATCCTCATCTTGTATTGCTCCTTTAATCATTATAAAATGCCTTTATTTATCTTTCTTTATGGCCCTTGTTTTAAAGTCTACTTTGTCTGAAATCAGAACTGCTATACCTGCTTTTTTGGAGTTTCCATTTGCATGGAATATCCTTTTCCGTCCATTCACTCTCAATCTATATGTGTCCTTCTCCCTAAAATGTGTCTCTTGTATGCAGTTTATTGAAGTTTTTTGCTTTATTATCCAGTCTGCCACTCTGTCTTTTGACTGGAGCATTTAGTCCATTATCATTTAGAGTAATTAATGATAAATGAGTGTTTATTGCTATTTGAACTTTTATTTGCAGTTGATTTCATATTTCTTCTTTGTTCCTTTCTTCTTCCTTTTGTGGTATGGTAATTTTCCTTTCTGTTATCTTGGATTGTATTTAGTTTCTGTTACTCACTTGTAAGTTTTTGGCTTGTGGTTACACTTTTTTGTAAGTCTGTTAAGCAATTACTGTAACTGTGTGTACTAAACAGATAGTAATGCAATCTCTAACCCATCCTACCTAGAACGAAAAATTTAAGAAAAAAGAAGAAAGAAAAAATACTCTATATTTTCTTGCTTCCCTCTCCCACTCAATGATTTAGATGTCTTCTTTTACAATTTCATGTTCATTCTATTTGTAATTCATGGTAGTTATCACCTTTCCAGGTATGAGCTCTCATTTCTGTATCATCCTGCTTCTTTTTTATTTAGAGTGTACCTTACAATATTTCTTTTAGCATGGGTTTAGTGTTGCTAAAGTCTTTTAGTTTTTCTTCTCTGTGAAATTCATTACCTCTCCCTCTGTTCTAAAGGATAGCCTTGCTGCAGAAAGTATCCTAGGCTGCATCTGTTTTTTCATTCAGGACTTTGTATATATCTTTCCACTCCCTTCTGGCCTACAGTGTTTCTGTAGAGAAATCAGCTGAGAGCCATCTCTTGTAACTCACTCTTTGTTTTTCTCTTGCTGCCTTTAGGATCATTTCTTTATCCTTCAGTCTGGCCATCTTGATTTTGTTATGTCTTGGTGTGTGTCTCTTTAGGCTTTTCCTGTTTGGGAACCTCTGAGCCTCCTGTACTTGGGTGTCTGATTCTTTCTTTATGTTTGGGAATTTTTCAGTTATGATTTCTTTAAATACCTTCTCCATCCCCTTTGTTCTTTCTTCCCCTTCTGGAACTCTTATGATGCATAGATTGGCATGCTTTATATTATCCCATAGGTTCCATATATTGTTTCCATGGTTTTTTATTTTTTTCTCTCAACTGTTCTGATTGTGTGCTTTCTGTTGTCCTGTCTTCTAGGTCACTTATTCGTTCCTCTGCATTATCTAGCCTGAGTTGTACTGCCTTTAGGTCAGATCTCATTTCAGCCAATGAATTTACCAATTCTACTTGGCTCTTCTTTATAGCTACTATTTTGTTTTTGACATATTTTATGTCTCTAAATACTATCTCTTTTAGTTCCTTCAGTAATTCGATCACTTCTTTTTAGAAATCTTGATCTAATAGGCCATTAATATCTATTTCATTGATCATTCTTTCAGGGGATTTCTCTTTCTCTTTTAATTGGGAATACTTTCTCTGCTTCTTCAACTGCTCATATCTCTCTGGCACTGTGGCTTAAGGAGTATCAGTTATCTATTGTGGCCCTTAAAGGGGTTTATTTCTTTATCTATCTAAGGCCTATGCTGGAATAAAACTTAAAAATGAGAGAGAGAAATAGAATTTTAAAAGAATGGAGGAAAAGAAGGTTTGAAAACAGTGTATAATCAATAATAGAAGAGCAAGTTGAAGAAGAATAGGAATCGAGTTGAGATGTCTTTTTAAAACCTTAATGCAAAGAAGAAAAAACTCAAAACACAATATTTAAAACCTGTGAATAATCAATAACAGATCAAATCCAAGAGAATTAAAAATGAAATGAGAATTGTAAACATATAGAACTGTTTAAAAAGTAAAGATTAAAAAGCTAATAGAAAATAAAACAGGTATAAAAAGACTTTAAAAACAAAGATGTGTTCTCCTAGAGACTGAACGCTCTTAATGGTTTTATTGAGAGGTCTTTGTGTCTTCTCCCTGTTTCATGAACTCAGCTTGCTCTGTTGGCCCCCTCATCTGTGCTGCTCACAGTGTCCATTGGCAAGAAGACTGCACCCCTCCAACACTGGGTCAGGTGCTGCTCTCCTTCGTGGTGGGCGGGTGGGTCACTCCCCGTTCGGATGCCACAGTCAGTGCTGTGTCAGTTGCTCCATAGGTGGGCTCAGCTTCAAGAATAACAGGTTTATGGAGATATAATTCACATACCGTAAAATGCAGCCTTTGAAAGTGTGCATTAGGGTTTTATGTACATTTCAGGGTTGTGTAGCCATCACCCCCAAAAGGAACCTGTACCCTTTAGTAAGTCAGTCCCTAACCTTCCTTTCCCTTAGCCCTCAACAGCCACCACTCTACTTTCTGCCTCTACAGGTTTGCCTGTTCTAGGCATTTCATATAAGTAGAACCATACAGTATGCTGCCTTTTTTGATTATCGTCTTTCATTTAGTGTGACGTTGTCAAGGCTCATCCATAGTGTAGCATATATCAATACCCAAATTCCTTTTTGTATTCAAATAATATGCCGTAGTTATAAATACACCACATTGCTTATCCATCCATCAGTTGATGATGAATAATTCTGCTGTAAATGCTCATGGACAAGTTTTTGTGTGAACACATATTTTCACTTCTCTTCAGGATATATCAAAAAATGGAATTGCTGGGATGTATTCTGCTTTTAACATTTTGAGGAATTGCTAATATAGCTTTTAAAGTGACTGAAGCATTGTATATGTCCAGAAGTAATGTATGAGGAGTCCAGTTTCTCCAAATCCTCATCTACACTTTTTATTACCGGGTTTATAGATTCATATTTATATATCATATATCATATATATTTGTCATCCTAGTTGGTATGAAGTGGTATGTCATTGTGATTTTGATTTCTGTTTCCCTAATGCCTACTGATGTTGAACATCTTTTTATGTGCTTAGTTCCCATTCGTATGTCTTCTTTGGAGAAACATATATTCAAATTCTTTGCCCATTTTAATTACATTTGTCTTTGTATTGTCATGTTTTAAGTCTTCTTTGTCTATTCTGGATAAAAGTCCCTTATCAGGGAAAATTTTGGAAATATTTTCATCCATCCTGTGGATTGTCTTCTTACTTTCTTGATGAAGTCCTTTGAAGCACAGAAGTTTTTAATTTCACTGAAGTCCAGTTTACTTGATTTTTTCTTTTGTTGTTTGTGCTTTTGGTGTCATATATTACAAGTATTTGTAATCCAAAGTCCTGAAGATTTCCTCATTGTTCATTTTCTAAATGTTTTATAGTTTCAGGTCTGTGATTTATTTTGAGTTAATTTCCATAAATGGTGTTAAGATAAAAGTTCAGTTTTCTTTCTTTCCAGGTGTATGTACAGGTGTCCCAGCATCATTTTTGTAAAGATTATTTTTCCCCATTGGATTGTCATGGCACCTTTGTCAAAAATTAAATGGCTGCATGTAAGACTTTGTTTATGGTCTCTTAGTTCTTTTCTCTCAATCTATTTTTCTGTCCTTTCTGCAAGTACCACACTGTATGGATCACAGTTTTGTTAGTGAGTTTTGAATTTGGAAACTTCAAAACTTTGTTATTTTTCAAGATTGTTTTGACTGTTTTGGGTATCTTGCATTTACATATTAGTTTTAGGATCAGCTTGTTCATTTCTGCCAAAAAGCCAGAGCTGCATTGAATGTATAGGTCATTTTGAGGACAATGGCCATCCTAACAATAATAAGGCTTCTGATCCATGAACACAGAAGAGCTTTCCATTTATTTTAGGTCATTTTTAACTTCTATCAGTAGTATTTTAGTTTTCAATATACAAGTTTCAGATATTTTTCTCAGTATTCCACATATTTTTTCTTAATATTACTAATTATTTTATTCTTTTTGATGCTATTGTAAATGAAAAGGTTTCCTTCATTTTATTTTTAGATTATTCACTGCTGTTGAATAGAAATGTAATTACTTTTCATATATTCATCTGTGTCTTACAATTTTGGTCAGACTGGGTTATTAATTCTAAGAGGATTTTTTTTTCTTTTCTATTTTTCCTTTGTGGATTCCTTGTGATTTCAATATATAATATCATGTCATCTGGAATCAAAACAGTTTTATTTCTTTCTTTCTAATCTAGAGGCTTTATTTTCTTTGTCTGATTGATTTGACTAGAACCTCTAGTACAATGTTGATTTTGGGAGGGAATAATTCAGTGCTTCTGCATTATATATGATCTTTGCTTCAGGTTTTTCATAGATGTTCTCTGTCAAGTTGAGGAAGTTGTATTCCTAGTTTTTATCCATTATTCTATTATTATGGTGTATTACATGAATTGACTTTTGTATGTTGTACTGCCTTTGCATACCTGGATACATCCCACTTAATGGTGGTCTATTTTATATGTTACTGTTTTGGATTTGCTTGTATTCTGTTGAGGATTTTTTGCATTTATATTCATAAGAGATAGTCTTTAGTTTTCTTGTGATCCCTTTGTCTGGTTTTCGTATCAGTGTGATACTAGTCTCATTGAATGAATTGGGAAGTGTGCCCACCTTTTTATTTTCAGACGAATTTGTGAAGCATTTTTTGTTTGTTTTTGTTTTTGTTTTTGTTTTTTCTTTAAGTAGTTGATGGAATTCACCAACAAAGCCATACGGGCCTAGCATTTCTTTGTGTGAAAGTTTTGGATTGCTATTTCAGTTACTACTTACTGTAGGATTATTTGAGTTTTCTATTTCTCCTTGAATTAGCTTCAGTCATTTATGTCCTTCTAGGAATTTATCCATTTCATCTACATTATTTCATGTATTGGCTATATAATTATCCATGGTATTCCCTTACATTCCTTGTTATTTTTGTAAGGGCAGTAGTGACATCCTTCCTTTCATTTCTCATTTTAGTAATTTGAATCTTCTCTCTTTTTTTTTTCAGTACTAGATAAAATTTGTCAATTTTATTGATCTTTTCAAAGAACCAACTATTCCTTTTGTTGATTATTCTCTATTGTTCATCTATTGTCTATTCCATTTAGTTCTGCCTTTAGTATTTTGATTAGAATGTTTAATTCATTTACATTAGTGTAATTTCTTATCAGATTGAAGTTACAACTGCTGTCTACTTTCTATATGTCTTTTTTTCCCATTCCTCTATTACTACACATTTTTGTACAAAGTAAGCATTTTCAAGTGTGTCATTTTAATTTGTTTATTTTATCTTTTTCTTCTCCTCCTCCTCTTCCTCCTCCTCCTTCTCTTCCATTGCCCTGGAGATTATAATTTACATCTTGTTTTAAAGCAATCTAGTTGACATGAATACCAACTTAATTTCAACAGTACACAAAAACTTTGCTTTGGTATCAGTCTTTTCCCTCCCCCTCCTCATGCTGTCACTGTCATACAAATTGCACCTTTATGCATTTATAAGCTCATCTACACAGTTTCATAAGTATTGTTTTATGCAGTTGTCCTTTACATCAAATAGAACAAAACATTTACATGTAATACTCGATTTATACTGTTTTATTTTTTTACTCATGTAGTAGTGCTCTTTATTTTTCAGGCAAGTGTCCTTTCATTTACACCTGCTGGACTATCCTTAGTATTTCTTGTAGGGCAGGCCTGCTAGCAATGAATTCTTTCAGATTTTGTTTTTGTAGGAGTGTCTTAATTTCTCCTTTAATTTTTTTTAAAGAATCATTTTGCTGGCTATAAAATACTTGGTGACAGTCTTTTCCTTTTATCTCTTTGACGATACCATCCACTGCCTTCTGGTCTCCATGGTTTTTGATGAGAAATCAACTGTCTTACTGAGGAGCCTTTCTATATGTTGAACCACTTTTCTCTTTCAGCTGTCAAGATACTTTATTCTTGTCTTTTGACACACTGAGTCTGATGTGCCTATTTTAGATGTCTCTACGTTTATAGCACTTGGAGTTTGTTGAACTGCTGGGATGTACAAATTAATGCTGTCATCAAATTTGGGAAGTTTTCAGCCATTATTTCTTTATATATTCTTTCTGCCCCTTTTTTTCTCTCCCTCCTTCTGGTGCTCCCATTATGTGTGTATTGATATTGTTGATGGTGTCCCACCTATCTCTGACACAGTGTTCTATTTTTTTTTTATTCCTTTTTCTTTCTGTTCCACAGACTGGATAATTTCAGTAGTTTTAATTTAACTGACTTTTTCTCCAACAAGTTCATATCTACAGAGAAACCTCTTATTGAAGTTTTTATTTTAGTCATATTTGTATCTCTAGAATTTCTAGTTGGTTTTTATTATAAATTTTATTTATTGATATTCTCTGTACAATGAGATGTGCACATAATTTAATCCTTTAGGCATGGTTTCTGTTAGTATTTTGAACATGTGTGTAATTGCTTATTTATATCTTTGTCTAGTAAGTCCAGTGTCTGGGCTACCTCAGGGAGTTTCTATTGACTACTTTTTTCCCATCTGTTATGACCAAACTTTTCTGTTTCTTTGTACATCTTCTAATTTTCTGTTGAAAACTGGACATTTAAAATATTACAATGTGGCAGATCTGAAAGCCAGATTTTCCTCATCTCAAGGGTTTATTGTTGCTTCCATTGTCATTGCTGCTGCAGCTATTTATTTAGTTACTTTCCTGAACAAATTCTTTAAAGTCTGTTTTCTTTATCATGCATGACCATGAGATCAGTGTGTGTGAAGAAAGCCTAGTTGTCATCACTGTAATAATAATTGGACAGTGATTTCTTTCAATGCCTGGAGCCAATCGTTTGAGCTGTTGCCAGGTGGCTGTGTGTCCACATGCTGAGGGATGCCCTCAGCACCAGCATGCAGTCAGCAGCTCTTCCGTAGCCTTTAGTTCTTGCTTATGCAGAACCTCAAGTTCAGCCAGTGTTGAAGGCTTAGGATTTTCTCAGATCTTTCCTTGCCATGTGCCACACATGTATATTGCCTTCTACAATTCTCAGAATTTTTTGGAGCTTTTTAACCCTACCTTCACCCCCAGAACTTCTCATTACTCAATTTTGCCTTCTAAGTTTCCTAGTCAGCACCTAGTTAGCCTCTACTGGTCCCACTGCCTCAGGCAGTTGTAATGTTAGATACTCACTGCTGATTTTTTCCCACACACACTCTGGGGACAGGCTGTTTGCACAGCATGAGTTTGTGACAGGTCACATAGTGACAGCTCTCTGGGGGCGGATTTTTTGGGTAACTTTAAATCACTTCTGCCCCTACCTTGATTGTGAGACTATTGCTTATAAAGGCCACCATTTAGGTGAGGATACAGGGATGGGGTAGATCAAGTTACAATGCCTCAAAACTCACTATCTTTATGGAGATTTAGCTGTTTTTCTTTCTCAAATAAAGACTCCCCGGATTGCTGGAAGTCTTGGTTTAATTTCCAGAGTTCTACAGAGGTTAATTTTGACAAATTTTGCCATTGTCATTGCTTCATAGAGGAGTAAGTTTTCCAAGATATTTCCTCAGATATTCTAGAAGTGTATCCCATTTGCATTTGTGTTTAACTGAGTTACTTGCAAGACTAACTAATTCTACAGCTCCAGCCCCATTCACATAAGAGTCCATCTGCATGGATTCTCCTACAGCAGTGTACAACCTGTTGTCAGATTGTTGTTTTTCTTATTAAAGTGTAGGGGTTTTTAAAAATATGCTCATGAATAGCCTTTTGTCATTTTTACACGTTATAAAACTTCCACTAGTCTGTAGCTATTTTTTCCCCTCACTTATCATTGCTTTAATGAAGTTCTCACTTTTAAGGATTTCCAGTAAAGCAGTTTGTGGATGCTGATCACACGGGTGAGGCATTTAACTACTGTCTAAACCTCAGTCTTTGCTCTGATTCACTGTCTGGAATATCTGAACACATCTACTGAACCCCGTATACCAATGGATGCTGACAGACCTAATTAAAAAAATGCTTTTTAAGTAAAGCAAAAAATATTAACTTTGACACTGGAAACGACAAATCTCAAATTCCCTAGCTGATCTTGCTTTCTGTGATCATGAGCTACATCATGTTTTTAGAGCCGACAGGCATATTGAACTACTGATTTTATTTCATCGGATTTTAGAATGCAGAACACATTTCAGGCCCACTTATAGCACCATATGTGTATCTTAAAGGATATGTACATATGATGATGTCTTTAATATAAGTACCTTATTTTATTTTAAGTACCTACTGCTGTGCACCTCATTAAGGAAAGCTTGAAATTGCAGTACTGAAATTTTTCATACCACCATCATCCCATAGCATCTCTTTTGCACTTAGATGTTGTGTGGCAGAGTATTATTCTGCTCCCTAGAAATGATCAATGTTGAAGGGGGAAAAAAAAACCCTCCTCAAATAAATATACTCCAAATCACACTTATCTGAACAATGGCCACCATTTTAGTCCATAGTCCACACAAATCCATCTACTCATACTGACTCAGAGTCCTCAACATAGACAATCCACCCCTGAATTCAGGGTCCTCAACACACATTCTATCCCCTCCCCATTCCTTGTTGATTCTGACCTACTTTTGTCCAACGCGTCCTGCCAGTCTCTTTGCTACCTGACTGCAGTTTTTAATTTTTACCTTTGAGTTCCAGATTGCGCCTAGTGATTTCCAGAGAAACGCCAGACACTTGGCTCATCAGGAGGGGCAGTGAGGATTTCAGAAAGCTGTTAACCTAACTCACTTTCAGATCAGTGAGTGGCTGTTGTGAGCATTCCTTCTAGATCTCTGCCATGCAGGCTGCATCCACCCCAGCAAAATAACGTAGCTCATCCAACCACCTCAGCGTCCATTCATCTGGGTTTCTTCTTTCAGTGACACTCAGATGCTGCTGATGGGCATTATATATATATATATATATATATATATATATATATATATATATATATATATATATTTTAATTGAAGTATAGTCAGTTACAATGTGTCAAATTCTGATGTACAGCACAATGTTCCAGTCTTTCATATTCACATATATATGTATGAATTCCTTTTCATATTTTTTTACTAAAGTTTATTATAAGATATTAAATATTGTTCCCTGTGCTATACAGAAGAAATTTAGTTTTTTAGCTATTTTTATATATAGTAGTTAATATTTGCAAATCTCAGTCTCTGATGGGAATTTTTAAAGCCACATCTGGAATCCTTGTTGCGGAAGAGTCTGAGAAATATATTTTCGACCTCATAGCCTTTTGGTTAGGAAGTTGGAATAAAGGCTGACCTGGCTCACCTAACTTGTCTGCCTTTGTGAGTAAAGAGGTCTGGAGTTTCAAGTCCCAATGAAATGTCCCAGCCCTTCAGTAGCAAACTCTTAAAGCAACCAAAATGCTCCCATCTACCAGAGCATGACTTGTCCTTAGACACTGCTGGACATAACCACCGACGCTGTCTAAGGCATCGTCTTCATCTGGTGCACACTTTCTTTAGATGTGTAATATCCTGATTAACAGGACAAGCTAGTTTGGATTCCCAAGGCCACAGGCAGCCTTCTGCCTGACTTTGGTGTATATATGTTCATTGACGTGTCCTCTCTCAGATCAGCTAGAGCTGCCTGGTGTGTGGTTTCCCAGAGAATGTGGGTGCAGTGCTCCCCACCAGAGTCCTACCAGTTGTTTTATTGCAGGAAGAGAGAGAGCAAAAGAGACAGAACAGGAAGTTCTTGTCCAGCCTCAAACACAGTCACCCCCGCCGAGGGCTCTTGCTCTGGGACACACAGCAGTGCAGGTCAGCAGCAATGTGGCCCCGGTGTACTCCAAAACATGGTGTGGTTTTACTGGGTTATCTGTGTCTTTCATGGGCCCTGCAAAGTTCTCGGCTTTGTGAAATGGGGAACTAAGGAACTCCCACCCATGGCTGTAACTCCCAGGGTTTGCACCCTTACGGGTTTTGAGGATTTGCTGGCAACTCATTCTTTTTCACTGGGTCATTTCTCGGTTACACCTGCAGTCCTGTGACTTCCTTATCAGAACTGCTCCTTACGTTCGGGATTTAGTGAAAGATGCCATTTTAGCCTGTAAGTTCATGTTCAGGGAGGAGGAGGAAGAAGCACAGATCAGAAATGCTGTTTTGCTTTTTTTATTATTGTTTTCATAAGCCGTCTCCTGTTGTCGAATGGACACTGAGCAAATGAATGACTGTTACACTCCCATTTGAAGGATGAGAAAAACGACACTCAGGGAGAGGAGGCAAACTTCCTGAGGTTCCAAAGACCAAAAGGGATGAGCACAGAATAAGATCCCCGCAAATTTCTTGGCTGTCATTCGCCTTTAGGTCAATGACAGAGTGCCATGTGTAGTAGTAAAGTTGTAGCGTGCTTTTAAAAGGGTGCAGATGTTCTTGTTTTGTTTATAAAATCACAGTGTTTTGTCTGAGACTCTGAAAAAGAGAAATGGGTTAGAAAATGTTGGTTTCTCATCCTTGGTCCTTCCTCCCCTTCACAGATATGGACCCTTCCATCTGTAGCAGGAATAAGACAGCCCCAGCCTTCCCATCTCATGAGATCAGTACTCATTCATTTCATTCCTGCCCACCAGTAGGTGATAAAGCACAGCGAGATTTTCATGTCGTGCTTCACTGATTCTTGTGAAATTAGGTGTTTGAAGATAGAAACTCATGAAAGGAAGCTGCCTTTTTTTATATAAAGTGCAGTAATTTTCCTAGCAGAGAAGGAAATTGAGGATTTTCTTCATTGAAAATCAATAGAGATTTCAAGAGCATCTGTATTTCTGATGCATAGATTAAAATGACAAAATCTAGAGGGATTACCGAAACACAAGGAAGATACCAAAAGTGTCTTTAAAGAGCTTTTCTAAGACTGGGCTTGTAAAGAGACTGTTAGTTGACAGAGACCCTCTTCTCACCCATAGTCCCTCTCCTTAGGTTGGAAAGGGCCTGCGCTTCCCATGTGTGCATTCCTGGTGCTTCAAGTGAGTTGTAGGTTAGGGCGGTGAACATGGTGCTCCCTTCAGTTTGTCCATCCTAAGTAACCCCTGGCAGTCAGAGGGCGAGTGTGTTGCAACGACGTGAACCATTCACCATGCTCTCCGTGGTGTGTGCTCATCTCAGCTCATCCAGGCTCAGGTGATGGCAGAGCAGAGAGTGGTGGCAAGAGGTCAGCCATGAGTAGGAGGGAGCAACTGGAGTGAGCTGGGGCCCAAGTGGCTAGGAGTTCCAGGTTGAATTCCCAGGACTTCCCACAGCTCATTCATTCAGCTAATACTTCTCCAGCACCTGTCATGTGCTGGTGCTTCCATTGTGAACAGAACCAAATCCCTGTCCTCATGAAGATGACGTTCTAGTGGACATAAGAAATGATAAACGCAGAAGCAGATCCACATCAGGACACATGAGTGCCGTCTACTTTGGAGTGCACAAGGTGAGATCCTTTGGGAAGGAATGTATGATACAGGAAAATGTGGGGGAGAGGATGGCCGTATCCCAGGTCTTATTTGGGTCCCTGAGATGCACCTCGTGATGTGTGGGTCCTTGGTTTGCACAGGAACGAATCCAAGAGAGAGCCACAATTCAGTAAATGTAGATTTATTCAGAGAGATATATACTGCACAGACAGAGTGGGCTGTTTCAGAAGGCAACAGAAAGGCCATGAGGCGTGAGGGTTGGGTGCTCCAGTTTAAAGGAAAAGTAGATACACACTCCACAGACATAGTGTGGGCTGTCTCCCTCAGCAGAGAGAGCAGCCACGAGGTGTGGTTGTTAGTTTTTATGCCCTCAGTATCTTCATATGCTAATAAGTGGGAGGAATATTCCAACCGCTTTGGGGAAGGTGTTGCGATTACCAGAAATTGGGCCACCACTCACCCTTTGACCTTTCATGGTCAGCCTTGAACCTGTCCTGGCACCTGTGGGAGTGCCATATAGCATCCTGCTGTATTTCAGTGTGTATTGAAGCTCAAGTTCTACTGGGAGTTGACTTTTCCACCGTCTCGGTGCTAATGGCTGTGCCATTCTTTTAATGGCAGTGCCCTTCCCCCTTCCCTCCTGTCTCATGAAGGAGCTCTGGACTGATTGCACAATTGCAGAGCAGGGGATAGAGTGGAAAGAACTTCATAAGTGGAAGGTGGAAGGTAGTGTTGGTAGTAGAATTCTCAAGTCAATTATAAAGTAAGGGTCTTCTGTTTGCTGGGATTACCTGGTGTCACATTAGGGAGCTGTGAGCCTTGGGGACTTCAGTGAGTGGGTGGCTCACTGTATATACTGTGTTGCTTCTTAGGCGGCTCAAGAACAGTTGGCTTATCGGTGACCCATTCACTCAAGCAGGGGTCTTTTTGGGGATTTTCTGCACTTGAGGATAACATGGGTCACATGGGGGGCAGGACCAGCCAGTCACAGCTTGGTCCACAGTCACCTAGTGCCCTCGCGGCTTTCATCCCATGGATGTGTCACCTCCCCCTCGATGGGGACAAGGTCACAAGTGGTGGGGCAGCTTCTCAGTGGCGAAGGCATTGCTCTCCAGACCCAACACTCAACAGCATGGACCCCTGGTGTTGGCCACAGTCTTGGCTAGATGAGGCTGTTGAGTAGCTGAGCTCATGAGACGTGGGTGCCATGCTTCCACTCTCACCAAGAGCTCTACTTTTGAAGGTTCTGGTCAGACAGCCAGAAATACTCCCTAGCCCATAAACAAAGAACAGTCCCTTTCACTCGGGGAAGGGCACACAGAAGGAGAACGGATCATCCCGAGAGCAGGAGAGGCCAAATCAGTCCTGCCATCAGGGGTCTGACAGACGAGCCAGCTCAGTTCCTCTTACTAGTTGTTTACTTGGAGGATCTGGGGTATTTTGGTGACCTGCAAGTGTCAGGAAATAGTACACGAGGGCTTTGTAGATTTTCTGGTCCGGTGTTAACTCACCCCATTGTAGCTGTTGTGCAAGGAAACAAAACTTGGTGGACAACAGGCCATGGCCTGTGCTCCCTGGTGGAGCCAGGAGATTACAATGTTAAGAACGACTGCGGGGGCATCATTTCTATGTTGAGAGGCCAGATGGCCTTACATATCTCTCATGCTGGATGTCTAAGTTGCAAAGGAAAACTGGATTTCATCCAGCTCTCCAGCCAAGGAGGAGACCACAAGTGGCCTCCCCCACCAACTGTGAGCTCTTTGCCTCCACTGACAGCAGCATGTATAGCAAAAAGCTGGGCTGCCACCTGCGTTTCCGTGTAAACATCCGAGTAGCCACAGCAATGGCCTCGTGAGCGATGGTGTGCCCAAGGAAGCGCTGTGTGGGACAGAGGGAGGAGTGCTGGGGTCAGACACCGGGAGGGCAGGCAGGCAGTGAGGACATCTGTGCAGTGCAGGTGCCATGGAATTGAGCCAAAGGGAGGCTGGTTTTGAAGCAGGGAGCCTGGGCAGTGCCGTGTTGTTCGTAAGAAGATCCTGGGCTCTGGATCCAAGAAGTCATTGGCTTGATTCCTGACCTCAACCCTCATCTTGGGCAAATGTTTGAAGCTTTCTGTGCCTCTGTTTCTTGGTGTCCCAAATGGGGACAATAGTAGCAATTACCTCTGAGAGTCAGGAGCGCCTTTATAAATGTCATTTCATTACGCTCACAGCAGCCCACGAGCACTGTGCTAGGTCCCCCGTTTTACACGTGGCAGACGAGTAATTTTTAATCAGTAATCATGCAACTAAGAATGGTCATAATCAGCATTTGAATTTGATCCCTGTGTCCAGATAATTTCTATTCTCACTCAGTATTACTGGAATACTAGTAAAGTCAGAACAAACACTGCTGGGAAGTGGGTGCTTGAAACATGTTTGACGTCTTTGCCATTGGGGAGTGTTGAGTTCACATTCCTCATAGCCCTTCCGAGGCTCCCTGCATCTCCGGCTGCCCCTGGTGGGGTCTACAGGGCTCTGGGCAGCTTCTCCTTGTTCTCTAACCCCAAGGCTCTCTGCTCTCTGCAGGTTGATTCTCAACCCTGACTGCTGGGTAGAGCAAACGTCTAAAAACAAAAAAAGGTGGGGAGGGTATGGCTTAGTGGTAGAGCACGTGCTTAGCATGCAAGAGGTCCTGGGTTCAATTCCCAGTACCTCCATTAAAATAAATAAAGCTCAATACTCCCCACAAAAATAAAAGAAGTGTTTAAAAAATAATAAACAGTACAAAGGCCCCACTCCAGGCTGTGGTGCACTATTTTTTAAAGGCTCCCAAATGCATCCCATATGCAGGAGGGTGAGAGCTATCCCTATACACCTCTTGTGAGCTTGTCCACTCACACCAATTAGCCTCTTGAAACAGGAAAACTACTTGGCTCAGCCTAGAACTTTCTCCCGATTTCTAGACTTTTATTTGCCTACTGCACATCTCTCCTGGAGCCCACAGGCACCCAGCCAGAACTGAATCAGTTGTCTCCTCTCATGACTTGCCCCTCTTCCTGCCCTTCTTTTTTTTTTTAACATTTTTTATTCATTTATAATCATTTTACAAGGTTGTGTCAAATTCCAGTGTTCAGCACAATTTTTTAGTCATTCATGGACATATACAGTCTCATTGTCACATTTATTTCTCTGTGATTTATCATAACATTTTGTGTATATTTCCCTGTGCTATACAGTGTAATCTTGTTTATCTATTCTACAATTTTGAAATCCCAGTCTATCCCTTCCCACCCTCTACCCCCCTGGTAACAAGTTTGTATTCTCTGTCCATGAGTCTATTTCTGTCCTGTATTTATGCTTTGTTTTTGTTTGTTTTTGTTTTTTAGATTCCACATATGAGCGATCTCGTATGGTATTTTTCTTTCTCTTTCTGGCTTACTTCACTTAGAATGACATTCTCCAGGAGCATCCATGTTGCTGCAAATGGCATTATGTTGTTAGTTTTTATGGCTGAGCAGTATTCCATTGTATAAATATACCACGTCTTCTTTATCCAGTCACCTGTTGATGGACATTTAGGCTGTTTCCATGTTTTGGCTATTGTAAACAGTGCTGCTATGAACATTGGGGTGCAGGTGTCATCCTGAAGTAGATTTCCTTCTGGGTACAAGCCCAGGAGTGGGATTCCTGGGTCATATGGTAAGTCTATTCCTAGTCTTTTGAGGAATCTCCACACTGTTTTCCATAGTGGCTGCACCAAACTGCATTCCCACCAGCAGTGTAGGAGGGTTCCCCTTTCTCCACAGTCTCTCCAGCATTTGTCATTTTTGGATTTTTGAATGACGGCCATTCTGACTGGTGTGAGGTGATACCTCATTGTAGTTTTGATTTGCATTTCTCTGATAATTAGTGATATTGAGCATTTTTTCATGTGCTTTTTGATCATTTGTATGTCTTCCTTGGAGAGTTGCTTGTTTAGGTCTTCTGCTCATTTTTGGATTGGGTTGTTTATTTTTTTTCTTATTGAGTCGTATGAGCTGCTTATATATTTTGGAGATCAAGCCTTTGTCGGTTTCACTTGCAAAAATTTTCTCCCATTCCGTAGGTTTTCTTCTTGTTTTATTTCTGGTTTCCTTTGCTCTGCAGAAGCTTGTAAGTTTCATTAGGTCCCATTTGTTTTTCTTGCTTTTATTTCTTCTAGGAGAAAATTTTTGAAATGTATGTCAGATAATGTTTTGCCTATGTTTTCCTCTAGGAGGTTCCTGCCTTTCTTATTTCAGGGAATGGCATTATAAATTAGACACTGCCAAAGCCAGAAAGCTGGTCGGCATCTTTGTCCCCTTCCTGCCCTTCCATCACACCTGTGGCCAATCCGTCCACCTGCTGAAATGTTTTCTTCTCTCTCCTCCTGGCAGGGCCTCAGCAGGCCTTCACATGAACCTGCCAATAGTTCTCCCTGCCTCTATCTTGTCTCTTTCTAGATCACTTTGCATGTCTCCTCTACCTTGGAGGCACACAGAGCCCTTTGTGATGTGCCCCTGTGATCTCTCCACCTGGTTGCCTCACCTGCCTCCCACACCCTGTGCTCGCTTCTAGACTATTTGCAGTTCCTGGAAGGGACCTGGCTCTCTTTGGCCTCCCTCCTTTGCATGTGCAGCTCCCCAGGGAGAAATGGCCTTAACATTATAAGTTCACCTGATCAATTCTAGGGCATCTCAGAGCTCACCACAGTGGTTCTCTCCTCTGGGAGAGCCTTGGCTACAGTTCCGGCTCCCTGCCCCGAGCACCCTCTGCTGACTGTTATCCAAGCCCTCTTAACACGCCTCCTCAGCCATCATTTCACAATGAGTCCTGTGCACCTAGGAGCTCCCGGAAGCAGGGACTGTGTCTTTTTCCTCTTTATTCTCAGAGCATTGTAGAGACTCAGGTACAATGGTGGAGGACACAGTGGTTATTCTGCAATTTCTCTAGAGTTGGGGCCTAGGGGTAACAGTCTGGTGGGAAGAAGGGCTTAGGGGATTCACCCTGAAGCCACATTTTCAATTAACATTTCATGTTGTTTTTGTCTACTATTTAAAATTACGAGTCTTAAAACAGAATGATGATTTCTAAAAATTACCGATGATTGAGGAAAATGGCAGTTTTCCATATTTAAGAATATTATTTTAAGTTTGTGTGACTGGGGTGGTGGAAAATAGAAATGCAGGGGCTACTAAAGTATTCTCATCCCCTTCCCCACCCTCAGATCCTTTGGACAGAAGAGACAGAGTGATGTGAGGAGAAGGCTTGGAGGGTGCACCATGCATTGCTTTTAAATTGTGACAGTTACTTGTGCTTTTTTTTAATTTTTTTAATGGAGGTAATGGGACTTGAACCCAGGACCTTGTGCATGCTTAGCACGTGCTTTACCACTGAGATATACCCACCCTTCCCCCCGATATTTGTGTTTTTAGTGGGCATAATATGCTGGAAGCAGGTACTTTAGCATCAGATAGTCACCTGCCTCTGACCATCACGTTAATACCTTTCCCTTGAGCTAGAGAGCTTGTCTGTTTCCAAAAGTTCAATAAATTATCTTCATTTTCTTTTTTCTTAAAAAAAAGGTATTAACTCATTTTTCTCTTTAGTATCGCCTATAAATAAAATGTGATTTTATTAACCATTTACCAAAGTGTTAAGTGTAATAAATATTAAGTACAGATTTCTGAAGCATCAGTCATCACTGAAGATCCACATTCTGCTGTTCTGTCTCTCTGTTAGTCACCTTACTTCTGGAGTTCTGGAATCGGCGCCAGGCAGTGCTTGAGTACAAATGGGACACGGTTGATCAGGAAGAACAAGTCTGGCCAGAATAGGAGGCACGTTGTCCCCACGTGGAGATAGATGAGATTACCCAGGAAAAGCGGGTGCTGTTTAGATGCACTTTAGTGTGTTTACTTCTGGACTTGTCAGCCTTGGCTGCATGTTGGAATCACCAGGGGACCTTAAAAAATGTTGGTGCCTGGATTCCATCACTGCAAACTCTGATGGTACTCAGTGGCCTGGGGTGCATTCTGGCATAGGGAAGTTTTTAAAGCTCCTCTGGTTATTCTAATGTGCAGCCAAGTTGAAGGAGCACTGCCTGGAATGGTGGACACAGAAGGGAAGTGAGGTCCTTCCTTCATAATAACAGAAAAAAGGGGAAAAGAAAAAGACTGGTATAAGTGTATATGAAAAGAGGCATTGATCTGTATCCTTTCATAACACCAATAAAAAAATGCAAAATATAAATTAGCTGCAATGACACAGATATAGAAGGAAAGACAAATTGGTTTTTATAGTTGACTCCCATTTTTTCACATGCACCTTCATTATTGCGGCCTCCTTTTCATCGTAGACTAGGTGCCCCTTTGTCTTGAACTAAGTCCCGGTCACTGCTCCCCCTTCCTATTGGGATGTGCACAAAGAAGCATGACTCTCATCCTAAAGTCAGAGAAAGGGTAGAAGAAGCAGGGAAACATTTGTTGAGGTGCCATCAGTATTTGAGCAGTGTTTGAGCTAGGCATTTTACATAATTGGAAATGTAAATTTATTGCTGCCACTCCTGCTGCAAAATTAAAAAAAATAAAACTATATATCTTTGTATCAACATTCCAGAGCTATGAAAAGATGATTTTTGAGTCATCTGTATTATTGCTTCTTTCCATCAGCTGAGATAATTTAGAGCTGATGGTGCTTGCGGTCAGCGGCAACAGGACAGTAGGTTGTGAGCATGAATAACTCTTGGGAAAAAAATGCTTTTACTAGGATCATCTGAAAATGTCTCCAAATATTGATTTAATAAATTGAATCACAGATCTACAGAATGTTGGCACTGAAAAGATATGGAGGGAGTAGGTCAAACTCCTCTTTTTATAAATGAACAAAAATGAGGTTCAGCTACCAATAGAAAGTGACATTGGTCTTTTACAATGTAATAAGCTTCTAATAATCCCCATTATGAATAGTTCCCATTGTTTACAACTGAAGATGTGGGTAAAAGCGTATGTTGGTGAAAGACTGTACATTCAGAGATGAAAGCTGAAACTAAGACAAAATTAGATGTTCATAATGCTTTTGAGTCCTGAAAAACAAAAACTTATCATATTGGCAGCATACAAAAAATACTGAAGAAAAGTTTTTTGGTCATTTAAACTGCCAAGTTTAAATTTAAAATTTCCAACTAATAAGTTTAAATTTTCATTGAAACATGCTTGTTGAAAAATTGAAGATGAAGACTCATTTAACTTTATCATTCTTCCTTATTTAAAAAATTGCCTTATGTTTTTTTTAGTTTTTTATTTGAAGTATTTTACTTTACTTGCAAAAGCATGCTCCATTGTTTAGAGAGGCCAGCGTCGTGGTAGTGAGATCTTGCGAATGAAGTTGCCTAAATTCATATTTGAACACAGCAGCTTACTTCCTGAGTGATCTTGGACAACTTAACTTCTCTGTGCCATTGTTTCCTATAAAATAAGAATAAGAGAGTTGCTTCTTCATGACAGTGGTAAAGACGGGTCGAAGTAATGTACAGAATCTACTTGGAAGGCCTCCTGGCAGAGAGGAAGGGCCATGTACTTAGTTACAGCTATTATTATACTATATCTGGTTTTATAATCCAGGTAAATCTTGAGTCTTACTGATTTCATCTCTTAAAAAATTCTAAATATAAACTCTAAAATGGAAATTCTTAAACTTCATAGTTGTAGCTAATTAACACATAAAGTTCAACCAAGAAACACACAGTAGAGACCAGTTAGCTGCAGACAGCTGTGATATTTTCTGTCCTGCACAGACTCTAAGCTGTAACTACCGTCACTTCTGAAATCAAAGGCAAGCTAAGGAATAGAGCTTTAAAGCTTGGCCTGGTCAGGTGTTCAGACCATGGCAGGGAAACAGTTTACTGTTCACATGTGAATTTTCAAAAAATAGTATTAAAACGAACACTGTACATATTTTGTTGTGCGTTTGACATCGTTAACAGAAAAGAAAAAGAAAAAAAGAACAGAAAAAACCCATGCATTTACAAACAATGAGGCTATGTCTGAAAATTATTATTTTTTTATATTATGTTTAGGATTTAGTGACCAGTTAGGAAAAATATCATTTCATTGGTGTAATCCCTTGATTGACTAAACTTGTTTTTTTAATTAGGAAGAAGAGCGTGTTCCCTTTACCACCTGGGGAAAGTGTATACATATAACCCTTTGTGCAAGTGCTCTATTTCTGGGTAAGAACCTGCCACAGACTTTTAAAATCTAATGTGAAATGCTGAGAAAACTGAAAGTCAAGCTGGGAACTATGTAGTCTCATAGAGAAAACTTTTTCCAGAGAACATCTGAGCCAATGCAGGGTGCCACTCTGGAGGTTCCACAGTCTCTTCTGCTCACAGTGCTTCACCCAATTCTTTTCACCTCATTTGTTCAAATCAGATCAGTGGTTTAGGATTCTCCAGGGTCTGATTAAGAGACCAGTTGGAGGCATTAAGATTTCTAAAATTTTCCAAGTGTAACAGCCAAGGTAAAATATCCAAAAATAGCCTAACAAAAGGATAGTAGGAACTATCAAAAAATAAAAGTAAAAACTACTGAAAGGTATAAAAGGTGCTTTAATCACATGATTCTAGATTAAAAGATCATATCTCCAAAGTATCAGAAATTATAAAATCCTTTTGGGTTTATTGTGAATAAAATAATATTAGTAATATAATAATTAATAAGATAATGAGAGTTTTACTTGTTCAAGAATAGCCAGATTAGAAAATAGGGCAGGAAGTCCAGATATGGGCTCTGATATCAATAATAATTTAATATAAGAGATGGAAGGCATTACAAATCAGGGAGATAAATAAAGGTTATTCAGTGAATAGAACACTTGTTAGCTACTTGGGGGGAAAAGAAAAGATTGAAATCATACAGTGAACCATTTATTGTGATAAATTCCAGAAACACTTAAAAAGTAACACAATTAGAAAAAAAAAACTAGAAATAAATATGGATGAGTATACAGCCTCTAGATGAACAGTAAGTTTCAGAGGAAAGTATACAAAGATTTCCATGCATCAGAAGCATCCTAATTTTAAGCAAAACACCAGAGGATGTTATTTGTTTACAAATCCGACCAGGGGCTAATTCCTTCAATACATAGAGAGTTCAGATCACTTCAAAGGTAACATCAAAAAATCTCAGGAGCGCAGAAGGCTGAAAAGATGAACACACATTCACAAAGGAAAAAATAGATGTCACACTTCAATGGTAATTCACTCAGTGCACATCAAAATGAAATAGTTTTCCACCTCTCAAGTGACACAGCTCTGTTTATGAGGATGAAATGCCAGTGATCACCAATACCATGCCTAGTTACTGGATAATTTTTGTGAAGTATGGTTGATTTACAATGCTGTGTTAAATTCTGGTGTACTCCTCAAGCCTTCTTAGAAAGCAGTCTAGCAGTTGATATCAAGAGTCAAAAATACTCATATGTTTTAATCCACTAATTCAGCTTTGAAAAACTTTTAATCAGGAATTATTTCAAAATGGCAGGGAAAAGTCAGTATGGATGCAAGTCACAGACATACTTTTATATGTATGTGTATAAATATATATATAAAATCTCAGCCAAAATATTCTTCCAACCCTTCACAAAGTAGAATAGTATGCAGTCATGAAAAAGTGTGTCCATGAAAATATTTTATGACATGTCAAAGTGTTATGATAGATTTGAGGATAAAATTAATATATAAAATGATTTGTAATATACAAACAATGCACCGTTCTGAAGGAATTATGTCTAAAGGTCGAAGCAATTATTCTTATTTTATTTTTTATTCATTTTCAGAGTTGGGGTCTTTTGATTGCAGGTGACAAAATCAATCTCCAATGTGTTTAAATAACAACCAAAAAATGGGGATGCATGGGATTTATTGGTTCCTGTAAATGAAAACCTCCAGTCTGAGGTCTGGCTTCAGTCAAGGAGAGATACTCTAGCCCAGATGATGTCAAGGGCTGCTTTTGTCCTGTCTTCATTCTGTGTCCAACGATGTCTCAGCATGATGCTTCTAGGCACGCAGCATCCCAGATCATCCATCCAAACCAAGACAGGTCCCTTTTGGCCCCTTTCTCTCTTGATAGAGGAAGCTTATGATTCACATGGGCACCAGCACATATCTCCTCACATAATAGTGGCTCTTCCTGGGTTATTTGCCAATTCTCCAATCATGTGCGAGGCCAATACAATGAGGGGTATTATTTGTCTTAAACCAACTGAGATCTACTTCTGGTGCTTCAGAAAGAGTGGGTCAATCGAGGTTAAATCACAGGACTAAAAACGAAAGGGAGGTTACTTATCCTAAAGCAAGTTCTGGGTCCTCTTCTAAGACTGGGGACAGATACAGGACAGAAGTTCTGTCCATTACTGAGTGCTTTCAAATTTTCTTTAATGAGCAAATGTTAAATTTATGATCAGAAAAGATGATAAATAAGAAACTTAAGGAAGGAGAATGGAAAGCTTTCCTGTTTCTTAAGAAATATTGAACCCATTAAGTGCTTGGAAGAAAAATGGAAATGTTTCAAGTTTGTAAAAGTTCTGAAATGAATTAGAATTGATTTTACAGACCATGTAGGAGACAGTGCTATACAGTTAGTGTGTCTTTGGGCTCTTTGAGTATTTCAGTACTTTCACATAAAAGTTGCTTCATTTGGGGCAAATTGCATCATTTCCACGTGGCTCTATTTCCTCATCTGTAAAAGAGATATAATATTACTTTCCCCACAGGGTAATTGTGAGGATTTTGAAAAATAGATGTGTGCTGAGGCAATAGTAAGCATTTAAGGATTCTTAACTTTTATGTTTACTTAATACATAATTAAAAAATTATTATGCAGACTTTTAAAAAATGCATACTATTTAAATGGCCTATATGTGCTGTACAAGACAGGAAGGCTTAATATACCTTCTATAATACATTTTTCTCAGCCTTAACTAATTTTCACATTTAATCACACACACACCAAAAAGTTATTCCTTTCACAAGCATGAAGACTTAACTGTGAAGGAAAGGATGATGAAAGAGAGTAGAGGAGAAAATAAAATGCTTTCTCTACAAACTGATGGCTTAAAAACTAAGAAAAACGCCTTTTTAAGACTTTGGTCCATCAACTGGTGACTGGATAAAGAAGATGTGATATATTCATACAATGGAATACTACTCAGCCATAAAAACCGACAACATAATGCCATTTGCAGCAACATGGATGATCCTAGAGAATGTCATTCTAAGTGAAGTAAGCCAGAAAGAGAAAGAAAAATACCATATGAGATCGCTCATATGTGGAATCTAAAAAACAAAAACAAACAAAAACAAAGCATAAATACAGGACAGAAATAGACTCATGGACAGAGAATACAGACATGTGGTTACGGGGGGGTAGAGGGTGGGAAGGGATAGACTGGGATTTCAAAATTGTAGAATAGATAAACAAGATAACATTGTATAGCACAGGGAAATATACACAAAATGTTATGATAAATCACAGAGAAATAAATGTGACAATGAGTGTGTATATGTCCATGAATGACTGAAAAATTGTGCTGAACACTGGAATTTGACACAACACTGTAAAATGATTATGAATCAATAAAAAATGTAAGAAAAAAATAATAATAATTAAAAAAAGACTTTGGTCACCATATTCATAGCTAATACTTAGGTAGAGTTTTTCACATGCCTGCGGTTAATGTTCCAATTGTTTTCACAATTAGTAACTAATTGACTCATCACAATGGTCCTATAAATTGCTATTATTATCCTCCCATTATATGGGTGAGGAGATTGAAGCCCCTAGAGGTTAAGAAATTTCCACAAGGCCTCACAGCTAGCATCGGAGCTGGGATCCAGATGCAGGAGTGTGGCTCCAGGGGGTCTTGTAAACACTCCCTCTGCTCTCCCCTGCAGGTGCAAGCCAGCCACCCGCTGTTACTGTAAATAACATGATGTGGTTCACTTAGTCCTGAAATTCACATTCTTTGTAGCTTTCTGTCTGGGGCAGTCATCAGGAGCAGCCAGGGACACTGAGTACATGCTTCTGGACTATGACCAAGAAGGTAGATGGAAGGAAAACAGTTTAAAAATGGGATCTTTAATGTGCATTCTTCAATGGGTAGGAAAAAACCTGCCAAGTGAGGAACTGAAACCCTATCAGCCACGTGCAAATTATGCTTCAGACACCCCCGCTGCCCTTGGGTCCACACAGTCAGAACTACAGGGGATCAGGGACATGAAACTTATGTAAATGCAGGGAGTAGGAATACCTGCCATTTTAAGATCTCAAGGAGTATGAAAAGCATGTGAAGCTTTCATCAGCAGAGACCTGCTGTCACTTCCACTGTTTCCCTCAGGGCATGTCCACAGCTTCACTGGTTTTATTCAGAATGAAGACGATAGCTAGCACCTGCTGACCCCTGAATCAGTGATAGGTTCTCCCTTGAAAGGAAGCATATCCCCTTCATGGGTTACAACTAGTTCATAACCTAAGTAATTCTACAGATGTAGAAGGGATACTTTCATTGGTTCTGCTATCACAGACTTCCCTCCAAAATATCATGCCACCAGTTACCCCATTTTCACCCATTAAAATATACTTAACAGGCTTCCTTCTTTAGTGCAGTTTTAGGTTTACAGAAAAATTCACAGAAAGTGGAGTTCCCATATATTCCCTATGCCCTGCACACAGCTGCTCCTGCTGTCAGCATGTTACATTACTGGATGCACTCATTCTTTTTGACATCTTTCATTCCTCCTCCCCTAAAATTTAGCATGCCTGATATTCACGTCTCATGGCATTTACGTGCGATTTATCTCACTTCTCACGTTTATGTGAGGTTTACAACACATGCATGTTTTCTGTTTAAGCTGGGTTGGGGGCAAGTTTTCTGTGTAAAAATACGATCATTAGTGAGTCTTATGCTGCTGGGTTTTTGGGTTGTCAGGTCCTGTTGACCATTGCTTCAGTTATTGGGATCATTGTCTAAGGACTTTCAGTGTTCATTGTATTTTCTGCAAAACTTCCCAAGAACCTGAATGGAACAGACCCAATCCAAAAGTACCTGACTGTGCAGGTGGGCCACGCCCATCACTGCTTCCCTCATCAGTTTTATCATCATGGTGACCCTGAACGCCATATATGAGAAAGTGGCAATCATGATGACTGACTCTGGTAAGGTCCTCCTGCAGCTGAGATAATTTCTACACTAGTTTTAGAACCAGGTCAAAACAGAGACTATCTTTTAAGCACTTCAGTTGCAGTACATTACAGTCTTTAGTTAACTTCAAGTGTAAACGTATTTTCTCTAGCCTATGTGAGAAGTGAATTAGCTCCATTTTTGCATTAGTAAAAGGGACAAAGGAAGCTTTAGAATGTCCAAACTCTGTGTAAATATGTCAGTGCTTAATAATAATTTCAATTACATTAGATAATGTACCCTATTGTTGAAAGTAAATAGTCTCTGTATTGCAAATAAGTGGAAGAGGGTCGTGGTTCCAGTGGCAGATTTGCTTGTGCGTTACGGAGAGGACAAGTAATCACACTGTTATATGTCTTCCCCCCATGCTGTTCCCGTTAGTGTAGCTCTATTCTCATCAGCTGCGACTTCTATAATAAATGTTTCTTCTCTCTGGCTTGTATCCCACCCAGCGGCTTAGCGGCCTAAGTTAAGTGCTTCCCACACGTTGCATGTGGCTGGGTGGTTCTCCCAGTGTTCTGCTCAGTTGTCATCTTCTGAAAATACTAAGACCAATTCAAATTCTGAACTAGAAGGATGACCCGTTTTATGTTCCCCAAATGCTTCTAGCAAGTTGCCCCGTGTTTTGTTTGTCTTCTTCAATAGTCCTACCTTACTGCCGTTCAGGGAGACAAGAGAATATTATTTAGCAGGATGTTTAGAAGTAGCTTTCTTTCAAATTACACCTGACAAAGGAAATTTCTTGCCCATTAGATACTTTTGTGCTTATAAATTTTAAGGAACGGGTGACTTTTTTTTTTTGCCTTGTGGGATATTTCGTTCTTAGTGGGAGAAACTCTTACAACAGTGTGTACAGTTGGAATTAACATAGTGGATATGTTAAGAAATTCAAAAGAGCTGATATGAAAACAGTGTGAATTGTGTGTGTGTGTATATATATATATATATATATATATATATATATATATATATATATATATATACATATTTAGCATGTTAACTCATGTGTCCGTGGCTTTGATTAGGGTCTCAAAGCCGTTCACAATTTTGCAGACTTAACTTTTCTTTATTCTAGCTGCAGAGCTCCCAAGGACCAGACTGACTATGAGAACAACCCAGCCATGAAGGTGTTCTTGTTCCACTTTGTCAACTACTACTCCTCGTGTTTCTACAACACATTCTTTAAGGGCAGATTTGTGACTTATCTGTGAGATCTGGTGTATTGGCTGTAAAAATACAGAAATGAAGAGGTGTGAATACAGCTTTGTGTTCTGACAGTCTAACCTGTTTCAGGTTTTCTCTTAGTTGCCCAATGAAGAGTGTCTTTACTCTCTGTTCCTTAGATATTTTAGGCATAAAATAATGACTTTATTTCATGTTAGAGCTATCCAAAATTTAAATGAGATTTTCTTTCTAATATTCCAGTGTGACTCAAGTGGCTGTCTCCTTGAACTGATGACACAGCTGACAATAATCATGGGAGGACAGTCCATCTGGAATAACATACAAGAGGTGTTACTTCCGTGAGTACTCAGTCATGTGATCTTGGGGTGAGAACGGCCCACCCACCCACGTCATTTCCCTGCGTGGCCATCTCTAGAACAGGGGAGACTCTCTGCTTATTAAAGCTCTCCAGATAAGATGATCCAGCCAACATTATAAATGTACCTGCTGTTTAATAATTATGTTTAAATACCTTCCTTTTTATGTTTAACATAAATCCTCAAGTGCTATAGTCTCTGCTTATTAGCACAGCACTGGGGACTGACTGATCAGAGCCCTTTTTGGGGCCATGAACTAAGTTTTCCTACAACTTCCTGCAAATTTCTCCTCCTTTTATATATGCATTTAAAAATCCATAACAGGAATTTGTTGAGTGCCTAGTATGTGCTAGTCACTGTATTAAATGTTGTACATATATGTATGTGTGCATGTGTGTGTGTGTACAATTTAATCACCCAAACAATCCTTATTCTTATCTTCCTTTTGCAAATGAAGATCCTGTGGCTTAAAGAGGGTAACTGATTTGCCCAAGCTCTCATTGCCAATAAGAGACCACTGTGGGACTCAGATGTAAGACCCTATCTCTCTGAATCCAGGTTCTTCTAAGAACAGAGACTCTCTTAGGGTCCTAAGGCACAGGGTTACATAATGTTTTAAGAGACACTGTCTAAAATAATAACAACAGAGGTTTTGACTTACTGTTCTCTTCCTAAAAATGAGAAAAGCAGATGTTAGCAAAGGTCACACTGTCCTTTTGATTTTCACATAAGCCCAATCCCACATCAAAGTGGACAGTCCAGTGTTATCTGCAATTTCTGAACATTTCAAGGAGCTTACTGTATTCGCTTTCTGTTGCTGTTGTAACTAGTATCCCCAAACATCATGGTAGTAGGAAGAAAAAAGAAAATGTCTCCACTAAACAACACAAATTTAACCTTGTAGGGTTCTTGAACGCAGAAGCCTGATGAAGTCAAAGTGTTGACACGGCTGTTTCTGAAGGCCTCAGGGGAAACTGTATCTTTGACTTTTCTGTCTTCCGGAGGCCACCTGCGTCTCTTGGCCTGTGACCTCTTTTCTCTGTCTCAAGGTCAGCATGGTTGTGTGCCTCTGACTCTGAACCTGTGGTCAGATCTCCTCTCCTCTCTCCCCTCTTCTGCCTCCTTCTTCCTCCTTTAACGACCCTGGTGATTACACTGAGCCCAAATCTATAATCCAGCTGGTCTCTCTTAGAGTCGACTGGTTAGCAACCTTAACCACATCTGCAACCATAGGCCCCTTTGCCAGGGAATCTGACCTCTTCCTATGTTCTGTGGATGAGGACATAGACATATTGGCGGGGAACATTTTTCTGCCTACCACACTAACCTTTTTAAGATAATTTCTGGCTTTGAGTATCTGTTTTCATGAAACTGTTGATCTCTCTTCTGTCTTGCCTTCCACACCAGCATTATGCTCCTGGCCAACCTAACTGCAGAGCTCGTCCCTCTCTGTGGTGTCCCCCAAAACCACTTACACAAGCAGGTGTTATTGTTGTTTGTAGCATGGGGGAGAAACTCAAACAACTTGAATTTTGAAATAAAAAACCTCCATCATTTTAAAATCTTCCATGCCACTATAAAATTTTATTTTTTTAACTTTGTTTTCTAATTTTTAAACTATTTTAAACTTTGTAACTTTTTTTAAACTGTACTTTTTTTCTTATCATCCTTCATTGTAGGCTCCAGAAACCTGGTATTCTGCCCACCGCATCCAAGTTTCCTTTCATTGTTTCTCCTCCCTTTCTTAACCTTCCTTCTCTCTCCCTTATTACCAAGTTTCTGTCCATTCTCTTTATAGGGCAGTTAAATTATTTTTTCTTTCTTTCTTTCTGTTTTTGCAGAGTGAACACATTTTCGTGTCAGTGTGTCCTTCCACATTTCTTCACAAGGGCTTCATCTTTCAGCTTCAGTGTGGATTCCTGGGGTCTGTCTCGAAACAAAGGCATTTCCCTTGTCCCCCAGCTCACCACGCCCCTCAAAAAAATGATTCTGATCTCCGCTGTGAAATGAAACTTTTTTTTCCCTACTGTGCAGTAGACAACCCTTAACCTGAGCTCACAGTCAGATATTTCCAGAGGAGTAAAAGTAGGTCATGTGCAAATAATACTACTTTTCTCTGTGAAAAGTAATAGATCAGATAGAGGAAACACTTAACTCAGATTACTCAAAAGAATTTCCTGAAGGAAATAAGTAAATTATTTAATACTAAATTTTGTTGAATCTGGTAATCTGTGAGCTATTTTTACCAATCAAGAAGGATATATTTCCAAAACTGTTACTTAGCAATTTATGTGAAATGAAACTTGCTCACATGAACTAGTTTAAAATAAAGGATGCATTATAGTATCTGTGGTCTGTTTATACCTTCGCTTAAGTAAGCACATTGTTCTAGGTTCCAGTGAGCTGAACTTTGCCTCCATGTATTTCTACTATGGGCTAAAATATTTAGGGAATTTATTTTGAATTATGTTTCCCTTTTTTGAAAACCAGGAATTCTGAATTGTAGCCAAGTTCGAGGGTGGCTTGTTTTTTCCTCACTGCCTCTTCTCTTTGTATAAGTGCAGTTTCCTTCTTAATTTTTCATATAAAATCCTAACATACCAAACATCTATCAATTACTCTTGCTGCACCAAAACTATACCCATCCTCAAAAATACATAGGAAAGGAAAAGAAAACTTACCAAAATTAGCGACTATTTTCATGCTTTTTAAATATGTCTAAAGGAACATAATGAAATGAATTTCACCATATCTCACCTGCCTCCGCCCCCCCTATCCCATGTAGGGTTCTTGAGTAGGATTCTGGGAGCAAATTAAGGACAGTGATGCCGTGATCCAGGCTCCCTCTGGGGTCTCCCCAGCACTTGGATCGGCACCTGGTATAAAGTAGGTCTCAGTCCGAGCCAGCTGAGTGAGTGAATGACTCACAGGCATCGAATGCGTAACATCAGTGAATTAACAGCATTCTTTGTAGGACTCAGACAATAAGCTGAGTGCCCTGTGGCCTTCCCAGCCTCACATACTATTTTGATGTTGGGGTCATTTCTGGGAATGTTATTCTGTACTGGACAAAAGGCTAGTACAATTCCAGGGTTAAGCAACTTTCCTAGGGAAATTTTATGATAAAATATAAAGAAAAATAGTTAAATGCCCAAAATGACATAGCATAGTCCTTTGGTGTTTAGATAATGTATGGCTGTAATTTTCTTACTTTATATGTTTCTACATTTTCCACTGTGTGTATGCACTACTATATAATAAGAAAAAGCAAATGTTTAAAAGAGAAAATTTCTCTTCTCCAGATATGATTTGGTTAGAGGATGAGTCAGATACATATAATAAGAGAATCTTAAATACATGCGTCCATAATTCACTCTTTAAATTCAGGAACAGGAAACTCAGGAATGAAATAGTTTAAGAGAATCAAAGATACTTGTATTCAAGATTAGCAAGTAGGAGTGTCCTCAACAGAAATGGTGATAATCTATAATGCAGGGATTAAATGTGATAATGAAGGTACAAAGACAACATGAAGTAGAAAATGCCACGTGGCAAGCACAGAGTAAAGGGCAATATACTATGATTATGCCAATATGTGTGGTCAATTCCCAAGCAAATGATTGTGTAACCCCTGCTAGAGGGAGAAAGCTTCCAGCCTTGGCAGGAGAGGGGGGAGGATCCAGTGTCTGTATTTTTTAAAGTGTCTACAGTTGCTTCTCATGTGCAAATTGATATCCCTGCACAAGAACCTTAAACCAACAGAAAGCCCAAAAGACCGTGGACAATGATGGGTAGACGACAGCCCAAGCTTTTCTGCCACAGATGAGTGATTCCACTCAGGAACACTGAGCAAGAGGCTCAGAGTCTTAGCTAAGGACAAGCAAGTCGGGACTTCTAATATGACCTAATGCCATCGACGGGGGAGGGCAGTTCAGCACAAGAAGGGAGCGCCAGGTGAGTTAACATGGAAGTTTCATTCTGGATCCAAACCGTGATGGATTTGGGTCCCAGAGGGTAAAAGCCCTTCTTCCCTGGGGCATGGACCGGATTCCACAAGTGGCTGAGACAGGAAGTATGAGGCAGAGAAAAATTCCCCCAGGAGAATCCCGAGTCTGGGTGCCAGGGAGGGTAATGGACGAGTGTGGTCCCAGCGCCACCCGCACTGCAGGGCTCCGAGGGGCTGTGGAGCTGTGCGCCCCCGGCCGGACCACAGACCTGCCTGCAGCGCTCTGGGCTGCAGCCTGGGGAGTGGCTTCAGCAGCAGGCTGGCCCCGTCATTTTCGTAGGTGCTACAGTGACCCCCACCCCTGTGGCCACGGTGATCCCAAGCCAAGGGTCTAAGTGACTTCAACCTTATTTACAGGTGACCACAGCCGGTTAGCCTGTGCTGCTCAAAAGGAAGACCCCACATGGGGTTTTGCTGTGTCAGGGGGGTTGCTAATACCTGGCCTGCTTTGAATTTTTTCATCCTCATAGCAGCCTGGGCAGTGGAAGTTTCATCTCTCAATTTTATTTCAACTTTTTTTGTTGAAACTATAGTTGGTTTACAATATTGTGTTAATTCTTGTTTAATTCTTGGACTATATATATATATTCCTTGTCATATACTTTTCCACTAAAGGCTATTAAAAGTTATTGAGTGTAGATCCCTGTGCTATACAGAAGGATATTGTTGTTTGAAACAAAAATTACTAAACAAAGTAACAAAGTAAGCAGACTAAACCTAGCCATGTATATGACACAGTTGAGTTTATCTCAGGATTTAAATGTGGTTTTGATCTCCAGGATCTCTTTATCAAATTATCATATGTAAAGTGCCTGTGGAACACTTCTCAGAAAAATGTTTTAAAACCATAAGATTTAGAGAATAAAGAAGGAAGATAATTATACTGAAAAGCAGATATCAAAATATAGAAATGGGCATTTGTGATATAGTAATATCTGAAATATTGGAAGAACGTGTTGAATAAGAGGATCCAGTGGTGAGTCTACTAACCGCAACATTCTGCCATAGCAGTGAGTGTAAATCATCTTCTGAGATCTGCAACAATTGCATTTTGAATGTAAATAAAGTTAAATAACAAATAAGCCATGAAGTGTGGATTCAGATTCAGCGGTATCTCGAGTCCATATCCCCAGCATTTCCCAGGGCTCCCTGCTCTTCCCCTAATGTCATTGAAAGAAGTGGGGAAAGATTGTGAAGTGAAGGGCATGTTCCATTGCAAAGAAATCTCGTAGCAGACCTGGGAGCATGGCCAATGAAAGGTTAATGCTGAAATTAGAGGCCGTGGGAAACCAAGCAGAGGCAGCTCTTTACAAGTCACATCATATGCTCTGTGTGTGTCTACGTGTGTATGCATACAGACGTGTGGGCATGTATGATGTATACACCTGCCTTTCGTGTGAAGCCGCCTCACTGTCCAAATTTGAAATCCATCCAAACGTGCAGTGCTGTCAGCCGAAGCTCAGCCAGATGCTAAGTTGTCTGTTGTTGCTCTGTCTCTTCTGCTGAACTCCACGAGTAAACCACGTGCCACCTGTTGCTTTCAGAGACAACAGCTCTGTAGGCTACAGGTCCATGCCTTGTTTCACTGCCAACTCTGATTTCCTTTCAGGACAAATTGCCATTTGAAAAAGGGGGAAGCATTCAGTTGGCCCACAAGCCTCTGAGTGAGGAAAAAACATAACGTTAGAGACAGCTCTGTGGGACAGCATCCAGAAGGGGGCAGAGCATTGGGCTGCGAGTCGAGGCTGTGTTTCTTTCAAGCTCTGCACTGAATTTGAGGTGGCATGTCACTTCTTTGGCCCTTGATTTGTTCAGCTTATATTAGGGTCTTGGACCTGTTCTATCCAAATTAGAGTATCACTTTTTTGCTCGGTGACCCTCCAGGGCTCCGCAATTCCTTCAAAGGGAAAAATGCCCACATCCTCACGGCAGCCTCTAAGGCTCCACCCCCAAAACCACCACTTATTTCCTATTCACTGTGGCCCACACCAGTCTCCATGCTGTCTGTCCAGCGTGAGGGACCTCCAGGCCTGTGATCACTGTTTCCTCTGCCCATTCTCTGCAAACCCCTTTGCTCCCGTCTTTGCCTTATTCAAAGGTCACTGCCCCATCCCCACTCCTCCCTAGCACACATTCTTCACTCTCCTTTATTTTCCTCCACAGCACTTATCACCAGCTCACAGAACCTGTATTTCTTTCTTTTACTTATTTTCTCTGACGATTTTCAGACTGGAAAGGCCATGGTGGATAATAGCAGAAAAGTGGGGGTAAAAAAGACAAATGAGGGAAGGCATCTTCTAAAAGCTAAAATGCCCACCTGAAAAGGAGGTAGGAGATAAAGTAGTAGTAGTCGTTACAATTTTGGTAAACCCAAGGCACGTAGTCAGGACTAGTTTTCACAATATTTGAGGGTAGGGAGGCAGCAATAAAAAGAAATTTATCCTGAAAACAAGAAATTAAATTCTTGGGAAGATGATGTGTTCAGCTTGAGATATCAGTAATACTTTTATGACCTTGGTCTGATAATATCCTGCCTTATAATTTGATCTGTTTGACAGCTGGATCATGAATCTAATGATGCCACAATTTTGGGAGCAGAACAGACCAACCCACGATGGGAACGGGAAAACCATCTGTATCCCATGAGCAAACTGGGGTTATTTTATGAATACCCTGAAATGAGTAAGTCATCAGTGGAGATTTCTGTGCTGTCGGTTATACTAGAGTATGCTTTGGGTCTCAGAAGCATCGGTTACCAAGCCAAACAATGTCCTAGCATACCGAAACGGAGCCCGCTTTTTTCCATTAGATGCAATTATGCAGTCAGGCTTTCAAATAGGGTGCCTGTGTATATCTTTGTCAATATTTATGTTGTACAAAGCTGAAGATTTACTGCCAAGGAATGAAATGGAATACTTATTCAGATATGTCTCCACCATTGATTCTCAGATCCTTCTGGTCATGTCGTCTAAGGATGAACTCAGAACCGTTACTAGATGTGACTCAGCTCAGGCTGTAGCCCGTGTGGCACAGCTGTTGGCTGATATCCTTCTAAACAGAGTCATGTGAGCCAGTCAGCCTGTACAGAAAGCCCGCAAGCGCATCCTGCCTCATTGCAGCAAGGTGCACCGGGTCACCCCTTCCACATCTCACACCTGCCTTTGATATTGTTCCTATTTCTTCTGGCTGATGGTTTCTGCCTGGTTCCTTGAGTGACCTCATGACACATCACTGGCTTGAATTCAGGATGAATTTGCTGATCTGGAGTATCGGTAGAACACAGATCCCCTCCTTCTCCAATGTCTTTGTCCATTTCCGTACATTTGCTTGGGCTCTGTTCCTCTTGGTTGAACTTGGTTTTGAGCTCTCAGTTGCCTTTAAATTGTTGCATCTCAAAATAGATTTCCATAGGAAACGTTATCTTTTCTATTATGCATGGTGCACTTTTATCTACTAGAAGGCTGTTGATGTGCACGTTTTGTATCTGAAACCTTTCAGCTCACCACTGCCTTGAAGTAGTTTTTTTTTTTTAAACTTAGGAGACAGGAAAGGATTTTTGTCAATAGGCTTTGCATTTATGCATGCAGGTTCTTGTCTGCAAAGGCACCCTTTGTGCTTCCTGTTTATAAGTCTACAGATGGAGTTTTCTTTTTCCTAAATTACATTCTATATATAAAATAATTGCTTTTAAAAATATACATTATACATAGAAATGCATCTGGTTCCCTCGGTGAATGAAAGGTCATATTGTGGCATCTTCAGTCAGCTATGCTTTGTGGCCTGGTGTCTGATTTGAGTTTCATCTTTGATTTTGCTGTGTTTAGTGACCAGGTTCCATGAAGGGTGCAGCTGCTGTCCCTGGTGTAGAAATTATGTTCGTTTATTCTTCTTATTTTCAAAAGGACTTTAAGCCAATGACCTGTTATTCCAAAATGAGTCATAATGGTAAATATGTCTTATTGGGGGTATTATCAGCATTAATAATAACAACAACATTCTGGGGGCAGCATATCATTAGGTATTTTAACACACACAAAAAAAGCCTTGGAAAAAAGTTATTGTTCTAATTAAGTCAAATAAATGTCATGAAAGGAAAAATTGTACGCTTTTGGGAGAAATTGATAGGGCTTTTAGAACTTTATAGTCTCATTAAAATACCAATTAAATAATTCAGCCTAACTCTACCCTACATAACAGGATGGAGTAACAGCTATTCTAGAGAGATTTTTCAGATTTATTCGTTTTCCTATTATCTAAATAATCCCTGACGAATTAGAAAATTCAATCCATTTCTGAGAGTAGGAAGTCTGTTATTCTGTATTCAATGCTGGAGTGAAACTTATTTTGTGTTCTTTTCATTCATGGGAGATAGAATTTCCAAGTGCTTTTTGAATTATTTTTGTTCCTCTAAAATAAATTGCCTTTGGTGGTGATCTCCTGACCTCAGTTTCCTCCTCCCAGTTTTCCCCATGATCATTAATGACACCCCACCTGCCTTTTAGTTATGCCTCTTAGCTGCTGAAGGGGAACAGCTACTGATAGATGACCCTGGAGCCCTCCACCCGTGCTTCGTTAGGCCTTGCACGCAGCCACCAACCCTAGTCTCCTTCGCCTGAATTACCTTTCTCTGCTTTTCTGCCTGGAAGGACTCTTGCCAAGCCTTGACAGGGACCCCTCCACTTTTTAGAGATTATCTGCTCTCCTGTCTAGGCATGAATTGTACTTGATTCTTGTCTTGATGGTGCATGATCGTGTCCATGTCCATTGTGCTCCCCGACTGTAGTGATCCTGTCGGAGGCAGTAGTCAGACTTTTCATCTTCCCGTCCATGTCTGGAGCACCACAGCCTGGACCCTGGTTCTCCTACGTGTTTAAGTGACTTGAGCTTGGAGTTTCAACACACTCACATACAACTATTAGATGAGGTGGCGGTAACATTGCCCCGAATGCCCCCACAAGGTTCTATATGGCAAATGGTTTTTTCTGAGTGAAATTTCTCTTCTATTTGTTTTCATGAATTCCCCACTGTCCTTTGAGATTATTAGAGTAACCCTGAGTTGTTAACCACAATATCTCTCCCCCCACCAGTGAATGATCCTGCTGCCTGAGAACTCAGACATGGGACATAAGAGAAATAATCTATCAGTCTTAAAATCTGGAAGCCATAAGATACCGTTTTGTACTTAGAGCACCCACAGCACAAACACCAGTCTCTCAAGAATTTGACGCTGCCTTCCCAGAGGGCGGGTGCCATAAGTGGAATGCTGTGAGGGATGAAGTGAGAGCTCTGCATCTCTGGTACTGCCTTTTCCACCCTTGCTGTGTTAACTTGATCTTCCCTTCATATATTATGTTCTCCATTTAATTTACTGCATTTAATATCAGTTGTTCTTCAACATCTCCTTGCACCCGCCCCCTCCTTTCCCTATCTCTCCAGTGCTCTCCCACCCACTCCTCTCCTGCGCTCTCCAGGAACAGGCCTGTCTCCCCCACGCCCTCACCTCTGTTCTGACTGCCCACCACCTGCACTGACATTTCCTTAACTCCGCAGAATAAACTTTCCAAAATGGCAGCTGAGTAACTGGGGGCGATTTTAGACCTCTCATCTCTTTACTGATTCATTCATTTATCCAACCAACAAACATTGAGTACTGCTATGCCAAACACTGCATCAACTGCTGGGGAGACCAAGACAGGTAAGACTTGGTGTCTGCACTTCCCAGGCCAGGCGAGGCATGGCAAGTAGTTAATGGATTGCTAAGCAGGTGAACACAAATTGGACTTCCTAGAGCTGGAAATATTTGAACTGAATCTTGAAAGGTGAAAGGAAGTTAGCTCTCAATTTTGTGGTAGAGGGAGTGGACACTTCATGCAGAGAGGTAGAGACATATATGTGTACACAGCATGAAGTGGCTTGGCCAGACTGAAGAACAACAAGTAGAGCTAGAACAAAGGATCCATAGGTGGGAATATCAGGTGCACAAGGCCTCTGTCACGATGGGCCTTGTGTGCTTAGACTTCAATATATCCTTAAGGAAGCAGGGATATATTGGAATATTTGTAAGAGAATTGCATAATGTTTATGTTGCAGAATATCTGGTTATTCTGGCAGCAGAATGGAAGATACTATTTTTGGGGGGAGGCCCATATTTTGGGGGAAAGGATATTTCGGGGACCAACCCAGGTAACCCAGACAACAATTGGCACATGCCTGCAGAGAGGCCGTGGGCAGAAGGAGAGAGACATGGGCGGCATAAGTGGTGACTGCTGCAGTGGGGACTGCAGGACCGGGGCGGCGGGCCGCAGAGCTGCTGAGTTGACTTTCAGTGACCCATCCAGAGAGCAGATCTGCAGGGGGAGTGTAAGGGGAGGAGCTGGTTTCGAGGAGATGGTTCTGTGTGTGACATTTGGAGTGTGAAGTGTCTATGGGACATCTAAGGGGTGATGTCCATTGTTAAGCTGGTTTCACCAGTCAGGAGCTCAGAGGAGCTGTGGGTGAGGCTGTGGGGGCGATTCAGTCCTGCCAGGTGGAGGACTGAAGACGAGGCCTTGGGGAAAAGGGCCATGTACATGGCAAATGGGAGAAGAGAGGTCCACCAAGAGAAAGAAGAATAGCAGTGCAGTTGAGAGAAAACGAGTTGAGGCAACACAGAGAAGGCTGTAACCTGGCTTAAGAGGGATTTGAACACTGAATAAAAGGAGCGTAGTGAGAAAGGGGGTTGTGTGGGGCATAAAAGCAAGGGCTAAAGCCCACCTCTAATTGTCTAAACTGAGGAAAAGGCGGAGGAGGACTACACTTAGGTAGCTTTTAAAAAACAGATCTGTGTGTATCTGTGTGTGTGCATATGTGCACACACACTTTTCTGCCTGGGCTTTTAATATTTATTTAATTAAAACAAAAATTAAGGGGGGAAAACATTCCACTGAGAGGAAAATATTTGTCCACGGCAAAAGCTACCTGGTAATCAAATAAACAGGAGCTGAAAATGCCCACTGGTTTGAAACACGCAGCCACAGGTAGTGCAACTCCTTTCTCAGTGCCGCGGTGAGGGCCGTGGGGGATGCAGGGCTCTGAGCCCTGGAGGAGTCATCAGCGCAGGCACTTCTCCCAGATACTGGACTTTAAAGGGAAGAAGAAAGTATAGAAAGTATCAGAGAGCAATACAGGGCAGTGAGAGAGGGTTGGGCAAGGGTCAGTTTTGTTTTACAGGGGCGTTTCTGGCCTTGCTGTGTTGCTAGGCCTTTGCTCTTGTTGGTATTTGTTCCAAAAGCTTTTTAGAAAGTTCTTCTCGCTTGACTATCTGAACAGATTAAATCATGTTGGGTTATTTCTAGTGTTTTATTTTTAATTAAAAAATTTTCTGGAATTTATTTTAATGTCAAAAGTGAGGACAATGTACCAGGCCTTCTAATGATTTAGTTAATTACACCAGTACCTGAATCCACTGATTTTAATTGTCAGTTTTATAATATTACTAAAATCTCTTAAATATCCACATCTATTCTTGAAATGTATTCTATTTCATTCATACTCTCAGTGCACTATTTCTATACTGTTTCCATGACCATAGATTAATATCTCCTACAGTTGGTCCTATTTTATCCTTTTCCAGAGTGTGCCTAATATTACAAATTCAAACATCCCTCCTCATTATTTTATTTGTATATTTGTGTATATTTCTGGAAGTAATTTAGGATCACCTTTCAGAAATTTTTCTTAAATCCATTCGGGTTTATTAAGTAAATTTGCATTCAGATACTAAATTTATTTTGGAGAAAAAATGTTCTATGTCCCCCAAATTTGAGTCTGCCAACTGAAGAGGATGGTGCATTCTATTGTTCATTCAATCATCATTTTTTTTCTTTTTTAAGTCATTTATCAGAATCATTTTAACATTTTTCATTAATTTATTTCTGAATAGTCTGTGCCTTGGTTGTCATTATAAATGATATCTTTTCTGGGTTTGAACAGGGATGATTGCTAATGAAGTCTTAATTTCTAGTTTCTCTTGAATTAGAAAGGGATCTGACAGTGTGGGGCCCTCTTTCCAATATGGTGACTGTGAGCAGTGCATTTCATTAAGATGTCCACTTGCCAATTTGCCAGTGGCTGCACCTACTCCACATTTTTCTGATACTTACCCGCCCCCTGTAGGCAGACTTGTTCATGTAGGGTTAGGTGGGTTATGGAAACAGATACTGACATCACTGCTGCCACGCTGCTGACCCTGTGGCATCACTAACTCTGGTTCTTTCTCTGTGACTTCCCTGAATATGACATCTCCTTTTAGGCTGGGGACATGAGGCTTCTTTCCAGCACTGTCGGTTTTTCGGCAACACACCCCTGCCTCTCAGGTCAGAAGCAAATGTCAGCTCCTCCTACTCATCCACCCAATCCACGGTCTTGCCGTTCCTGGCCAGAGTGGTCCCTATCCCTTGACTGAGCAGTAACACTAAAGGGACTACAAACTTGCCTTTCATCCACTGTCTTAGTTACATACCTGTGGTAGTTTACTTAAAAGTCTGCCAGTTAGGGTCTAAAAGTCTTTTAGATCTCTGGCCTTATCATTTCTAACTGCTCCCCCACCCCATGGAACAGCTTACCGCAGATCTCTGCTGCCCCATCTGTAGCAATGCCCTGTAAATTACAGACAGAGAGAAAAGAACTTCTAAGCCACCACCATAACTTTGACTTCCTGTGACCACACAGACCATAGAAATATCAAGATAAAAATTCCTGAAGAAGGATATTTTGCTTAGGAAGACACTTTAATTGCATACCTTTCTGTGACTTGTAATAACTTCATAGACTCTCTGAATGTGCTGCACTCACCTTCCCAGACTCAAGGGAGCTTGCTCACTTGCCTATTTTCAGTGCATTTCCTCCAACATTCTCTATGCAGAGCCTTCCCAAAAGTACATTCCTTATTCCTTTTTAAATTCTTATATACAACCACAATATTCTTTTTCTTAATCCTCAATGACAAATCATCTTCCAAGATTGTATTATTTCAACACTGAGAGTGAATAATATGCTTCAAGATTCCCAAGTTTGTTACCAGAAAATAACTATGATTGGTTGAAGATTTTTAAGTATGTTATTCCTACTAAGGGTATATACGTGAAAGAAACAGGTTGTAATGTGTCTTCTTCCGAGAGATTTTATATTTGCCTTTTGTTTGGATTCTTTCACTGTTGAACATTATTATTACCATGAATGTCTTTTCTCTTTGGGATTTAGTTCACCATTTGCCCCTCTCTCTTTACAGGAGTAAAGGAATTGATGCTGTCCTTCCATCCATCCACCACTCCATGTTGTGTGTCCATTCCTTCAACAGGTATTCAGTTTGGGTTCACCACCTTATCTGTGGCCGCTTTCCAGTGGCCAATCTGTTGGCTCTGGAGAACAATATATTGCAAATCAGAGTGGGTATGTGGAAACTTGACTACCCTGTATAGACGCATGGTACCAGAAAAAGCCCAGGACATCGCAGCATGGCAGCCCACCATGCAAGGAACAGCAATTCTGGCTGTGGTGGACCAATGTGAGTAAAAAGTCTTCATGGGCTGAAGACTTTGAAAAGTCCAAACATGCATTGGCATTACTTCCTAAGGAATCCAGTGTTGGGCATTGTTTAATATGAGAGGCAGATGCTAACACTGACATCGCTATAAACAACATATTTGTTGTAACTGTAATTGTTATTATTTTAATATATTTTCTTTATAAATATTATTTATGACTTACAAGAGCTCTTACAGAGGCAGTTGTTAAGAAGCGTGGCCATTATACTGTTGCAGAAGTGTTAATTCAGTAGAAGCATGGTAATAGTATTAATAAGTACTCACTCGTTTGATCCTCACATGGCTCTAAATGTTACCCAGCAGTGCTTCTATAATGGAGATAGAAATCCATCTGTCTAAGTTTTTGCAGAACCTAAAATAAGAGCAGTCATTCCACCGTATTTTACCATATATTCCAGACTCTCAGTTTAAAGTAGGAACTACCTGATGAGGTCATATAAACCCTTTGTGAATCCCCAATCATTCATTACATTCCTGGACCCCTGGGGCAGAGGTTCTTCTAGAAGGTGGTCCCATCTCTCCTCCCCACCCCACTCTTGGCCTTTGCTACACACTGTTGGTCATTAGCTAAGCATCCTCATGTCCTGCATGTGTCTGAGCTGTGAGGGAACAGAACTCAGCTGTTTACAAACTGTAGTGACTATGACCAGTTTGAACAGTCTCTCTCCTTCCCTGCCCACACCCCCACAGGGCAACAGGGGGCTCACAACCACAGCGATTCCCATGCCAGCCCATCAGGGAGCCTTCTTCCCTAGAAATGTTCTTACAACCAGGGCTGTTTCCTCCCTTACTTCACTGCCAGTTTCACTCCCAGGTTGCAGTCCCAAACAAAAGGCTATCCCAGTTTGAATTTCTTAATCAAGTCATATTTACGCTAAGTCCCTGGCACTTTCCCATGAGCACTCATAGAAACAGAACAGGACCTGGCAGTGGCTGTGGGCCAGGTTCCTGGGTGAGGGGACTTGCTGGGCCCTTCAGGTTCTGTAGTCTGGCTCGAGCTTAGCTCCCAGCACCGCGTCTTCCCAACTGCATGATTTCGGGCAAGGCTTCAACACTTCAGAGCTTCATTTTATCCCTGCTTCATATTTTAAGACTGTTATGTACCAAAAAGTGTGCTTAGGGAATTCAGTGAGACAATGAATGGATTTCACATAAGATGGTCCTCAGGGAAGGTTAGTTATTTTCATTATGCACCATCGATAAAATTGGCTGCACAGACTTGGCCAGGTATCACAGCTACAGGCACAAGAATTTGACAATGTGTCACTGTGGCTCATAGTCACTATTTTACACAGTAAAACAGCTACACGAGACCACCCAGCTGTCAGCCCACCCGACTCCCCACCCCAAGATCCCTGAATTAATCTGATTTGCTTGCTACCCCTTCTTTTTGGAGAAAGTTGGCAGATCACACACAGTCAATGACTGCTAGGTTATGTCCATTCCCATTCACTCAAATTGCCCCATTTTCAGTATCCACTGTGCTGCAAAACATAGACTAATATTCAGAATAGGACAGCAAGGCCTTTCCCATTCCACAGTCAGAGAAGCATGAATCTGTCATGTTTAATATGGCATATGACACTAAGCAAGGCAGGAAAACAGGCTCCTGTGCTTTAACAACATTTTTAATAATGACGTTTGAAACTAAAAGTGTTTTTGTTTGACCTACAGCTAACCAGAAAATTTAATTGACTCCTATGACCCATTCCTCAGGTGTCCTGGTTTGATTGTATTAGGCACTTTTTCCTCATCTCCCCAGCATGACTTTGCTCCATCAGCACAGATGGAGTGTCTCCAAGGCTGCTCTGTGTGCATGGGCATGTGTGTGCACACATGTGCCCCCACTGATTGGTGCCACTGTTTCATATCCAGGGGTTGTTCTGTCTTATAACTCAGGCATTGCTTTATTATATCCTAGAAAACTGCTTTTAGATCATTGATTGAACTATAGACCATCCTCTTGCCCATATTAGGAAGTGACGTCTTCCAAGACACAGGTCCTGTGTGTTTCTATTTATGTATAAGTAAGAATTAAATATGCATGTCATCCCCTCCCATATTTAATTTGTGTCTTCTCAATTGAATGTGCACAGTAAAGGCTAACTTCCCATAACAGGAGAACTTTTAGGAAGACAGAAGAAGGAATTAGCCACCAGGGAGAAGACAGGACATCAAGCAGGATTTGGTATAAAATTATTTACTCTAAAGCTGCTCTGGCTCAATATGTGGAATTGACATTGTTGTTTCTTGTCAGAGCATCTGCTATTGAAGACTGATTTTAATTTACTTTGATATAACTGGAAAATTGTGTTGGAACAACATGGGAAATGAAGCACACTGCATCTATCTGTACTTTGAATTGTGTCTCACAGCTACTCAGTTTTGAGGAAAAGTATCTTGTCTGGAGACAATACAATTATTTTCATTGTTGGAATTTTTCTAGCTTCCAGAAGCACATCTGCAGGTGATTCTGTAAAAGTCTAGAGTTGACTTAAATAGCAGGAAATTTTAGCCTATTGAAATCAGGAGAAGTGAAATATTTTTGCCTACTACCACCACCACCACCAGGCAAGCACGTGTACACCCAGAGAGATTTCACATCAGACGAAATGACAAAGCTGGTTCTGTTACCGAGGCCAAACTTGTTCTGCTCGCTACACAACAGCGATAAAAAAGTAAATCAGGAGACAAGGTTTTGGAGCAAGGTATAGTAACTTTATTCAGAAAGCTGGCAGACCAAGAAGATGGGGGACTAATGTCCTGGAGAATCATCTTGCCCAAGTCAGAATTCAGGCCCCTTTTAAGCTAAAAAGGGGAGGGAGTGTGGTTGGCTGTGCAAACTTCTTGCTGCAGGCATTCTTTGTTCTTGCAGTCATCCATGTGTGTCAGGCTGTGGTGTCCCTGTAAATCTCCAACAAAACAAAGGTTATTCTCTATTTTGCAACTTGCCATCCCTGCATAAGTGCAGAAGTGCTAACATCATTAAATGTCAGAGCCCCAAGAATAGGCTTTCCTGTAGGTATTAGGCTAAAGGCAACGTTGTTTTACAAAAGGTGCAGAGCCAGCAAGATTAAGCCTGGAAAACAGGGCACAGTGCTTCAAACTAAAGGAACAGATCCAATGTGGCGTCAGATTTGTTCTCTATTACAGTTCGAGTTAGGGGAAATTTTGCAGTAGAAAATCCCCTCAGTTGTTTTTCTTGCTTTACCTGACATCTTGTTTGTTGGCTTGTGGTCTCATGGTGTCTATACCGTATGTTCAGATGAATAATATTAAAATCATATGGTGCAGAAAACATATCTGTTCTGCTTCAAATAATGACTGAAACATTTAGCTTTGTTTATTCCCATAGAATTTGGATTGAATCATTTCTCAACTTTCTTCTTCCTTCAAACCAGTATTTTACTGGAGGGTTTAAAGCCCAAATTAAAGAATTTTTCAGGGAAATATACACAAAATGTTATGATAACTCACAGAGAAAAAATGTGATAATGAGTGTGTTATTGTCCATGAATGACTGAAAAATTGTGCTGAACACTGGAATTAGACACAACATTGTAAAATGATTATAAATCAATAAAAAATGTTTAAAAAAAGAATTTTGGAGAAGACTCATGTAATTCATAACAGTTTTACATCCGAATTTAAGGCTGACCCATATTTATACTTTTAATCAAGGAACACAATAAACTTTCTTAGTAGACCATTAATGGCGTTTTTAACTTTGTCCATGTAATCTTTTGGAAGTTGAGAGACCTAGACACCTGATCTAACAAAACAGGAATCATTGCTTGACTCTGTGAATGAAAGAATCCCAGTATAGTTTCCTGCAAGTATATTTTATTAAAAATAATAAGGAATTCTTGCTCTCTAATAAAGCAACATACATAAGAACATTCTGAGTGTTTAAAATAAATCAGACTATGGGCTAACTTATCTAAACAAGTCAAGATAGTTTTGGGAAAAATGTATGAACTTGAAGGAAAATACATATTGTGTAATTAATATCCTATTTTTAATAAGCAAATGATAAAAAACCCAAAATTTAATCATTTATTTAAAAAGTAGTTATATAAAGCCAACTTATTTTTCATAAGTTACATAAATAAAAGGGCTATCAAAATTTACATTATTAAAGATTAAATTATACCAAATAGATCACCAAGGTTGATTGATTTTCATGATATTAATAATTTTTGAAAATATAACTTACATATAACATATCCAAGCAGCCCTTCAGTTATCCACAGTACCCTAGTATACAGTTATTCTTACTGTACTTAAAACAAGTAATAGGCAAGTTTCAGGCCCTTGCTTTGAACTGCCACTGGAATTCTGGATATTCCCTTAGGTTAAAGACCAGAAGCAAAGTAACAATTCTAGTTTAAAGCAGTTGCTCAAAGACTTTAAAACATTCACTATCTATATCCAGTTACAGGAAAGAATTAAGTTTTCTGAACGTTAAAAAAAGAAATTTATGCTGAAAATGAAATTCTGTCATGTATGCTGATCATAACTATACAGGCTCTAAATTAATCCTCCCTTTACTGTTTTAATACCAACATAGGTCATTATAATCGCTTTCAAATTCCATTTATGCTAGATGAACGAACGCCTCTCCACATGCTCAATTCTGACAGCTGAGTGTGTGTGAAAGCCATCAATCACCTAGCTAGTTGGGAACACACAGTTTCTTTTCAGTGGGAAAATACACGACATAAATATATATGGGGAGGTACTAGCTCCAACTCGGCTTAACAGAGAAAAGTGCATGAACTTGAAACTCACACTAAGAAGCATACTGAGAAATCACATTAAGTGTTTCTATGGCTCCTCAATCCCTTTATGCGACATTAACGAACGCGTCTCCACATGCTCAATTCTGAGAGTTGAATGTGCGTGTAATCGGTCAATGACCTATCTTGTTGTGAACACACAGTTTCTTTAGAGTGTGGAACTAAACTAAATATATATATATATATATGGATAGCTAGTAGCTCCAACACGATTTTACACTGAAAACTGCATGAACTTCAAACCAGCACTAGAAAACATACGTACAAATCGCAGTGTTTCTAAAGTTACAAAATCCATTTATGCTACATGAACGAATGCCTCTACACATGTTCAATTCTGAGAGTTGAATGTGTGTGAAAGCCATCAAACAACTAGCTTGTTGGGAAAACACAGTTTCTTTTCTATTGGAAACTACACAATATCTATATGGTGAGATACTAGCACCAACTTGGTTTTACAGTGGAAATTGCATGAAATTCAAACCGGACCTAGGAAAAATAATGAGAAACCAGACTAAGTGATTCTACTGCAACCCATTGCCCTCATCCTAGATGAATGAACGCCTCTCTCCATGCTCAGTTCTGAGAGATGAATGTGTTCAAAAGCCATCTATCGGTTAGCTTGTAGGGAACACACAGATCCTTTTGAGTGGAGAAAAACAATATACACATATATATGGGAGGTAATATTTCCAAGTCAACTTTACAGTGAAAACTGCATGAAATTCAAACCAGCACTAGGAACGAAACTGAGAAACCAGAGTAAGTCTTTCTAATGCAACCCATTCCCTTTATGGTAGATGAATGAACGTATCTTAAAATGCTCTATTCTGAGACTTAAGTGTGCGTGAATGCCGTCAATCACGTAACTTTTTGGGAACATACAGTTTCTTTTGAGTTGGGAATGACACTATATAAATATATATGGGGAGGTACTAGCTCCAACTCTGTTTTACAGTTAAAAATGCATGAAATTCAAACCGGCACGAGGAAATATACTGAGAAACCACAGTAAGTGCTTCTACGGCAAATCATTCCCTTCATCATAGATGAACGAACGTCTCTCCACAGGCTCAGTTCTGAGGGTTGAATGTGTGCAAAATCATCTATCACTAGTCTTGTAGGGAACACACAGTTTCTTTTGACTGGGGAACTACACTACATATATATATGGGGAGGTACTAGCTCCAAGTCGATTTTACAGTGAAAACTGCATGAACTTCAAACCGGCAATAGGAAACATACTGAGAAATCAGAGTAAGTGTTTCTTATGCTACCCATTCCCTTTATGCTAGATGAACGAACCAGACTCCACATGCTCAATTCTGAGAGTTAAGTGTGTGTGAAAGCCGACAGTCACCTAGCTTGTTGGAAACAAACATATTCTTTTGAGTGGAAAACTACAATATATTCATATATATGGAGAGGTACTAGGTCCAAGTGTTTCACCGTGAAACCTGCAGCAAATTTACCGACACTAGGAAACATACTAAGAAACAAGAGTAATTATTTCTAGTGCAACCCATTCCCTTTATACTAGATGAACGATAGCCTGTCCACATGCTCTGTTTTGAGTTTAATGCTAGCGAATACCATCTATCACTTAGCTTGTAGGGAACACAGTGTCTTTTGAGTGCCGAACTAACTACATACATATATACGGGGAGGTACTAGCCCGAAGTCGATTTTACAATGAAAACTGAATGAACTTCAAACTGGCACTAGGAAACAACTGAGAATCCAGATAAGTGGTTCAACTGCAACCCATTCCCTTCATCCTAGATGAACTAACGCTTCACCCCATGCTCAGTTCTGAGAGCAGACTCTGTGCGAAAGCCATCTATCACTTAGCTTGTAGGGAACACACAGTTACTTTTGATTGGGGAAATACACTACATACATATAAATGAGGAGGTACTAGTTCCAAGTCGGTTCAAAAGTGCAAAATGCATGAAGTTCAGACCAGCACTAGTTAATATACTAAGAAACCAGAGTAAGTGTTTCTATTACTAACTATCCCCTTTATGCTATATGAATGAACGTCTCTACACATGCTCAATTCTGAGAGTTAAATGAGTGTGAGACCCGTTAGGAAGCTAACTTTTGGGAACACACAAATTCTTTTCAGTGGGAAACAACACTAAATACCTATATATGGGGAGGTACTAGTTCCAAATTGGTTTTACAGTTAAAACTGCATGAACTGCAAACTCGAATTAGGAAACATACTGAGAAAACAAAGTAAGTGTTTCTACTGCAAATCATTCCCTTTAAGCTAGTTGAAAGAATACCTCTCCACATGCTCAGTTCTGAGTGTTCAATAAGGGTGAATGTAAACTATAACTTAGCTTGTAGGGAAAACATAGTTTCCTTTGAGTGGGGAAATACACTACATATATCTATATTGGAAGGTAATAGCTCCAAGTCGTTTTTACACTGAAAACTGCATGAATTTCAAACCGCCACTAGGAAACATACTGAGAAAACAGAGTAAATATTTCAAGTGCTACCTCTTCTCTTTATGCAAGATGAAAGAACGTATCTTAACATGCTCAATTCTGAGAGTAAGTGAGTGTGAAAGCCGTCAAACACCTAGCTTGTTGGGGAAACACAATCTTTTTCATGGGGAAAATACATGACATGATTTTATATGGGGAGGTACTAGCCCCAACACGGTTTTACAGTGAAAACTGCATGAACTTCAAACCGGCATGAGGAAACAGACTGAGAAACCCGTGTAAGTGTTTCAATTGCAAAGAATTCCCTTTATCGTAATTGAACGAAAGCGTCTACACATGCTCAGTTATGAGGGATGAATGTGTGCAAATGTAAAACATCACTTAGCTTGAAGGGAAAACATAGTTTCTAAAGAGTGAAGAACGACACTACATATATACATATATATTGGCGTACTACCTCCAACTCGGGTTTACACTGAAAAATATATGAACTTTAAAAGGACACTAGGAAACATCCTGAGAAACCAGGGTAATTCTTTCTACTGCAAACCATTATCTTTTTGCTAAAAGAATGAACGTCTCTCTACATGCTCAATTCTGAGAATTAATTGTGTGTGAAAGCCGTCAATCATCAAGCAACTTGGGAACACTCAGATTCTATCCAGTGGGAAACTAATCTCTCTCTCTATATATATAGGGAGATACAAGCTCCAACTCGTGTCTAAAGTGAAAAGTGTATGAACTTCAAAACGGCAATAGGAAACATACTGAGAAAACAGAGTAAATGTTTCAACTGCAACACATTCCCTTCATGTTAGATGAAAAAATTCACACCTCATGCTCAATTCTGAGATTTAAGTGTGTGTGAAAGCCGTCAACCAACTAGCTTGTTTGGAACACACACTTTCTTTACACTGGAAAACTAAACTATATAAATACATATGGGAAGGTAATATTTCCAACTCGGTTTTACAGTGAAAACTGCATGAAATTAAAACCGGCACTAGGAAACATACTGAGAAACCAAGTTAGCGTTTCTACTGCAAGACATTCCCTTAAGGTTAGATGAACGAATATCTCTCCACATGTTAATTCTGAGATTTAGGTCAGTGTAAAAGTCATCAATTAGCTAGTTTTTTGGGAAAACAAAGTTTTATTCAGCAGGAAACTACACTGTATATATATATATATACGGGATGGTACTAGCTCCAAATTGGTTTTAAAGTGAAAAATGCATCAATTTCAAACCGGAATTAGGAAACATATTCAGACCCCACAGTAAGTGTATTTACAGGAATCCATTCTGTTTAGTTTAGATGAACGAATCCCACCTCATATACTCAGTTTCAAAAATTGAATGTGTGTGAAAGCCGAAAATCACAAATCTTCTCGGGATCAAATACTTTGTTTACAGTGAGGAACACACTACATAAATATACATTGGCAGGTACAGTTTTCAACTAGGTTATACAGTGAAAACATCATGAAATTCAAACCAAAAATATTAAATATACTGCGACAACAGAGTATGAGTTTCTAGTGGTACCTATTCTTTTTATCCTATATGAACAAACGTAATTCCATTTGCTCAGTACTGAGAGTTCAGACTGTGTGGAAGCCATCAATAAACTAGCTTGAAGGGAACACAGAGTTTAATTCACTGGGAAAACAATCTACATACATATATATGGGGGAAATAGCTCAACCCTATTTTACAGTGAAAATTGCATGAACTTCAAATTGACACAAAAAACATACTGAGAAACCAGAGTAAGTAAATCAACTGCAACCCAGTCACTTTAGGTTAGATGAAAGGACGTCTGCTCAAATGCTGAACACTGAGAATAAAGTTTGTGTGAAATCCGTGAATCACAAAGCATGTTGTGAACACATAGTATTTTCTACTGGAAAAAAACTATATAGATATGTATTGGGAGGTAATAACTCGAAATCGATTTAACAGTGAAAACTGCATGAACGTCTAAGCAGTTTTGGAAACATAATCAGAAAGAAGAGTAAGTGTTAAAAATTGACAAAAATTCACTTAATGCTAGATAGACGAATGACAATAAACATGCTCAATTATTACAGAGAAGTGTGTGTGAAAAAACAAACACCAACCTTTGTGGGAAAAAAGATGCTTTTCATTTGGAAACAAGACTACAAACATATATAAGGGGAGGTAAAAGCTCCAACTCTGCTTAATATTGAAAATCGCAGGAATTTAAAATCGGCACTAAGAAAAAGTCTGAGAAAGCAGGGTGAGGGTTCCACCAGAAACAAGTTTCAATTGTGCTAGAAGAACGAAAGTCACTCCAAATGTGTAACTTTAAATTGAAAAGAAAGTTTGTCTTCCCAAAAACCAAGTTGAAGGACGGGTTTCATAAATACTTAAATTTCAGAACAAGCATGTGGAGAGACGTTCGTTCATCCAGCACAAAGGGAACGGGTTGCAGGAGAAACACTTACTCGGGTTTCTCAGTCTGTTTCCTAGTACCGGTTTGAAGTTCCTGCGGTTTGCACTGTAAAACCGGGTTGGAGCTTGTTCCTCCCCATATATACGAATAGAGTGGAGTTTGCAACTGACAAGAAACCTTGTGTTCCCATCAAGCTAGGTGAAGGACAGCTTTCACACACACTCATTTCTCAGAACTGAGCATGTGGAGAGACGTTCGTTCATCCAGCACAAAGGGAACGGGTTGCAGGAGAAACCCTTACTCTTGATTCTCAGTCTGTTTCCTAGTGCTGGTTTGAAGTGCCTGCCGTTTTCACTGTAAAACCGAGTTGGAGATTGTACCTCCCCTTATATATGTATCGAGTGGAGTTTGCAACTGAAAAGAAACTTTGTGTTCCCTTCAAGCTAGGTGAAGGACGGCTTCACACACACTTATCTCTCAGAACTGAGCATGTGGAGAGACGTTCGTTCATCCAGCACAAAGGGAACGGGTTGCAGGAGAAACCCTTACTCTGGATTCTCAGTCTGTTTCCTAGTGCCGGTTTGAAGTGCCTGCCGTTTTCACTGTAAAACCGAGTTGGAGCTTGTACCTCCCCATATATATGTATGGAGTGGAGTTGGCAACTGAAAAGAAACTTTGTGTTCCCTTCAAGCTAGGTGAAGGACGGCTTTCACACACACTTATCTCTCAGAACTGAGCATGTGGAGAGACGTTCGTTCATCCAACACAAAGGGAAAGGGTTGCAGGAGAAACCCTTACTCTGGTTTCTCAGTCTGTTTCCTAGTGCCGGTTTGAAGTGCCTGCCGTTTTCACTGTAAAACCGAGTTGGAGCTTGTACCTCCCCATATATATGTATGGAGTGGAGTTGGCAACTGAAAAGAAACTTTGTGTTCCCTTCAAGCTAGGTGAAGGACGGCTTTCACACACACTTATCTCTCAGAACTGAGCATGTGGAGAGACGTTCGTTCATCCAGCACAAAGGGAACGGGTTGCAGGAGAAACCCTTACTCTGGTTTCTCAGTCTGTTTCCTAGTGCCGGTTTGAAGTGCCTGCCGTTTTCACTGTAAATCCGGGTTGGAGATTGTACCTCCCCTTATATATGTATCGAGTTGCGTTTGCAACTGAAAAGAAACTTTGTGTTCCCTTCAAGCTAGGTGAAGGACGGCTTTCACACACACTTATCTCTCAGAACTGAGCATGTGGAGAGACGTTCGTTCATCCAGCACAAAGGGAACGGGTTGCAGGAGAAACCCTTACTCTGGATTCTCAGTCGGTTTCCTAGTGCCGGTTTGAAGTGTCTGCCGTTTTCACTGTAAAACCGAGTTGGAGCTTGTACCTCCCCATATATATGTATGGAGTGGAGTTGGCAACTGAAAAGAAACTTTGTGTTCCCTTCAAGCTAGGTGAAGGACGGCTTTCACACACACTTATCTCTCAGAACTGAGCATGTGGAGAGACGTTCGTTCATCCAGCACAAAGGGAACGGGTTGCAGGAGAAACCCTTACTCTGGTTTCTCAGTCTGTTTCCTAGTGCCGGTTTGAAGTGCCTGCCGTTTTCACTGTAAAACCGAGTTGGAGCTTGTACCTCCCCATATATATGTATGGAGTGGAGTTGGCAACTGAAAAGAAACTTTGTGTTCCCTTCAAGCTAGGTGAAGAATGGCTTTCACACACACTTATCTCTCAGAACTGAGCATGTGGAGAGACGTTCGTTCATCCAGCACAAAGGGAACGGGTTGCAGGAGAAACCCTTACTCTGGTTTCTCAGTCTGTTTCCTAGTGCCGGTTTGAAGTGCCTGCCGTTTTCACTGTAAAACCGAGTTGGAGCTTGTACCTCCCCATATATATGTATGGAGTGGAGTTGGCAACTGAAAAGAAACTTTGTGTTCCCTTCAAGCTAGGTGAAGGACGGCTTTCACACACACTTATCTCTCAGAACTGAGCATGTGGAGAGACGTTCGTTCATCCAGCACAAAGGGAACGGGTTGCAGGAGAAACCATTACTTTGGATTCTCAGTCTGTTTCCTAGTGCTGGTTTGAAGTGCCTGCCGTTTTCACTGTAAAACCGAGTTGGAGCTTGTACCTCCCCTTATATATGTATCGAGTGGAGTTTGCAACTGAAAAGAAACTACGTGTTCCCTTTTAGCTAGGTGAAGGACGGCTTTCACACACACTTATCTCTCAGAACTGAGCATGTGGAGAGACGTTCGTTCATCCAGCACAAAGGGAACGGGTTGCAGGAGAAACCCTTACTCTGGTTTCTCAGTCTGTTTCCTAGTGCCGGTTTGAAGTGCCTGCCGTTTTCACTGTAAAACCGAGTTGGAGCTTGTTCCTCCCCATATATATGTATGGAGTGGAGTTGGCAACTGAAAAGAAACTTTGTGTTCCCTTCAAGCTAGGTGAAGTTTGGCATTCACACTCACATATCTCTCAGAACTGAGCATGTGGAGAGACGTTCGTTCATCCAGCACAAAGGGAACGGGTTGCAGGAGAAACCCTTACTCGGGTTTCTCAGTCTGTTTCCTAGTGCCGGTTTGAAGTGCCTGCCGTTTTCACTGTAAAACCGAGTTGGAGCTTGTACCTCCCCTTATATATGTATGGAATGGATTTGGCAACTGAAAAGAAACTTTGTGTTCCCTTCAAGCTAGGTGAAGGACGGCTTTCACACACACTTATCTCTCAGAACTGAGCATGTGGAGAGACGTTCGTTCATCCAGCACAAAGGGAACGGGTTGCAGGAGAAACCCTTACTCTGGTTTCTCAGTCTGTTTCCTAGTGCCGGTTTGAAGTGCCTGCCGTTTTCACTGTAAAACCGAGTTGGAGCTTGTACCTCCCCTTATATATGTATGGAGTGGAGTTGGCAACTGAAAAGAAACTTTGTGTTCCCTTCAAGCTAGGTGAAGGACGGCTTTCACACACACTTATCTCTCAGAACTGAGCATGTGGAGAGACGTTCGTTCATCCAGCACAAAGGGAACGGGTTGCAGGAGAAACCCTTACTCTGGTTTCTCAGTCTGTTTCCTAGTGCCGGTTTGAAGTGCCTGCCGTTTTCACTGTAAAACCGAGTTGGAGCTTGTACCTCCCCATATATATGTATGGAGTGGAGTTGGCAACTGAAAAGAAACTTTGTGTTCCCTTCAAGCTAGGTGAAGGACGGCTTTCACACACACTTATCTCTCAGAACTGAGCATGTGGAGAGACGTTCGTTCATCCAGCACAAAGGGAACGGGTTGCAGGAGAAACCCTTACTCTGGTTTCTCAGTCTGTTTCCTAGTGCCGGTTTGAAGTGCCTGCCGTTTTCACTGTAAATCCGGGTTGGAGATTGTACCTCCCCTTATATATGTATCGAGTTGCGTTTGCAACTGAAAAGAAACTTTGTGTTCCCTTCAAGCTAGGTGAAGGACGGCTTTCACACACACTTATCTCTCAGAACTGAGCATGTGGAGAGACGTTCGTTCATCCAGCACAAAGGGAACGGGTTGCAGGAGAAACCCTTACTCTGGATTCTCAGTCGGTTTCCTAGTGCCGGTTTGAAGTGTCTGCCGTTTTCACTGTAAAACCGAGTTGGAGCTTGTACCTCCCCATATATATGTATGGAGTGGAGTTGGCAACTGAAAAGAAACTTTGTGTTCCCTTCAAGCTAGGTGAAGGACGGCTTTCACACACACTTATCTCTCAGAACTGAGCATGTGGAGAGACGTTCGTTCATCCAGCACAAAGGGAACGGGTTGCAGGAGAAACCCTTACTCTGGTTTCTCAGTCTGTTTCCTAGTGCCGGTTTGAAGTGCCTGCCGTTTTCACTGTAAAACCGAGTTGGAGCTTGTACCTCCCCATATATATGTATGGAGTGGAGTTGGCAACTGAAAAGAAACTTTGTGTTCCCTTCAAGCTAGGTGAAGAATGGCTTTCACACACACTTATCTCTCAGAACTGAGCATGTGGAGAGACGTTCGTTTATCCAGCACAAAGGGAACGGGTTGCAGGAGAAACCCTTACTCTGGTTTCTCAGTCTGTTTCCTAGTGCCAGTTTGAAGTGCCTGCCGTTTTCACTGTAAAACCGAGTTGGAGCTTGTACCTCCCCATATATATGTATGGAGTGGAGTTGGCAACTGAAAAGAAACTTTGTGTTCCCTTCAAGCTAGGTGAAGGACGGCTTTCACACACACTTATCTCTCAGAACTGAGCATGTGGAGAGTCGTTCGTTCATCCAGCACAAAGGGAACGGGTTGCAGGAGAAACCATTACTTTGGATTCTCAGTCTGCTTCCTAGTGCTGGTTTGAAGTGCCTGCCGTTTTCACTGTAAAACCGAGTTGGAGCTTGTACCTCCCCTTATATATGTATCGAGTGGAGTTTGCAACTGAAAAGAAACTACGTGTTCCCTTTTAGCTAGGTGAAGGACGGCTTTCACACACACTTATCTCTCAGATCTGAGCATGTGGAGAGACGTTCGTTCATCCAGCACAAAGGGAACGGGTTGCAGGAGAAACCCTTACTCTGGTTTCTCAGTCTGTTTCCTAGTGCCGGTTTGAAGTGCCTGCCGTTTTCACTGTAAATCCGGGTTGGAGATTGTACCTCCCCTTATATATGTATCGAGTTGCGTTTGCAACTGAAAAGAAACTTTGTGTTCCCTTCAAGCTAGGTGAAGGACGGCTTTCACACACACTTATCTCTCAGAACTGAGCATGTGGAGAGACGTTCGTTCATCCAGCACAAAGGGAACGGGTTGCAGGAGAAACCCTTACTCTGGATTCTCAGTCGGTTTCCTAGTGCCGGTTTGAAGTGTCTGCCGTTTTCACTGTAAAACCGAGTTGGAGCTTGTACCTCCCCATATATATGTATGGAGTGGAGTTGGCAACTGAAAAGAAACTTTGTGTTCCCTTCAAGCTAGGTGAAGGACGGCTTTCACACACACTTATCTCTCAGAACTGAGCATGTGGAGAGACGTTCGTTCATCCAGCACAAAGGGAACGGGTTGCAGGAGAAACCCTTACTCTGGTTTCTCAGTCTGTTTCCTAGTGCCGGTTTGAAGTGCCTGCCGTTTTCACTGTAAAACCGAGTTGGAGCTTGTACCTCCCCATATATATGTATGGAGTGGAGTTGGCAACTGAAAAGAAACTTTGTGTTCCCTTCAAGCTAGGTGAAGAATGGCTTTCACACACACTTATCTCTCAGAACTGAGCATGTGGAGAGACGTTCGTTCATCCAGCACAAAGGGAACGGGTTGCAGGAGAAACCCTTACTCTGGTTTCTCAGTCTGTTTCCTAGTGCCGGTTTGAAGTGCCTGCCGTTTTCACTGTAAAACCGAGTTGGAGCTTGTACCTCCCCATATATATGTATGGAGTGGAGTTGGCAACTGAAAAGAAACTTTGTGTTCCCTTCAAGCTAGGTGAAGGACGGCTTTCACACACACTTATCTCTCAGAACTGAGCATGTGGAGAGACGTTCGTTCATCCAGCACAAAGGGAACGGGTTGCAGGAGAAACCATTACTTTGGATTCTCAGTCTGTTTCCTAGTGCTGGTTTGAAGTGCCTGCCGTTTTCACTGTAAAACCGAGTTGGAGCTTGTACCTCCCCTTATATATGTATCGAGTGGAGTTTGCAACTGAAAAGAAACTACGTGTTCCCTTTTAGTTAGGTGAAGGACGGCTTTCACACACACTTATCTCTCAGAACTGAGCATGTGGAGAGACGTTCGTTCATCCAGCACAAAGGGAACGGGTTGCAGGAGAAACCCTTACTCTGGTTTCTCAGTCTGTTTCCTAGTGCCGGTTTGAAGTGCCTGCCGTTTTCACTGTAAAACCGAGTTGGAGCTTGTTCCTCCCCATATATATGTATGGAGTGGAGTTGGCAACTGAAAAGAAACTTTGTGTTCCCTTCAAGCTAGGTGAAGTTTGGCATTCACACTCACATATCTCTCAGAACTGAGCATGTGGAGAGACGTTCGTTCATCCAGCACAAAGGGAACGGGTTGCAGGAGAAACCCTTACTCGGGTTTCTCAGTCTGTTTCCTAGTGCCGGTTTGAAGTGCCTGCCGTTTTCACTGTAAAACCGAGTTGGAGCTTGTACCTCCCCTTATATATGTATGGAGTGGAGTTGGCAACTGAAAAGAAACTTTGTGTTCCCTTCAAGCTAGGTGAAGGACGGCTTTCACACACACTTATCTCTCAGAACTGAGCATGTGGAGAGACGTTCGTTCATCCAGCACAAAGGGAACGGGTTGCAGGAGAAACCCTTACTCTGGTTTCTCAGTCTGTTTCCTAGTGCCGCTTTGAAGTGCCTGCCGTTTTCACTGTAAAACCGAGTTGGAGCTTGTACCTCCCCATATATATGTATGGAGTGGAGTTGGCAACTGAAAAGAAACTTTGTGTTCCCTTCAAGCTAGGTGAAGGACGGCTTTCACACACACTTATCTCTCAGAACTGAGCATGTGGAGAGACGTTCGTTCATCCAACACAAAGGGAACGGGTTGCAGGAGAAACCCTTACTCTGGTTTCTCAGTCTGTTTCCTAGTGCCGGTTTGAAGTGCCTGCCGTTTTCACTGTAAAACCGAGTTGGAGCTTGAACCTCCCCATATATATGTATGGAGTGGAGTTGGCAACTGAAAAGAAACTTTGTGTTCCCTTCAAGCTAGGTGAAGGACGGCTTTCACACACACTTATCTCTCAGAACTGAGCATGTGGAGAGACGTTCGTTCATCCAGCACAAAGGGAACGGGTTGCAGGAGAAACCCTTACTCTGGTTTCTCAGTCTGTTTCCTAGTGCCGGTTTGAAGTGCCTGCCGTTTTCACTGTAAATCCGGGTTGGAGATTGTACCTCCCCTTATATATGTATCGAGTTGCGTTTGCAACTGAAAAGAAACTTTGTGTTCCCTTCAAGCTAGGTGAAGGACGGCTTTCACACACACTTATCTCTCAGAACTGAGCATGTGGAGAGACGTTCGTTCATCCAGCACAAAGGGAACGGGTTGCAGGAGAAACCCTTACTCTGGATTCTCAGTCTGTTTCCTAGTGCCGGTTTGAAGTGCCTGCCGTTTTCACTGTAAAACCGAGTTGGAGCTTGTACCTCCCCATATATATGTATGGAGTGGAGTTGGCAACTGAAAAGAAACTTTGTGTTCCCTTCAAGCTAGGTGAAGAATGGCTTTCACACACACTTATCTCTCAGAACTGAGCATGTGGAGAGACGTTCGTTCATCCAGCACAAAGGGAACGGGTTGCAGGAGAAACCCTTACTCTGGTTTCTCAGTCTGTTTCCTAGTGCCGGTTTGAAGTGCCTGCCGTTTTCACTGTAAAACCGAGTTGGAGCTTGTACCTCCCCATATATATGTATGGAGTGGAGTTGGCAACTGAAAAGAAACTTTGTGTTCCCTTCAAGCTAGGTGAAGGACGGCTTTCACACACACTTATCTCTCAGAACTGAGCATGTGGAGAGACGTTCGTTCATCCAGCACAAAGGGAACGGGTTGCAGGAGAAACCATTACTTTGGATTCTCAGTCTGTTTCCTAGTGCTGGTTTGAAGTGCCTGCCGTTTTCACTGTAAAACCGAGTTGGAGCTTGTACCTCCCCTTATATATGTATCGAGTGGAGTTTGCAACTGAAAAGAAACTACGTGTTCCCTTTTAGCTAGGTGAAGGACGGCTTTCACACACACTTATCTCTCAGAACTGAGCATGTGGAGAGACGTTCGTTCATCCAGCACAAAGGGAACGGGTTGCAGGAGAAACCCTTACTCTGGTTTCTCAGTCTGTTTCCTAGTGCCGGTTTGAAGTGCCTGCCGTTTTCACTGTAAATCCGGGTTGGAGATTGTACCTCCCCTTATATATGTATCGAGTTGCGTTTGCAACTGAAAAGAAACTTTGTGTTCCCTTCAAGCTAGGTGAAGGACGGCTTTCACACACACTTATCTCTCAGAACTGAGCATGTGGAGAGACGTTCGTTCATCCAGCACAAAGGGAACGGGTTGCAGGAGAAACCCTTACTCTGGATTCTCAGTCGGTTTCCTAGTGCCGGTTTGAAGTGTCTGCCGTTTTCACTGTAAAACCGAGTTGGAGCTTGTACCTCCCCATATATATGTATGGAGTGGAGTTGGCAACTGAAAAGAAACTTTGTGTTCCCTTCAAGCTAGGTGAAGGACGGCTTTCACACACACTTATCTCTCAGAACTGAGCATGTGGAGAGACGTTCGTTCATCCAGCACAAAGGGAACGGGTTGCAGGAGAAACCCTTACTCTGGTTTCTCAGTCTGTTTCCTAGTGCCGGTTTGAAGTGCCTGCCGTTTTCACTGTAAAACCGAGTTGGAGCTTGTACCTCCCCATATATATGTATGGAGTGGAGTTGGCATCTGAAAAGAAACTTTGTGTTCCCTTCAAGCTAGGTGAAGAATTTCTTTCACACACACTTATCTCTCAGAACTGAGCATGTGGAGAGACGTTCGTTCATCCAGCACAAAGGGAACGGGTTGCAGGAGAAACCCTTACTCTGGTTTCTCAGTCTGTTTCCTAGTGCCGGTTTGAAGTGCCTGCCGTTTTCACTGTAAAACCGAGTTGGAGCTTGTACCTCCCCATATATATGTATGGAGTGGAGTTGGCAACTGAAAAGAAACTTTGTGTTCCCTTCAAGCTAGGTGAAGGACGGCATTCACACACACTTATCTCTCAGAACTGAGCATGTGGAGAGACGTTCGTTCATCCAGCACAAAGGGAACGGCTTGCAGGAGAAACCATTACTTTGGATTCTCAGTCTGTTTCCTAGTGCTGGTTTGAAGTGCCTGCCGTTTTCACTGTAAAACCGAGTTGGAGCTTGTACCTCCCCTTATATATGTTTCGAGTGGAGTTTGCAACTGAAAAGAAACTACGTGTTCCCTTTTAGCTAGGTGAAGGACGGCTTTCACACACACTTATCTCTCAGAACTGAGCATGTGGAGAGACGTTCGTTCATCCAGCACAAAGGGAACGGGTTGCAGGAGAAACCCTTACTCTGGTTTCTCAGTCTGTTTCCTAGTGCCGGTTTGAAGTGCCTGCCGTTTTCACTGTAAAACCGAGTTGGAGCTTGTTCCTCCCCATATATATGTATGGAGTGGAGTTGGCAACTGAAAAGAAACTTTGTGTTCCCTTCAAGATAGGTGAAGTTTGGCATTCACACTCACATATCTCTCAGAACTGAGCATGTGGAGAGACGTTCGTTCATCCAGCACAAAGGGAACGGGTTGCAGGAGAAACCCTTACTCGGGTTTCTCAGTCTGTTTCCTAGTGCCGGTTTGAAGTGCCTGCCGTTTTCACTGTAAAACCGAGTTGGAGCTTGTACCTCCCCTTATATATGTATGGAGTGGGGTTGGCAACTGAAAAGAAACTTTGTGTTCCCTTCAAGCTAGGTGAAGGACGGCTTTCACACACACTTATCTCTCAGAACTGAGCATGTGGAGAGACGTTCGTTCATCCAGCACAAAGGGAACGGGTTGCAGGAGAAACCCTTACTCTGGTTTCTCAGTCTGTTTCCTAGTGCTGGTTTGAAGTGCCTGCCGTTTTCACTGTAAAACCGAGTTGGAGCTTGTACCTCCCCATATATATGTATGGAGTGGAGTTGGCAACTAAAAAGAAACTTTGTGTTCCCTTCAAGCTAGGTGAAGGACGGCTTTCACACACACTTATCTCTCAGAACTGAGCATGTGGAGAGACGTTCGTTCATCCAGCACAAAGGGAACGGGTTGCAGGAGAAACCCTTACTCTGGTTTCTCAGTCTGTTTCCTAGTGCCGGTTTGAAGTGCCTGCCGTTTTCACTGTAAAACCGAGTTGGAGCTTGTTCCTCCCCATATATATGTATGGAGTGGAGTTTGCAACTGAAAAGAAACTTTGTGTTCCCTTCAAGCTAGGTGAAGGACAGCTTTCACACACACTTATCTCTCAGAATTGAGCATGTGGAGAGACGTTCGTTCATCCAGCACAAAGGGAACGGGTTGCAGGAGAAACCCTTACTCTGGTTTCTCAGTCTGTTTCCTAGTGCCGGTTTGAAGTGCCTGCCGTTTTCACTGTAAAACCGAGTTGGAGCTTGTACCTCCCCATATATATGTATGGAGTGGGGTTGGCAACTGAAAAGAAACTTTGTGTTCCCTTCAAGCTAGGTGAAGGACGGCTTTCACACACACTTATCTCTCAGAACTGAGCATGTGGAGAGACGTTCATTCATCCAGCACAAAGGGAACGGGTTGCAGGAGAAACCCTTACTCTGGTTTCTCAGTCTGTTTCCTAGTGCTGGTTTGAAGTGCCTGCCGTTTTCACTGTAAAACCGAGTTGGAGCTTGTTCCTCCCCATATATATGTATGGAGTGGAGTTTGCAACTGAAAAGAAACTTTGTGTTCCCTTCAAGCTAGGTGAAGGACGGCTTTCACACACACTTATCTCTCAGAACTGAGCATGTGGAGAGACGTTCGTTCATCCAGCACAAAGGGAACGGGTTGCAGGAGAAACCCTTACTCTGGTTTCTCAGTCTGTTTCCTAGTGCCGGTTTGAAGTGCCAGCCGTTTTCACTGTAAAACCGAGTTGAAGCTTGGACCTCCCCATCTATATGTATGGAGTGGAGTTGGCAACTGAAAAGAAACTTTGTGTTCCCTTCAAGCTAGGTGAAGGACGGCTTTCACACACACTTATCTCTCAGAACTGAGCATGTGGAGAGACGTTCGTTCATCCAGCACAAAGGGAACGGGTTGCAGGAGAAACCCTTACTTTTGATTCTCAGTCTGTTTCCTAGTGCTGGTTTGAAGTGCCTGCCGTTTCCACTGTAAAACCGAGTTGGAGCTTGTACCTCCCCTTATACATGTATCGAGTTGCGTTTGCAACTGAAAAGAAACTTTGTGTTCCCTTTTTGCTAGGTGAAGGACGGCTTTCACACACACTTATCTCTCAGAACTGAGCATGTGGAGAGACGTTCGTTCATCCAGCACAAAGGGAACGGGTTGCAGGAGAAACCCTTACTCTGGTTTCTCAGTCTGATTCCTAGTACCGGTTTGAAGTGCCTGCCGTTTTCACAGTAAACCCGAGTTGGAGCTTTTTCCTCCCCATATATATGTATGGAGTGGAGTTGGCAACTGAAAAGAAACTTTGTGTTCCCATCAAGCTAGGTGAAGGTTGGTATTCACACTCACTTATTTCTCAGAACTGAGCATGTGGAGAGACGTTCGTTCATCCAGCACAAAGAGAACGGGTTGCAGGAGAAACCCTTACTCTGGTTTCTCAGTCTGTTTCCTAGTGCCGGTTTGAAGTGCCTGCCGTTTCCACTGTAAAACCGAGTTGGAGCTTGTACCTCCCCATATATATGTATGGAGTGGAGTTGGCAACTGAAAAGAAACTTTGTGTTCCCTTCAAGCTAGGTGAAGGACGGCTTTCACACACACTTATCTCTCAGAACTGAGCATGTGGAGAGACGTTCGTTCATCCAGCACAAAGGGAACGGGTTGCAGGAGAAACCCTTACTCTGGATTCTCAGTCGGTTTCCTAGTGCCGGTTTGAAGTGCCTGCCGTTTTCACTGTAAAACCGAGTTGGAGCTTGTACCTCCCCATATATATGTATGGAGTGGATTTGGCAACTGAAAAGAAACTTTGTGTTCCCTTCAAGCTAGGTGAAGGACGGCATTCACACACACTTATCTCTCAGAACTGAGCATGTGGGGAGACGTTCGTTCATCCAGCACAAAGGGAACGGGTTGCAGGAGAAACCCTTACTCTGGTTTCTCAGTCTGTTTCCTAGTGCCGGTTTGAAGTGCCTGCCGTTTTCACTGTAAATCCGGGTTGGAGATTGTACCTCCCCTTATATATGTATCGAGTTGCGTTTGCAACTGAAAAGAAACTTTGTGTTCCCTTCAAGCTAGGTGAAGGACGGCTTTCACACACACTTATCTCTCAGAACTGAGCATGTGGAGAGACGTTCGTTCATCCAGCACAAAGGGAACGAGTTGCAAGAGAAACCCTTACTCTGGATTCTCAGTCGGTTTCCTAGTGCCGGTTTGAAGTGCCTGCCGTTTTCACTGTAAAACCGAGTTGGAGCTTGTACCTCCCCATATATATGTATGGAGTGGAGTTGGCAACTGAAAAGAAACTTTGTGTTCCCTTCAAGCTAGGTGAAGGACGGCTTTCACACACACTTATCTCTCAGAACTGAGCATGTGGAGAGACGTTCGTTCATCCAGCACAAAGGGAACGGGTTGCAGGAGAAACCCTTACTCTGGTTTCTCAGTCTGTTTCCTAGTGCCGGTTTGAAGTGCCTGCCGTTTTCACTGTAAAACCGAGTTGGAGCTTGTACCTCCCCATATATATGTATGGAGTGGAGTTGGCAACTGAAAAGAAACTTTGTGTTCCCTTCAAGCTAGGTGAAGAATGGCTTTCACACACACTTATCTCTCAGAACTGAGCATGTGGAGAGACGTTCGTTCATCCAGCACAAAGGGAACGGGTTGCAGGAGAAACCCTTACTCTGGTTTCTCAGTCTGTTTCCTAGTGCCGGTTTGAAGTGCCTGCCGTTTTCACTGTAAAACCGAGTTGGAGCTTGTACCTCCCCATATATATGTATGGAGTGGAGTTGGCAACTGAAAAGAAACTTTCTGTTCCCTTCAAGCTAGGTGAAGGACGGCTTTCACACACACTTATCTCTCAGAACTGAGCATGTGGAGAGACGTTCGTTCATCCAGCACAAAGGGAACGGGTTGCAGGAGAAACCCTTACTTTGGATTCTCAGTCTGTTTCCTAGTGCTGGTTTGAAGTGCCTGCCGTTTTCACTGTAAAACCGAGTTGGAGCTTGTACCTCCCCTTATATATGTATCGAGTGGAATTTGCAACTGAAAAGAAACTTTGTGTTCCCTTTTATCTAGGTGAAGGACGGCTTTCACACACACTTATCTCTCAGAACTGAGCATGTGGAGAGACGTTCGTTCATCCAGCACAAAGGGAACGGGTTGCAGGAGAAACCCTTACTCTGGTTTCTCAGTCTGTTTCCTAGTGCCGGTTTGAAGTGCCTGCCGTTTTCACTGTAAAACCGAGTTGGAGCTTGTTCCTCCCCATATATATGTATGGAGTGGAGTTGGCAACTGAAAAGAAACTTTGTGTTCCCTTCAAGCTAAGTGAAGGACGGCTTTCACACTCACATATCTCTCAGAACTGAGCATGTGGAGAGACGTTCGTTCATCCAGCACAAAGGAACGGGTTGCAGGAGAAACCCTTACTCGGGTTTCTCAGTCTGTTTCCTAGTGCCGGTTTGAATTGCCTGCCGTTTTCACTGTAAAACCGAGTTGGAGCTTGTACCTCCCCTTATATATGTATGGAGTGGAGTTGGCAACTGAAAAGAAACTTTGTGTTCCCTTCAAGCTAGGTGAAGGACGGCTTTCACACACACTTATCTCTCAGAACTGAGCATGTGGAGAGACGTTCGTTCATCCAGCACAAAGGGAACGGGTTGCAGGAGAAACCCTTACTCTGGTTTCTCAGTCTGTTTCCTAGTGCCGGTTTGAAGTGCCTGCCGTTTTCACTGTAAAACCGAGTTGGAGCTTGTACCTCCCCTTATATATGTATGGAGTGTAGTTGGCAACTGAAAAGAAACTTTGTGTTCCCTTCAAGCTAGGTGAAGGACGGCTTTCACACACACTTATCTCTCAGAACTGAGCATGTGGAGAGACGTTCGTTCATCCAGCACAAAGGGAACGGGTTGCAGGAGAAACCCTTACTCTGGTTTCTCAGTCTGTTTCCTAGTGCCGGTTTGAAGTGCCTGCCGTTTTCACTGTAAAACCGAGTTGGAGCTTGTTCCTCCCCATATATATGTATGGAGTGGAGTTTGCAACTGAAAAGAAACTTTGTGTTCCCTTCAAGCTAGGTGAAGGACGGCTTTCACACACACTTATCTCTCAGAACTGAGCATGTGGAGAGACGTTCGTTCATCCAGCACAAAGGGAACGGGTTGCAGGAGAAACCCTTACTCTGGTTTCTCAGTCTGTTTCCTAGTGCCGGTTTGAAGTGCCTGCCGTTTTCACTGTAAAACCGAGTTGGAGCTTGTACCTCCCCATATATATGTATGGAGTGGGGTTGGCAACTGAAAAGAAACTTTGTGTTCCCTTCAAGCTAGGTGAAGGACGGCTTTCACACACACTTATCTCTCAGAACTGAGCATGTGGAGAGACGTTCGTTCATCCAGCACAAAGGGAACGGGTTGCAGGAGAAACCCTTACTCTGGTTTCTCAGTCTGTTTCCTAGTGCCGGTTTGAAGTGCCTGCCGTCTTCACTGTAAAACCGAGTTGGAGCTTGTACCTCCCCTTATACATGTATCGAGTTGCGTTTGCAACTGAAAAGAAACTTTGTGTTCCCTTTTAGCTAGGTGAAGGACGGCTTTCACACACACTTATCTCTCAGAACTGAGCATGTGGAGAGACGTTCGTTCATCCAGCACAAAGGGAACGGGTTGCAGGAGAAACCCTTACTTTTGATTCTCAGTCTGTTTCCTAGTGCTGGTTTGAAGTGCCTGCCGTTTCCACTGTAAAACCGAGTTGGAGCTTGTACCTCCCCTTATACATGTATCGAGTTGCGTTTGCAACTGAAAAGAAACTTTGTGTTCCCTTTTAGCTAGGTGAAGGACGGCTTTCACACACACTTATCTCTCAGAACTGAGCATGTGGAGAGACGTTCGTTCATCCAGCACAAAGGGAACGGGTTGCAGGAGAAACCCTTACTCTGGTTTCTCAGTCTGATTCCTAGTACCGGTTTGAAGTGCCTGCCGTTTTCACAGTAAACCCGAGTTGGAGCTTTTTCCTCCCCATATATATGTATGGAGTGGAGTTGGCAACTGAAAAGAAACTTTTTGTTCCCTTCAAGCTAGGTGAAGGTTGGTATTCACACTCACTTATCTCTCAGAACTGAGCATGTGGAGAGACGATCGTTCATCCAGCACAAAGAGAACGGGTTGCAGGAGAAACCCTTACTCTGGTTTCTCAGTCTGTTTCCTAGTGCCGGTTTGAAGTGCCTGCCGTTTCCACTGTAAAACCGAGTTGGAGCTTGTACCTCCCCATATATATGTATGGAGTGGAGTTGGCAACTGAAAAGAAACTTTGTGTTCCCTTCAAGCTAGGTGAAGGACGGCTTTCACACACACTTATCTCTCAGAACTGAGCATGTGGAGAGACGTTCGTTCATCCAGCACAAAGGGAACGGGTTGCAGGAGAAACCCTTACTCTGGATTCTCAGTCGGTTTCCTAGTGCCGGTTTGAAGTGCCTGCCGTTTTCACTGTAAAACCGAGTTGGAGCTTGTACCTCCCCATATATATGTATGGAGTGGATTTGGCAACTGAAAAGAAACTTTGTGTTCCCTTCAAGCTAGGTGAAGGACGGCATTCACACACACTTATCTCTCAGAACTGAGCATGTGGGGAGACGTTCGTTCATCCAGCACAAAGGGAACGGGTTGCAGGAGAAACCCTTACTCTGGTTTCTCAGTCTGTTTCCTAGTGCCGGTTTGAAGTGCCTGCCGTTTTCACTGTAAATCCGGGTTGGAGATTGTACCTCCCCTTATATATGTATCGAGTTGCGTTTGCAACTGAAAAGAAACTTTGTGTTCCCTTCAAGCTAGGTGAAGGACGGCTTTCACACACACTTATCTCTCAGAACTGAGCATGTGGAGAGACGTTCGTTCATCCAGCACAAAGGGAACGAGTTGCAAGAGAAACCCTTACTCTGGATTCTCAGTCGGTTTCCTAGTGCCGGTTTGAAGTGCCTGCCGTTTTCACTGTAAAACCGAGTTGGAGCTTGTACCTCCCCATATATATGTATGGAGTGGAGTTGGCAACTGAAAAGAAACTTTGTGTTCCCTTCAAGCTAGGTGAAGGACGGCTTTCACACACACTTATCTCTCAGAACTGAGCATGTGGAGAGACGTTCGTTCATCCAGCACAAAGGGAACGGGTTGCAGGAGAAACCCTTACTCTGGTTTCTCAGTCTGTTTCCTAGTGCCGGTTTGAAGTGCCTGCCGTTTTCACTGTAAAACCGAGTTGGAGCTTGTACCTCCCCATATATATGTATGGAGTGGAGTTGGCAACTGAAAAGAAACTTTGTGTTCCCTTCAAGCTAGGTGAAGAATGGCTTTCACACACACTTATCTCTCAGAACTGAGCATGTGGAGAGACGTTCGTTCATCCAGCACAAAGGGAACGGGTTGCAGGAGAAACCCTTACTCTGGTTTCTCAGTCTGTTTCCTAGTGCCGGTTTGAAGTGCCTGCCGTTTTCACTGTAAAACCGAGTTGGAGCTTGTACCTCCCCATATATATGTATGGAGTGGAGTTGGCAACTGAAAAGAAACTTTCTGTTCCCTTCAAGCTAGGTGAAGGACGGCTTTCACACACACTTATCTCTCAGAACTGAGCATGTGGAGAGACGTTCGTTCATCCAGCACAAAGGGAACGGGTTGCAGGAGAAACCCTTACTTTGGATTCTCAGTCTGTTTCCTAGTGCTGGTTTGAAGTGCCTGCCGTTTTCACTGTAAAACCGAGTTGGAGCTTGTACCTCCCCTTATATATGTATCGAGTGGAGTTTGCAACTGAAAAGAAACTTTGTGTTCCCTTTTATCTAGGTGAAGGACGGCTTTCACACACACTTATCTCTCAGAACTGAGCATGTGGAGAGACGTTCGTTCATCCAGCACAAAGGGAACGGGTTGCAGGAGAAACCCTTACTCTGGTTTCTCAGTCTGTTTCCTAGTGCCGGTTTGAAGTGCCTGCCGTTTTCACTGTAAAACCGAGTTGGAGCTTGTTCCTCCCCATATATATGTATGGAGTGGAGTTGGCAACTGAAAAGAAACTTTGTGTTCCCTTCAAGCTAAGTGAAGGACGGCTTTCACACTCACATATCTCTCAGAACTGAGCATGTGGAGAGACGTTCGTTCATCCAGCACAAAGGAACGGGTTGCAGGAGAAACCCTTACTCGGGTTTCTCAGTCTGTTTCCTAGTGCCGGTTTGAATTGCCTGCCGTTTTCACTGTAAAACCGAGTTGGAGCTTGTACCTCCCCTTATATATGTATGGAGTGGAGTTGGCAACTGAAAAGAAACTTTGTGTTCCCTTCAAGCTAGGTGAAGGACGGCTTTCACACACACTTATCTCTCAGAACTGAGCATGTGGAGAGACGTTCGTTCATCCAGCACAAAGGGAACGGGTTGCAGGAGAAACCCTTACTCTGGTTTCTCAGTCTGTTTCCTAGTGCCGGTTTGAAGTGCCTGCCGTTTTCACTGTAAAACCGAGTTGGAGCTTGTACCTCCCCTTATATATGTATGGAGTGTAGTTGGCAACTGAAAAGAAACTTTGTGTTCCCTTCAAGCTAGGTGAAGGACGGCTTTCACACACACTTATCTCTCAGAACTGAGCATGTGGAGAGACGTTCGTTCATCCAGCACAAAGGGAACGGGTTGCAGGAGAAACCCTTACTCTGGTTTCTCAGTCTGTTTCCTAGTGCCGGTTTGAAGTGCCTGCCGTTTTCACTGTAAAACCGAGTTGGAGCTTGTTCCTCCCCATATATATGTATGGAGTGGAGTTTGCAACTGAAAAGAAACTTTGTGTTCCCTTCAAGCTAGGTGAAGGACGGCTTTCACACACACTTATCTCTCAGAACTGAGCATGTGGAGAGACGTTCGTTCATCCAGCACAAAGGGAACGGGTTGCAGGAGAAACCCTTACTCTGGTTTCTCAGTCTGTTTCCTAGTGCCGGTTTGAAGTGCCTGCCGTTTTCACTGTAAAACCGAGTTGGAGCTTGTACCTCCCCATATATATGTATGGAGTGGGGTTGGCAACTGAAAAGAAACTTTGTGTTCCCTTCAAGCTAGGTGAAGGACGGCTTTCACACACACTTATCTCTCAGAACTGAGCATGTGGAGAGACGTTCGTTCATCCAGCACAAAGGGAACGGGTTGCAGGAGAAACCCTTACTCTGGTTTCTCAGTCTGTTTCCTAGTGCCGGTTTGAAGTGCCTGCCGTCTTCACTGTAAAACCGAGTTGGAGCTTGTACCTCCCCTTATACATGTATCGAGTTGCGTTTGCAACTGAAAAGAAACTTTGTGTTCCCTTTTAGCTAGGTGAAGGACGGCTTTCACACACACTTATCTCTCAGAACTGAGCATGTGGAGAGACGTTCGTTCATCCAGCACAAAGGGAACGGGTTGCAGGAGAAACCCTTACTTTTGATTCTCAGTCTGTTTCCTAGTGCTGGTTTGAAGTGCCTGCCGTTTCCACTGTAAAACCGAGTTGGAGCTTGTACCTCCCCTTATACATGTATCGAGTTGCGTTTGCAACTGAAAAGAAACTTTGTGTTCCCTTTTAGCTAGGTGAAGGACGGCTTTCACACACACTTATCTCTCAGAACTGAGCATGTGGAGAGACGTTCGTTCATCCAGCACAAAGGGAACGGGTTGCAGGAGAAACCCTTACTCTGGTTTCTCAGTCTGATTCCTAGTACCGGTTTGAAGTGCCTGCCGTTTTCACAGTAAACCCGAGTTGGAGCTTTTTCCTCCCCATATATATGTATGGAGTGGAGTTGGCAACTGAAAAGAAACTTTTTGTTCCCTTCAAGCTAGGTGAAGGTTGGTATTCACACTCACTTATCTCTCAGAACTGAGCATGTGGAGAGACGTTCGTTCATCCAGCACAAAGAGAACGGGTTGCAGGAGAAACCCTTACTCTGGTTTCTCAGTCTGTTTCCTAGTGCCGGTTTGAAGTGCCTGCCGTTTTCACTGTAAAACCGAGTTGGAGCTTGTACCTCCCCATATATATGTATGGAGTGGAGTTGGCAACTGAAAAGAAACTTTGTGTTCCCTTCAAGCTAGGTGAAGGACGGCTTTCACACACACTTATCTCTCAGAACTGAGCATGTGGAGAGACGTTCGTTCATCCAGCACAAAGGGAACGGGTTGCAGGAGAAACCCTTACTCTGGATTCTCAGTCGGTTTACTAGTGCCGGTTTGAAGTGCCTGCCGTTTTCACTGTAAAACCGAGTTGGAGCTTGTACCTCCCCATATATATGTATGGAGTGGAGTTGGCAACTGAAAAGAAACTTTGTGTTCCCTTCAAGCTAGGTGAAGGACGGCATTCACACACACTTATCTCTCAGAACTGAGCATGTGGAGAGACGTTCGTTCATCCAGCACAAAGGGAACGGGTTGCAGGAGAAACCCTTACTCTGGTTTCTCAGTCTGTTTCCTAGTGCCGGTTTGAAGTGCCTGCCGTTTTCACTGTAAATCCGGGTTGGAGATTTTACCTCCCCTTATATATGTATCGAGTTGCGTTTGCAACTGAAAAGAAACTTTGTGTTCCCTTCAAGCTAGGTGAAGGACGGCTTTCACACACACTTATCTCTCAGAACTGAGCATGTGGAGAGACGTTCGTTCATCCAGCAGAAAGGGAACGGGTTGCAAGAGAAACCCTTACTCTGGATTCTCAGTCGGTTTCCTAGTGCCGGTTTGAAGTGCCTGCCGTTTTCACTGTAAAACCGAGTTGGAGCTTGGACCTCCCCATATATATGTATGGAGTGGAGTTGGCAACTGAAAAGAAACTTTGTGTTCCCTTCAAGCTAGGTGAAGGACGGCTTTCACACACACTTATCTCTCAGAACTGAGCATGTGGAGAGACGTTCGTTCATCCAGCACAAAGGGAACGGGTTGCAGGAGAAACCCTTACTCTGGTTTCTCAGTCTGTTTCCTAGTGCCGGTTTGAAGTGCCTGCCGTTTTCACTGTAAAACCGAGTTGGAGCTTGTACCTCCCCTTATATATGTATGGAATGTAGTTGGCAACTGAAAAGAAACTTTGTGTTCCCTTCAAGCTAGGTGAAGGACGGCTTTCACACACACTTATCTCTCAGAACTGAGCATGTGGAGAGACGTTCGTTCATCCAGCACAAAGGGAACGGGTTGCAGGAGAAACCCTTACTCTGGTTTCTCAGTCTGTTTCCTAGTGCCGGTTTGAAGTGCCTGCCGTTTTCACTGTAAAACCGAGTTGGAGCTTGTTCCTCCCCATATATATGTATGGAGTGGAGTTTGCAACTGAAAAGAAACTTTGTGTTCCCTTCAAGCTAGGTGAAGGACGGCTTTCACACACACTTATCTCTCAGAACTTAGCATGTGGAGAGACGTTCGTTCATCCAGCACAAAGGGAACGGGTTGCAGGAGAAACCCTTACTCTGGTTTCTCAGTCTGTTTCCTAGTGCCGGTTTGAAGTGCCTGCCGTTTTCACTGTAAAACCGAGTTGGAGCTTGTACCTCCCCATATATATGTATGGAGTGGGGTTGGCAACTGAAAAGAAACTTTGTGTTCCCTTCAAGCTAGGTGAAGGACGGCTTTCACACACACTTATCTCTCAGAACTGAGCATGTGGAGAGACGTTCGTTCATCCAGCACAAAGGGAACGGGTTGCAGGAGAAACCCTTACTCTGGTTTCTCAGTCTGTTTCCTAGTGCCGGTTTGAAGTGCCTGCCGTCTTCACTGTAAAACCGAGTTGGAGCTTGTACCTCCCCTTATACATGTATCGAGTTGCGTTTGCAACTGAAAAGAAACTTTGTGTTCCCTTTTAGCTAGGTGAAGGACGGCTTTCACACACACTTATCTCTCAGAACTGAGCATGTGGAGAGACGTTCGTTCATCCAGCACAAAGGGAACGGGTTGCAGGAGAAACCCTTACTTTTGATTCTCAGTCTGTTTCCTAGTGCTGGTTTGAAGTGCCTGCCGTTTCCACTGTAAAACCGAGTTGGAGCTTGTACCTCCCCTTATACATGTATCGAGTTGCGTTTGCAACTGAAAAGAAACTTTGTGTTCCCTTTTAGCTAGGTGAAGGACGGCTTTCACACACACTTATCTCTCAGAACTGAGCATGTGGAGAGACGTTCGTTCATCCATCACAAAGGGAACGGGTTTCAGGAGAAACCCTTACTCTGGTTTCTCAGTCTGATTCCTAGTACCGGTTTGAAGTGCCTGCCGTTTTCACAGTAAACCCGAGTTGGAGCTTTTTCCTCCCCATATATATGTATGGAGTGGAGTTGGCAACTGAAAAGAAACTTTGTGTTCCCTTCAAGCTAGGTGAAGGTTGGTATTCACACTCACTTATCTCTCAGAACTGAGCATGTGGAGAGACGTTCGTTCATCCAGCACAAAGAGAACGGGTTGCAGGAGAAACCCTTACTCTGGTTTCTCAGTCTGTTTCCTAGTGCCGGTTTGAAGTGCCTGCCGTTTTCACTGTAAAACCGAGTTGGAGCTTGTACCTCCCCATATATATGTATGGAGTGGAGTTGGCAACTGAAAAGAAACTTTGTGTTCCCTTCAAGCTAGGTGAAGGACGGCTTTCACACACACTTATCTCTCAGAACTGAGCATGTGGAGAGACGTTCGTTCATCCAGCACAAAGGGAACGGGTTGCAGGAGAAACCCTTACTCTGGATTCTCAGTCGGTTTACTAGTGCCGGTTTGAAGTGCCTGCCGTTTTCACTGTAAAACCGAGTTGGAGCTTGTACCTCCCCATATATATGTATGGAGTGGAGTTGGCAACTGAAAAGAAACTTTGTGTTCCCTTCAAGCTAGGTGAAGGACGGCATTCACACACACTTATCTCTCAGAACTGAGCATGTGGAGAGACGTTCGTTCATCCAGCACAAAGGGAACGGGTTGCAGGAGAAACCCTTACTCTGGTTTCTCAGTCTGTTTCCTAGTGCCGGTTTGAAGTGCCTGCCGTTTTCACTGTAAATCCGGGTTGGAGATTGTACCTCCCCTTATATATGTATCGAGTTGCGTTTGCAACTGAAAAGAAACTTTGTGTTCCCTTCAAGCTAGGTGAAGGACGGCTTTCACACACACTTATCTCTCAGAACTGAGCATGTGGAGAGACGTTCGTTCATCCAGCACAAAGGGAACGAGTTGCAAGAGAAACCCTTACTCTGGATTCTCAGTCTGTTTCCTAGTGCCGGTTTGAAGTGCCTGCCGTTTTCACTGTAAAACCGAGTTGGAGCTTTTACCTCCCCATATATATGTATGGAGTGGAGTTGGCAACTGAAAAGAAACTTTGTGTTCCCTTCAAGCTAGGTGAAGGACGGCTTTCACACACACTTATCTCTCAGAACTGAGCATGTGGAGAGACGTTCGTTCATCCAGCACAAAGGGAACGGGTTGCAGGAGAAACCCTTACTCTGGTTTCTCAGTCTGTTTCCTAGTGCCGGTTTGAAGTGCCTGCCGTTTTCACTGTAAAACCGAGTTGGAGCTTGTACCTCCCCTTATATATGTATGGAGTGTAGTTGGCAACTGAAAAGAAACTTTGTGTTCCCTTCAAGCTAGGTGAAGGACGGCTTTCACACACACTTATCTCTCAGAACTGAGCATGTGGAGAGACGTTCGTTCATCCAGCACAAAGGGAACGGGTTGCAGGAGAAACCCTTACTCTGGTTTCTCAGTCTGTTTCCTAGTGCCGGTTTGAAGTGCCTGCCGTTTTCACTGTAAAACCGAGTTGGAGCTTGTTCCTCCCCATATATATGTATGGAGTGGAGTTTGCAACTGAAAAGAAACTTTGTGTTCCCTTCAAGCTAGGTGAAGGACGGCTTTCACACACACTTATCTCTCAGAACTGAGCATGTGGAGAGACGTTCGTTCATCCAGCACAAAGGGAACGGGTTGCAGGAGAAACCCTTACTCTGGTTTCTCAGTCTGTTTCCTAGTGCCGGTTTGAAGTGCCTGCCGTTTTCACTGTAAAACCGAGTTGGAGCTTGTACCTCCCCATATATATGTATGGAGTGGGGTTGGCAACTGAAAAGAAACTTTGTGTTCCCTTCAAGCTAGGTGAAGGACGGCTTTCACACACACTTATCTCTCAGAACTGAGCATGTGGAGAGACATTCGTTCATCCAGCACAAAGGGAACGGGTTGCAGGAGAAACCCTTACTCTGGTTTCTCAGTCTGTTTCCTAGTGCCGGTTTGAAGTGCCTGCCGTTTTCACTGTAAAACCGAGTTGGAGCTTGTTCCTCCCCATATATATGTATGGAGTGGAGTTTGCAACTGAAAAGAAACTTTGTGTTCCCTTCAAGCTAGGTGAAGGACGGCTTTCACACACACTTATCTCTCAGAACTGAGCATGTGGAGAGACGTTCGTTCATCCAGCACAAAGGAACGGGTTGCAGGAGAAACCCTTACTCGGGTTTCTCAGTCTGTTTCCTAGTGCCGGTTTGAAGTGCCTGCCGTTTTCACTGTAAAACCGAGTTGGAGCTTGTACCTCCCCTTATATATGTATGGAGTGGAGTTGGCAACTGAAAAGAAACTTTGTGTTCCCTTCAAGCTAGGTGAAGGACGGCTTTCACACACACTTATCTCTCAGAACTGAGCATGTGGAGAGACGTTCGTTCATCCAGCACAAAGGGAACGGGTTGCAGGAGAAACCCTTACTCTGGTTTCTCAGTCTGTTTCCTAGTGCCGGTTTGAAGTGCCTGCCGTTTTCACTGTAAAACCGAGTTGGAGCTTGTACCTCCCCTTATATATGTATGGAGTGTAGTTGGCAACTGAAAAGAAACTTTGTGTTCCCTTCAAGCTAGGTGAAGGACGGCTTTCACACACACTTATCTCTCAGAACTGAGCATGTGGAGAGACGTTCGTTCATCCAGCACAAAGGGAACGGGTTGCAGGAGAAACCCTTACTCTGGTTTCTCAGTCTGTTTCCTAGTGCCGGTTTGAAGTGCCTGCCGTTTTCACTGTAAAACCGAGTTGGAGCTTGTTCCTCCCCATATATATGTATGGAGTGGAGTTTGCAACTGAAAAGAAACTTTGTGTTCCTTTCAAGCTAGGTGAAGGACGGCTTTCACACACACTTATCTCTCAGAACTGAGCATGTGGAGAGACGTTCGTTCATCCAGCACAAAGGGAACGGGTTGCAGGAGAAACCCTTACTCGGGTTTCTCAGTCTGTTTCCTAGTGCCGGTTTGAAGTGCCTGCCGTTTTCACTGTAAAACCGAGTTGGAGCTTGTACCTCCCCATATATATGTATGGAGTGGGGTTGGCAACTGAAAAGAAACTTTGTGTTCCCTTCAAGCTAGGTGAAGGACGGCTTTCACACACACTTATCTCTCAGAACTGAGCATGTGGAGAGACGTTCGTTCATCCAGCACAAAGGGAACGGGTTGCAGGAGAAACCCTTACTCTGGTTTCTCAGTCTGTTTCCTAGTGCCGGTTTGAAGTGCCTGCCGTCTTCACTGTAAAACCGAGTTGGAGCTTGTACCTCCCCTTATACATGTATCGAGTTGCGTTTGCAACTGAAAAGAAACTTTGTGTTCCCTTTTAGCTAGGTGAAGGACGGCTTTCACACACACTTATCTCTCAGAACTGAGCATGTGGAGAGACGTTCGTTCATCCAGCACAAAGGGAACGGGTTGCAGGAGAAACCCTTACTTTTGATTCTCAGTCTGTTTCCTAGTGCTGGTTTGAAGTGCCTGCCGTTTCCACTGTAAAACCGAGTTGGAGCTTGTACCTCCCCTTATACATGTATCGAGTTGCGTTTGCAACTGAAAAGAAACTTTGTGTTCCCTTTTAGCTAGGTGAAGGACGGCTTTCACACACACTTATCTCTCAGAACTGAGCATGTGGAGAGACGTTCGATCATCCAGCACAAAGGGAACGGGTTGCAGGAGAAACCCTTACTCTGGTTTCTCAGTCTGATTCCTAGTACCGGTTTGAAGTGCCTGCCGTTTTCACAGTAAACCCGAGTTGGAGCTTTTTCCTACCCATATATATGTATGGAGTGGAGTTGGCAACTGAAAAGAAACTTTGTGTTCCCTTCAAGCTAGGTGAAGGTTGGTATTCACACTCACTTATCTCTCAGAACTGAGCATGTGGAGAGACGTTCGTTCATCCAGCACAAAGAGAACGGGTTGCAGGAGAAACCCTTACTCTGGTTTCTCAGTCTGTTTCCTAGTGCCGGTTTGAAGTGCCTGCCGTTTTCACTGTAAAACCGAGTTGGAGCTTGTACCTCCCCATATATATGTATGGAGTGGAGTTGGCAACTGAAAAGAAACTTTGTGTTCCCTTCAAGCTAGGTGAAGGACGGCTTTCACACACACTTATCTCTCAGAACTGAGCATGTGGAGAGACGTTCGTTCATCCAGCACAAAGGGAACGGGTTGCAGGAGAAACCCTTACTCTGGATTCTCAGTCGGTTTCCTAGTGCCGGTTTGAAGTGCCTGCCGTTTTCAATGTAAAACCGAGTTGGAGCTTGTACCTCCCCATATATATGTATGGAGTGGAGTTGGCAACTGAAAAGAAACTTTGTGTTCCCTTCAAGCTAGGTGAAGGACGGCATTCACACACACTTATCTCTCAGAACTGAGCATGTGGAGAGACGTTCGTTCATCCAGCACAAAGGGAACGGGTTGCAGGAGAAACCCTTACTCTGGTTTCTCAGTCTGTTTCCTAGTGCCGGTTTGAAGTGCCTGCCGTTTTCACTGTAAATCCGGGTTGGAGATTGTACCTCCCCTTATATATGTATAGAGTTGCGTTTGCAACTGAAAAGAAACTTTGTGTTCCCTTCAAGCTAGGTGAAGGACGGCTTTCACACACACTTATCTCTCAGAACTGAGCATGTGGAGAGACGTTCGTTCATCCAGCACAAAGGGAACGAGTTGCAAGAGAAACCCTTACTCTGGATTCTCAGTCGGTTTCCTAGTGCCGGTTTGAAGTGCCTGCCGTTTTCACTGTAAAACCGAGTTGGAGCTTGTACCTCCCCATATATATGTATGGAGTGGAGTTGGCAACTGAAAAGAAACTTTGTGTTCCCTTCAAGCTAGGTGAAGGACGGCTTTCACACACACTTATCTCTCAGAACTGAGCATGTGGAGAGACTTTCGTTCATCCAGCACAAAGGGAACGGGTTGCAGGAGAAACCCTTACTCTGGTTTCTCAGTCTGTTTCCTAGTGCCGGTTTGAAGTGCCTGCCGTTTTAACTGTAAAACCGAGTTGGAGCTTGTACCTCCCCATATATATGTATGGAGTGGAGTTGGCAACTGAAAAGAAACTTTGTGTTCCCTTCAAGCTAGGTGAAGAATGGCTTTCACACACACTTATCTCTCAGAACTGAGCATGTGGAGAGACGTTCGTTCATCCAGCACAAAGGGAACGGGTTGCAGGAGAAACCCTTACTCTGGTTTCTCAGTCTGTTTCCTAGTGCCGGTTTGAAGTGCCTGCCGTTTTCACTGTAAAACCGAGTTGGAGCTTGTACCTCCCCATATATATGTATGGAGTGGAGTTTGCAACTGAAAAGAAACTTTGTGTTCCCTTCAAGCTAGGTGAAGGACGGCTTTCACACACACTTATCTCTCAGAACTGAGCATGTGGAGAGACGTTCGTTCATCCAGCACAAAGGGAACGGTTTGCAGGAGAAACCCTTACTTTGGATTCTCAGTCTGTTTCCTAGTGCTGGTTTGAAGTGCCTGCCGTTTTCACTGTAAAACCGAGTTGGAGCTTGTACCTCCCCTTATATATGTATCGAGTGGAGTTTGCAACTGAAAAGAAACTTTGTGTTCCCTTTTAGCTAGGTGAAGGACGGCTTTCACACACACTTATCTCTCAGAACTGAGCATGTGGAGAGACGTTCGTTCATCCAGCACAAAGGGAACGGGTTGCAGTAGAAACCCTTACTCTGGTTTCTCAGTCTGTTTCCTAGTGCCGGTTTGAAGTGCCTGCCGTTTTCACTGTAAAACCGAGTTGGAGCTTGTTCCTCCCCATATATATGTATGGAGTGGAGTTGGCAACTGAAAAGAAACTTTGTGTTCCCTTCAAGCTAAGTGAAGGACGGCTTTCACACTCACTTATCTCTCAGAACTGAGCATGTGGAGAGACGTTCGTTCATCCAGCACAAAGAACGGGTTGCAGGAGAAACCCTTACTCGGGTTTCTCAGTCTGTTTCCTAGTGCCGGTTTGAAGTGCCTGCCGTTTTCACTGTAAAACCGAGTTGGAGCTTGTACCTCCCCTTATATATGTAAGGAGTGGAGTTGGCAACTGAAAAGAAACTTTGTGTTCCCTTCAAGCTAGGTGAAGGACGGCTTTCACACACACTTATCTCTCAGAACTGAGCATGTGGAGAGACGTTCGTTCATCCAGCACAAAGGGAACGGGTTGCAGGAGAAACCCTTACTCTGGTTTCTCAGTCTGTTTCCTAGTGCCGGTTTGAAGTGCCTGCCGTTTTCACTGTAAAACCGAGTTGGAGCTTGTACCTCCCCTTATATATGTATGGAGTGTAGTTGGCAACTGAAAAGAATCTTTGTGTTCCCTTCAAGCTAGGTGAAGGACGGCTTTCACACACACTTATCTCTCAGAACTGAGCATGTGGAGAGACGTTCGTTCATCCAGCACAAAGGGAACGGGTTGCAGGAGAAACCCTTACTCTGGTTTCTCAGTCTGTTTCCTAGTGCCGGTTTGAAGTGCCTGCCGTTTTCACTGTAAATCCGGGTTGGAGATTGTACCTCCCCTTATATATGTATCGAGTTGCGTTTGCAACTGAAAAGAAACTTTGTGTTCCCTTCAAGCTAGGTGAAGGACGGCTTTCACACACACTTATCTCTCAGAACTGAGCATGTGGAGAGACGTTCGTTCATCCAGCACAAAGGGAACGAGTTGCAAGAGAAACCCTTACTCTGGATTCTCAGTCGGTTTCCTAGTGCCGGTTTGAAGTGCCTGCCGTTTTCACTGTAAAACCGAGTTGGAGCTTGTACCTCCCCATATATATGTATGGAGTGGAGTTGGCAACTGAAAAGAAACTTTGTGTTCCCTTCAAGCTAGGTGAAGGACGGCTTTCACACACACTTATCTCTCAGAACTGAGCATGTGGAGAGACGTTCGTTCATCCAGCACAAAGGGAACGGGTTGCAGTAGAAACCCTTACTCTGGTTTCTCAGTCTGTTTCCTAGTGCCGGTTTGAAGTGCCTGCCGTTTTCACTGTAAAACCGAGTTGGAGCTTGTACCTCCCCATATATATGTATGGAGTGGAGTTGGCAACTGAAAAGAAACTTTGTGTTCCCTTCAAGCTAGGTGAAGAATGGCTTTCACACACACTTATCTCTCAGAACTGAGCATGTGGAGAGACGTTCGTTCATCCAGCACAAAGGGAACGGGTTGCAGGAGAAACCCTTACTCTGGTTTCTCAGTCTGTTTCCTAGTGCCGGTTTGAAGTGCCTGCCGTTTTCACTGTAAAACCGAGTTGGAGCTTGTACCTCCCCATATATATGTATGGAGTGGAGTTGGCAACTGAAAAGAAACTTTGTGTTCCCTTCAAGCTAGGTGAAGGACGGCTTTCACACACACTTATCTCTCAGAACTGAGCATGTGGAGAGACGTTCGTTCATCCAGCACAAAGGAACGGGTTGCAGGAGAAACCCTTACTCGGGTTTCTCAGTCTGTTTCCTAGTGCCGGTTTGAAGTGCCTGCCGTTTTCACTGTAAAACCGAGTTGGAGCTTGTACCTCCCCTTATATATGTATGGAGTGGAGTTGGCAACTGAAAAGAAACTTTGTGTTCCCTTCAAGCTAGGTGAAGGACGGCTTTCACACACACTTATCTCTCAGAACTGAGCATGTGGAGAGACGTTCGTTCATCCAGCACAAAGGGAACGGGTTGCAGGAGAAACCCTTACTCTGGTTTCTCAGTCTGTTTCCTAGTGCCGGTTTGAAGTGCCTGCCGTCTTCACTGTAAAACCGAGTTGGAGCTTGTACCTCCCCTTATACATGTATCGAGTTGCGTTTGCAACTGAAAAGAAACTTTGTGTTCCCTTTTAGCTAGGTGAAGGACGGCTTTCACACACACTTATCTCTCAGAACTGAGCATGTGGAGAGACGTTCGTTCATCCAGCACAAAGGGAACGGGTTGCAGGAGAAACCCTTACTTTTGATTCTCAGTCTGTTTCCTAGTGCTGGTTTGAAGTGCCTGCCGTTTCCACTGTAAAACCGAGTTGGAGCTTGTACCTCCCCTTATACATGTATCGAGTTGCGTTTGCAACTGAAAAGAAACTTTGTGTTCCCTTTTAGCTAGGTGAAGGACGGCTTTCACACACACTTATCTCTCAGAACTGAGCATGTGGAGAGACGTTCGTTCATCCAGCACAAAGGGAACGGGTTGCAGGAGAAACCCTTACTCTGGTTTCTCAGTCTGATTCCTAGTACCGGTTTGAAGTGCCTGCCGTTTTCACAGTAAACCCGAGTTGGAGCTTTTTCCTCCCCATATATATGTATGGAGTGGAAATGGCAACTGAAAAGAAACTTTGTGTTCCCTTCAAGCTAGGTGAAGGTTGGTATTCACACTCACTTATCTCTCAGAACTGAGCATGTGGAGAGACGTTCGTTCATCCAGCACAAAGAGAACGGGTTGCAGGAGAAACCCTTACTCTGGTTTCTCAGTCTGTTTCCTAGTGCCGGTTTGAAGTGCCTGCCGTTTTCACTGTAAAACCGAGTTGGAGCTTGTACCTCCCCATATATATGTATGGAGTGGAGTTGGCAACTGAAAAGAAACTTTGTGTTCCCTTCAAGCTAGGTGAAGGACGGCTTTCACACACACTTATCTCTCAGAACTGAGCATGTGGAGAGACGTTCGTTCATCCAGCACAAAGGGAACGGGTTGCAGGAGAAACCCTTACTCTGGATTCTCAGTCGGTTTCCTAGTGCCGGTTTGAAGTGCCTGCCGTTTTCACTGTAAAACCGAGTTGGAGCTTGTACCTCCCCATATATATGTATGGAGTGGAGTTGGCAACTGAAAAGAAACTTTGTGTTCCCTTCAAGCTAGGTGAAGGACGGCATTCACACACACTTATCTCTCAGAACTGAGCATGTGGAGAGACGTTCGTTCATCCAGCACAAAGGGAACGGGTTGCAGGAGAAACCCTTACTCTGGTTTCTCAGTCTGTTTCCTAGTGCCGGTTTGAAGTGCCTGCCGTTTTCACTGTAAATCCGGGTTGGAGATTGTACCTCCCCTTATATATGTATCGAGTTGCGTTTGCAACTGAAAAGAAACTTTGTGTTCCCTTCAAGCTAGGTGAAGGACGGCTTTCACACACACTTATCTCTCAGAACTGAGCATGTGGAGAGACGTTCGTTCATCCAGCACAAAGGGAACGAGTTGCAAGAGAAACCCTTACTCTGGATTCTCAGTCGGTTTCCTAGTGCCGATTTGAAGTGCCTGCCGTTTTCACTGTAAAACCGAGTTGGAGCTTGTACCTCCCCATATATATGTATGGAGTGGAGTTGGCAACTGAAAAGAAACTTTGTGTTCCCTTCAAGCTAGGTGAAGGACGGCTTTCACACACACTTATCTCTCAGAACTGAGCATGTGGAGAGACGTTCGTTCATCCAGCACAAAGGGAACGGGTTGCAGGAGAAACCCTTACTCTGGTTTCTCAGTCTGTTTCCTAGTGCCGGTTTGAAGTGCCTGCCGTTTTCACTGTAAAACCGAGTTGGAGCTTGTACCTCCCCTTATACATGTATCGAGTGGAGTTTGCAACTGAAAAGAAACTTTGTGTTCCCTTTTAGCTAGGTGAAGGACGGCTTTCACACACACTTATCTCTCAGAACTGAGCATGTGGAGAGACGTTCGTTCATCCAGCACAAAGGGAACGGGTTGCAGGAGAAACCCTTACTTTTGATTCTCAGTCTGTTTCCTAGTGCTGGTTTGAAGTGCCTGCCGTTTCCACTGTAAAACCGAGTTGGAGCTTGTACCTCCCCTTATACATGTATCGAGTTGCGTTTGCAACTGAAAAGAAACTTTGTGTTCCCTTTTAGCTAGGTGAAGGACGGCTTTCACACACACTTATCTCTCAGAACTGAGCATGTGGAGAGACGTTCGTTCATCCAGCACAAAGGGAACGGGTTGCAGGAGAAACCCTTACTCTGGTTTCTCAGTCTGATTCCTAGTACCGGTTTGAAGTGCCTGCCGTTTTCACAGTAAACTCGAGTTGGAGCTTTTTCCTCCCCATATATATGTATGGAGTGGAGTTGGCAACTGAAAAGAAACTTTGTGTTCCCTTCAAGCTAGGTGAAGTTTGGTATTCACACTCACTTATCTCTCAGAACTGAGCATGTGGAGAGACGTTCGTTCATCCAGCACAAAGAGAACGGGTTGCAGGAGAAACCCTTACTCTGGTTTCTCAGTCTGTTTCCTAGTGCCGGTTTGAAGTGCCTGCCGTTTTCACTGTAAAACCGAGTTGGAGCTTGTACCTCCCCATATATATGTATGGAGTGGAGTTGGCAACTGAAAAGAAACTTTGTGTTCCCTTCAAGCTAGGTGAAGGACGGCTTTCACACACACTTATCTCTCAGAACTGAGCATGTGGAGAGACGTTCGTTCATCCAGCACAAAGGGAACGGGTTGCAGGAGAAACCCTTACTCTGGATTCTCAGTCGGTTTCCTAGTGCCGGTTTGAAGTGCCTGCCGTTTTCACTGTAAAACCGAGTTGGAGCTTGTACCTCCCCATATATATGTATGGAGTGGAGTTGGCAACTGAAAAGAAACTTTGTGTTCCCTTCAAGCTAGGTGAAGGACGGCATTCACACACACTTATCTCTCAGAACTGAGCATGTGGAGAGACGTTCGTTCATCCAGCACAAAGGGAACGGGTTGCAGGAGAAACCCTTACTCTGGTTTCTCAGTCTGTTTCCTAGTGCCGGTTTGAAGTGCCTGCCGTTTTCACTGTAAATCCGGGTTGGAGATTGTACCTCCCCTTATATATGTATCGAGTTGCGTTTGCAACTGAAAAGAAACTTTGTGTTCCCTTCAAGCTAGGTGAAGGACGGCTTTCACACACACTTATCTCTCAGAACTGAGCATGTGGAGAGACGTTCGTTCATCCAGCACAAAGGGAACGAGTTGCAAGAGAAACCCTTACTCTGGATTCTCAGTCGGTTTCCTAGTGCCGGTTTGAAGTGCCTGCCGTTTTCACTGTAAAACCGAGTTGGAGCTTGTACCTCCCCATATATATGTATGGAGTGGAGTTGGCAACTGAAAAGAAACTTTGTGTTCCCTTCAAGCTAGGTGAAGGACGGCTTTCACACACACTTATCTCTCAGAACTGAGCATGTGGAGAGACGTTCGTTCATCCAGCACAAAGGGAACGGGTTGCAGGAGAAACCCTTACTCTGGTTTCTCAGTCTGTTTCCTAGTGCCGGTTTGAAGTGCCTGCCGTTTTCACTGTAAAACCGAGTTGGAGCTTGTACCTCCCCATATATATGTATGGAGTGGAGTTGGCAACTGAAAAGAAACTTTGTGTTCCCTTCAAGCTAGGTGAAGAATGGCTTTCACACACACTTATCTCTCAGAACTGAGCATGTGGAGAGACGTTCGTTCATCCAGCACAAAGGGAACGGGTTGCAGGAGAAACCCTTACTCTGGTTTCTCAGTCTGTTTCCTAGTGCCGGTTTGAAGTGCCTGCCGTTTTCACTGTAAAACCGAGTTGGAGCTTGTACCTCCCCATATATATGTATGGAGTGGAGTTTGCAACTGAAAAGAAACTTTGTGTTCCCTTCAAGCTAGGTGAAGGACGGCTTTCACACACACTTATCTCTCAGAACTGAGCATGTGGAGAGACGTTCGTTCATCCAGCACAAAGGAACGGGTTGCAGGAGAAACCCTTACTCGGGTTTCTCAGTCTGTTTCCTAGTGCCGGTTTGAAGTGCCTGCCGTTTTCACTGTAAAACCGAGTTGGAGCTTGTACCTCCCCTTATATATGTATGGAGTGGAGTTGGCAACTGAAAAGAAACTTTGTGTTCCCTTCAAGCTAGGTGAAGGACGGCTTTCACACACACTTATCTCTCAGAACTGAGCATGTGGAGAGACGTTCGTTCATCCAGCACAAAGGGAACGGGTTGCAGGAGAAACCCTTACTCTGGTTTCTCAGTCTGTTTCCTAGTGCCGGTTTGAAGTGCCTGCCGTTTTCACTGTAAAACCGAGTTGGAGCTTGTACCTCCCCTTATATATGTATGGAGTGTAGTTGGCAACTGAAAAGAAACTTTGTGTTCCCTTCAAGCTAGGTGAAGGACGGCTTTCACACACACTTATCTCTCAGAACTGAGCATGTGGAGAGACATTCGTTCATCCAGCACAAAGGGAACGGGTTGCAGGAGAAACCCTTACTCTGGTTTCTCAGTCTGTTTCCTAGTGCCGGTTTGAAGTGCCTGCCGTTTTCACTGTAAAACCGAGTTGGAGCTTGTTCCTCCCCATATATATGTATGGAGTGGAGTTTGCAACTGAAAAGAAACTTTGTGTTCCTTTCAAGCTAGGTGAAGGACGGCTTTCACACACACTTATCTCTCAGAACTGAGCATGTGGAGAGACGTTCGTTCATCCAGCACAAAGGGAACGGGTTGCAGGAGAAACCCTTACTCGGGTTTCTCAGTCTGTTTCCTAGTGCCGGTTTGAAGTGCCTGCCGTTTTCACTGTAAAACCGAGTTGGAGCTTGTACCTCCCCATATATATGTATGGAGTGGGGTTGGCAACTGAAAAGAAACTTTGTGTTCCCTTCAAGCTAGGTGAAGGACGGCTTTCACACACACTTATCTCTCAGAACTGAGCATGTGGAGAGACGTTCGTTCATCCAGCACAAAGGGAACGGGTTGCAGGAGAAACCCTTACTCTGGTTTCTCAGTCTGTTTCCTAGTGCCGGTTTGAAGTGCCTGCCGTCTTCACTGTAAAACCGAGTTGGAGCTTGTACCTCCCCTTATACATGTATCGAGTTGCGTTTGCAACTGAAAAGAAACTTTGTGTTCCCTTTTAGCTAGGTGAAGGACGGCTTTCACACACACTTATCTCTCAGAACTGAGCATGTGGAGAGACGTTCGTTCATCCAGCACAAAGGGAACGGGTTGCAGGAGAAACCCTTACTCTGGTTTCTCAGTCTGTTTCCTAGTGCCGGTTTGAAGTGCCTGCCGTTTTCACTGTAAAACCGAGTTGGAGCTTGTTCCTCCCCATATATATGTATGGAGTGGAGTTGGCAACTGAAAAGAAACTTTGTGTTCCCTTCAAGCTAAGTGAAGGACGGCTTTCACACTCACTTATCTCTCAGAACTGAGCATGTGGAGAGACGTTCGTTCATCCAGCACAAAGGAACGGGTTGCAGGAGAAACCCTTACTCGGGTTTCTCAGTCTGTTTCCTAGTGCCGGTTTGAAGTGCCTGCCGTTTTCACTGTAAAACCGAGTTGGAGCTTGTACCTCCCCTTATATATGTATGGAGTGGAGTTGGCAACTGAAAAGAAACTTTGTGTTCCCTTCAAGCTAGGTGAAGGACGGCTTTCACACACACTTATCTCTCAGAACTGAGCATGTGGAGAGACGTTCGTTCATCCAGCACAAAGGGAACGGGTTGCAGGAGAAACCCTTACTCTGGTTTCTCAGTCTGTTTCCTAGTGCCGGTTTGAAGTGCCTGCCGTTTTCACTGTAAAACCGAGTTGGAGCTTGTACCTCCCCTTATATATGTATGGAGTGTAGTTGGCAACTGAAAAGAAACTTTGTGTTCCCTTCAAGCTAGGTGAAGGACGGCTTTCACACACACTTATCTCTCAGAACTGAGCATGTGGAGAGACGTTCGTTCATCCAGCACAAAGGGAACGGGTTGCAGGAGAAACCCTTACTCTGGTTTCTCAGTCTGTTTCCTAGTGCCGGTTTGAAGTGCCTGCCGTTTTCACTGTAACACCGAGTTGGAGCTTGTTCCTCCCCATATATATGTATGGAGTGGAGTTTGCAACTGAAAAGAAACTTTGTGTTCCCTTCAAGCTAGGTGAAGGACGGCTTTCACACACACTTATCTCTCAGAACTGAGCATGTGGAGAGACGTTCGTTCATCCAGCACAAAGGGAACGGGTTGCAGGAGAAACCCTTACTCGGGTTTCTCAGTCTGTTTCCTAGTGCCGGTTTGAAGTGCCTGCCGTTTTCACTGTAAAACCGAGTTTGAGCTTGTACCTCCCCATATATATGTATGGAGTGGGGTTGGCAACTGAAAAGAAACTTTGTGTTCCCTTCAAGCTAGGTGAAGGACGGCTTTCACACACACTTATCTCTCAGAACTGAGCATGTGGAGAGACGTTCGTTCATCCAGCACAAAGGGAACGGGTTGCAGGAGAAACCCTTACTCTGGTTTCTCAGTCTGTTTCCTAGTGCCGGTTTGAAGTGCCTGCCGTCTTCACTGTAAACCGAGTTGGAGCTTGTACCTCCCCATATATATGTATGGAGTGGAGTTTGCAACTGAAAAGAAACTTTGTGTTCCCTTCAAGCTAGGTGAAGGACGGCTTTCACACACACTTATCTCTCAGAACTGAGCATGTGGAGAGACGTTCGTTCATCCAGCACAAAGGGAACGGGTTGCAGGAGAAACCCTTACTTTGGATTCTCAGTCTGTTTCCTAGTGCTGGTTTGAAGTGCCTGCCGTTTTCACTGTAAAACCGAGTTGGAGCTTGTACCTCCCCTTATACATATATCGAGTAGCGTATGCAACTGAAAAGAAACTTTGTGTTCCCTTTTTGCTAGGTGAAGGACGGCTTTCACACACACTTATCTCTCAGAACTGAGCATGTGGAGAGACGTTCGTTCATCCAGCACAAAGGGAACGGGTTGCAGGAGAAACCCTTACTCTGGTTTCTCAGTCTGCTTCCTAGTGCCGGTTTGAAGTGCCTGCCGTTTTCACTGTAAACCCGAGTTGGACCTTTTTCCTCCCCTTATATATGTATGGAGTGGAGTTTGCAACTGAAAAGAAACTTTGTGTTCCCTTCAAGCTAGGTGAAGGTTGGTATTCACACTCACTTATCTCTCAGAACTGAGCATGTGGAGAGACGTTCGTTCATCCAGCACAAAGGGAACGGGTTGCAGGAGAAACCCTTACTCTGGTTTCTCAGTCTGTTTCCTAGTGCCGGTTTGAAGTGCCTGCCGTTTTCACTGTAAAACCGAGTTGGAGCTTGGACCTCCCCATATATATGTATGGAGTGGAGTTGGCAACTGAAAAGAAACTTTGTGTTCCCTTCAAGCTAGGTGAAGGACGGCTTTCACACACACTTATCTCTCCGAACTAAGCATCTGGATAGACGTTCGTTCATCCAGCACAAAGGGAACGGGTTGCAGGCAAACCCTTACTCTGGTTTCTCAGTCTGTTTAATAGTGCCGGTTTGAAGTGCCTGCCGTTTTCACTGTAAAACCGAGTTGGAGCTTGGACCTCCCCATATATATGTATGGAGTGGAGTTGGCAACTGAAAAGAAACTTTGTGTTCCCTTCAAGCTAGGTGAAGGACGGCTTTCACACACACTTATCTCTCAGAACTGAGCATGTGGAGAGACGTTCGTTCATCCAGCACAAAGGGAACGGGTTGCAGGAGAAACCCTTTCTCTGGTTTCTCAGTCTGTTTCCTAGTGCCTGTTTGAAGTGCCTGCCGTTTTCACTGTGAAACCGAGTTGGAGCTTGTACCTCCCCATATATATGTATGGAGTGTAGTTTGCAACTGAAAAGAAACTTTGTGTTCCCTTCAAGCTAGGTGAAGGACGGCTTTCACACACACTTATCTCTCAGAACTTATCATGTGGAGAGACGTTCGTTCATCCAGCACAAAGGGAACGGGTTGCAGGAGAAACCCTTACTCTGGTTTCTCAGTCTGTTTCCTAGTGCCGGTTTGAAGTGCCTGCCGTCTTCACTGTAAAACCGAGTTGGAGCTTGTTCCTCCCCATATATATGTATGGAGTGGAGTTTGCAACTGTAAAGAAACTTTGTGTTCCCTTCAAGCTAGGTGAAGGAAGGCTTTCACACACACTTATCTCTAAGAACTGAGCATGTGGATAGACGTTCGTTCATCCAGCACAAAGGGAACGGGTTGCAGGAGAAACCCTTACTCTGGTTTCTCAGTCTGTTTCCTAGTGCCGGATTGAAGTGCCTGCCGTTTTCATTGTAAAACCGAGTTGGAGCTTGTACATCCAGATATATATGTATGGAGTGGAGTTGGCAACTGAAAAGAAACTTTGTGTTCCCTTCAAGCTAGGTGAAGGACGGCTTTCACACACATTTATCTCTCAGAACTGAGCATGTGGAGAGACGTTCGTTCATCCAGCACAAAGGGAACGGGTTGCAGGTGAAACCCTTACTCTGGTTTCTCAGTCTGTTTCCTAGTGCCGGTTTGAAGTGCCTGCCGTTTCCACTGTAAAACCGAGTTGGAGCTTGGACCTCCCCATATATATGTATGGAGTGGAGTTGGCAACTGAAAAGAAACTTTGTGTTCCCTTCAAGCTAGGTGAAGGACGGCTTTCACACACACTTATCTCTCAGAACTGAGCATGTGGAGAGACGTTCGTTCATCCAGCACAAAGGGAACGGGTTGCAGGAGAAACCCTTTCTCTGGTTTCTCAGTCTGTTTCCTAGTGCCGGTTTGAAGTGCCTGCCATTTTCACTGTGAAACCGAGTTGGAGCTTGTACCTCCCCATATATATGTATGGATTGTAGTTTGCAACTGAAAAGAAACTTTGTGTTCCCTTCAAGCTAGGTGAAGGACGGCTTTCACACACATTTATCTCTCAGAACTTAGCATGTGGAGAGACGTTCGTTCATCCAGCACAAAGGGAACGGGTTGCAGGAGAAACCCTTACTCTGGTTTCTCAGTCTGTTTCCTAGTGCCGGTTTGAAGTGCCTGCCGTCTTCACTGTAAAACCGAGTTGGAGCTTGTTCCTCCCCATATATATGTATGGAGTGGAGTTTGCAACTGTAAAGTAACTTTGTGTTCCCTTCAAGCTAGGTGAAGGAAGGCTTTCACACACACTTATCTCTAAGAACTGAGCATGTGGATAGACGTTCGTTCATCCAGCACAAATGGAACGGGTTGCAGGAGAAACCCTTACTCTGGTTTCTCAGTCTGTTTCCTAGTGCCGGTTTGAAGTGCCTGCCGTTTCCACTGTAAAACCGAGTTGGAGCTTGTACCTCCCCATATATATGTATGGAGTGGAGTTGGCAACTGAAAAGAAACTTTGTGTTCCCTTCAAGCTAGGTGAAGTATGGCTTTCACACACACTTATCTCTCAGAACTGAGCATGTGGAGAGACGTTCGTTCATCCAGCACAAAGGGAACGGGTTGCAGGAGAAACCCTTACTCTGGTTTCTCAGTCTGTTTCCTAGTGCCGGTTTGAAGTGCCTGCCGTTTTCACTGTAAAACCGAGTTGGAGCTTGGACCTCCCCATATATATGTATGGAGTGGAGTTTGCAACTGAAAAGAAACTTTGTGTTCCCTTCAAGCTAGGTGAAGGACGGCTTTCACACACAATTATCTCTCAGAACAGAGCATGTGGAGAGACGTTTGTTCATCCAGCACAAACGGAACGGGTTGCAGGAGAAACCCTTACTCTGGTTTCTCAGTCTGTTTCCTAGTGCCGGTTTGAAGTGCCTGCCGTTTTCACTGTAAAACCGAGTTGGAGCTTGTACCTCCCCATATATATGTATGGAGTGGAGTTTGCAACTGAAAAGAAACTTTGTGTTCCCTTCAAGCTAGGTGAAGGACGGCTTTCACACACACTTATCTCTCAGAACTGAGCATGTGGAGAGACGTTCGTTCATCCAGCACAAAGGGAACGGGTTGCAGGAGAAACCCTTACTCGGGTTTCTCAGTCTGTTTCCTAGTGCCGGTTTGAAGTGCCTGCCGTTTTCACTGTAAAACCGAGTTTGAGCTTGTACCTCCCCATATATATGTATGGAGTGGGGTTGGCAACTGAAAAGAAACTTTGTGTTCCCTTCAAGCTAGGTGAAGGACGGCTTTCACACACACTTATCTCTCAGAACTGAGCATGTGGAGAGACGTTCGTTCATCCAGCACAAAGGGAACGGGTTGCAGGAGAAACCCTTACTCTGGTTTCTCAGTCTGTTTCCTAGTGCCGGTTTGAAGTGCCTGCCGTCTTCACTGTAAACCGAGTTGGAGCTTGTACCTCCCCATATATATGTATGGAGTGGAGTTTGCAACTGAAAAGAAACTTTGTGTTCCCTTCAAGCTAGGTGAAGGACGGCTTTCACACACACTTATCTCTCAGAACTGAGCATGTGGAGAGACGTTCGTTCATCCAGCACAAAGGGAACGGGTTGCAGGAGAAACCCTTACTTTGGATTCTCAGTCTGTTTCCTAGTGCTGGTTTGAAGTGCCTGCCGTTTTCACTGTAAAACCGAGTTGGAGCTTGTACCTCCCCTTATACATATATCGAGTAGCGTATGCAACTGAAAAGAAACTTTGTGTTCCCTTTTTGCTAGGTGAAGGACGGCTTTCACACACACTTATCTCTCAGAACTGAGCATGTGGAGAGACGTTCGTTCATCCAGCACAAAGGGAACGGGTTGCAGGAGAAACCCTTACTCTGGTTTCTCAGTCTGCTTCCTAGTGCCGGTTTGAAGTGCCTGCCGTTTTCACTGTAAACCCGAGTTGGACCTTTTTCCTCCCCTTATATATGTATGGAGTGGAGTTTGCAACTGAAAAGAAACTTTGTGTTCCCTTCAAGCTAGGTGAAGGTTGGTATTCACACTCACTTATCTCTCAGAACTGAGCATGTGGAGAGACGTTCGTTCATCCAGCACAAAGGGAACGGGTTGCAGGAGAAACCCTTACTCTGGTTTCTCAGTCTGTTTCCTAGTGCCGGTTTGAAGTGCCTGCCGTTTTCACTGTAAAACCGAGTTGGAGCTTGGACCTCCCCATATATATGTATGGAGTGGAGTTGGCAACTGAAAAGAAACTTTGTGTTCCCTTCAAGCTAGGTGAAGGACGGCTTTCACACACACTTATCTCTCCGAACTAAGCATCTGGATAGACGTTCGTTCATCCAGCACAAAGGGAACGGGTTGCAGGCAAACCCTTACTCTGGTTTCTCAGTCTGTTTAATAGTGCCGGTTTGAAGTGCCTGCCGTTTTCACTGTAAAACCGAGTTGGAGCTTGGACCTCCCCATATATATGTATGGAGTGGAGTTGGCAACTGAAAAGAAACTTTGTGTTCCCTTCAAGCTAGGTGAAGGACGGCTTTCACACACACTTATCTCTCAGAACTGAGCATGTGGAGAGACGTTCGTTCATCCAGCACAAAGGGAACGGGTTGCAGGAGAAACCCTTTCTCTGGTTTCTCAGTCTGTTTCCTAGTGCCTGTTTGAAGTGCCTGCCGTTTTCACTGTGAAACCGAGTTGGAGCTTGTACCTCCCCATATATATGTATGGAGTGTAGTTTGCAACTGAAAAGAAACTTTGTGTTCCCTTCAAGCTAGGTGAAGGACGGCTTTCACACACACTTATCTCTCAGAACTTATCATGTGGAGAGACGTTCGTTCATCCAGCACAAAGGGAACGGGTTGCAGGAGAAACCCTTACTCTGGTTTCTCAGTCTGTTTCCTAGTGCCGGTTTGAAGTGCCTGCCGTCTTCACTGTAAAACCGAGTTGGAGCTTGTTCCTCCCCATATATATGTATGGAGTGGAGTTTGCAACTGTAAAGAAACTTTGTGTTCCCTTCAAGCTAGGTGAAGGAAGGCTTTCACACACACTTATCTCTAAGAACTGAGCATGTGGATAGACGTTCGTTCATCCAGCACAAAGGGAACGGGTTGCAGGAGAAACCCTTACTCTGGTTTCTCAGTCTGTTTCCTAGTGCCGGATTGAAGTGCCTGCCGTTTTCATTGTAAAACCGAGTTGGAGCTTGTACATCCAGATATATATGTATGGAGTGGAGTTGGCAACTGAAAAGAAACTTTGTGTTCCCTTCAAGCTAGGTGAAGGACGGCTTTCACACACATTTATCTCTCAGAACTGAGCATGTGGAGAGACGTTCGTTCATCCAGCACAAAGGGAACGGGTTGCAGGTGAAACCCTTACTCTGGTTTCTCAGTCTGTTTCCTAGTGCCGGTTTGAAGTGCCTGCCGTTTCCACTGTAAAACCGAGTTGGAGCTTGGACCTCCCCATATATATGTATGGAGTGGAGTTGGCAACTGAAAAGAAACTTTGTGTTCCCTTCAAGCTAGGTGAAGGACGGCTTTCACACACACTTATCTCTCAGAACTGAGCATGTGGAGAGACGTTCGTTCATCCAGCACAAAGGGAACGGGTTGCAGGAGAAACCCTTTCTCTGGTTTCTCAGTCTGTTTCCTAGTGCCGGTTTGAAGTGCCTGCCATTTTCACTGTGAAACCGAGTTGGAGCTTGTACCTCCCCATATATATGTATGGATTGTAGTTTGCAACTGAAAAGAAACTTTGTGTTCCCTTCAAGCTAGGTGAAGGACGGCTTTCACACACATTTATCTCTCAGAACTTAGCATGTGGAGAGACGTTCGTTCATCCAGCACAAAGGGAACGGGTTGCAGGAGAAACCCTTACTCTGGTTTCTCAGTCTGTTTCCTAGTGCCGGTTTGAAGTGCCTGCCGTCTTCACTGTAAAACCGAGTTGGAGCTTGTTCCTCCCCATATATATGTATGGAGTGGAGTTTGCAACTGTAAAGTAACTTTGTGTTCCCTTCAAGCTAGGTGAAGGAAGGCTTTCACACACACTTATCTCTAAGAACTGAGCATGTGGATAGACGTTCGTTCATCCAGCACAAATGGAACGGGTTGCAGGAGAAACCCTTACTCTGGTTTCTCAGTCTGTTTCCTAGTGCCGGTTTGAAGTGCCTGCCGTTTCCACTGTAAAACCGAGTTGGAGCTTGTACCTCCCCATATATATGTATGGAGTGGAGTTGGCAACTGAAAAGAAACTTTGTGTTCCCTTCAAGCTAGGTGAAGTATGGCTTTCACACACACTTATCTCTCAGAACTGAGCATGTGGAGAGACGTTCGTTCATCCAGCACAAAGGGAACGGGTTGCAGGAGAAACCCTTACTCTGGTTTCTCAGTCTGTTTCCTAGTGCCGGTTTGAAGTGCCTGCCGTTTTCACTGTAAAACCGAGTTGGAGCTTGGACCTCCCCATATATATGTATGGAGTGGAGTTTGCAACTGAAAAGAAACTTTGTGTTCCCTTCAAGCTAGGTGAAGGACGGCTTTCACACACAATTATCTCTCAGAACAGAGCATGTGGAGAGACGTTTGTTCATCCAGCACAAACGGAACGGGTTGCAGGAGAAACCCTTACTCTGGTTTCTCAGTCTGTTTCCTAGTGCCGGTTTGAAGTGCCTGCCGTTTTCACTGTAAAACCGAGTTGGAGCTTGTACCTCCCCATATATATGTATGGAGTGGAGTTGGCAACTGAAAAGAAACTTTGTGTTCCCTTCAAGCTAGGTGAAGGACGGCTTTCACACACACTTATCTCTCCGAACTAAGCATGTGGAGAGACGTTCGTTCATCCAGCACAAGGGGAACGGGTTGCAGGAGAAACCCTTACTCTGGTTTCTCAGTCTGTTTCCTAGTGCCGGTTTGAAGTGCCTGCCGTTTTCACTGTAAAACCGAGTTGGAGTTTGTACCTCCCCATATATTTGTATGGAGTGGAGTTGGCATCTGTAAAGAAACTTTGTGTTCCCTTCAAGCTAGGTGAAGGAAGGCTTTCACACACACTTATCTCTCAGAACTGAGCATGTGGAGAGACGTTCGTTCATCCAGCACAAAGGGAACGGGTTGCAGGAGAAACCCTTACTCTGGTTTCTCAGTCTGTTTCCTAGTGCCGGTTTGAAGTGCCTGTCGATTTCACTGTAAAACTGAGTTGGAGCTTGTACCTCCCCATATATATGTATGGAGTGGAGTTGGCAACTGAAAAGAAACTTTGTGTTCCCTTCAAGCTAGGTGAAGGACGGCTTTCACACACACTTATCTCTCAGAACTGAGCATGTGGAGAGACGTTCGTTCATCCAGAACAAAGGGAACGGGTTGCAGGAGAAACCCTTACTCTGGTTTCTCAGTCTGTTTCCTAGTGCCGGTTTAAAGTGCCTGCCGTTTTCACTGTAAAACCGAGTTGGAGTTTGGACCTCCACATATATATGTATGGAGTGGAGTTTGCAACTGAAAAGAAACTTTGTGTTCCCTTCAAGCTAGGTGAAGGACGGCTTTCACACACACTTATCTCTCAGAACTGAGCATGTGGAGAGACGTTCGTTCATCCAGCACAAAGGGAACGGGTTGCAGGAGAAACCCTTACTCTGGTTTCTCAGTCTGTTTCCTAGTGCCGGTTTGAAGTGCCTGCCGTTTTCACTGTAAAACCGAGTTGGAGCTTGGACCTCCCCATATATATGTATGGAGTGGAGTTTGCAACTGAAAAGAAACTTTGTGTTCCCTTCAAGCTAGGTGAAGGACGGCTTTCACACACAATTATCTCTCAGAACAGAGCATGTGGAGAGACGTTTGTTCATCCAGCACAAACGGAACGGGTTGCAGGAGAAACACTTACTCTGGTTTCTCAGTCTGTTTCCTAGTGCCGGTTTGAAGTGCCTGCCGTTTTCACTGTAAAACTGAGTTGGAGCTTGTACCTCCCCATATATATGTATGGAGTGGAGTTGGCAACTGAAAAGAAACTTTGTGTTCCCTTCAAGCTAGGTGAAGGACGGCTTTCACACACACTTATCTCTCCGAACTAAGCATGTGGAGAGACGTTCGTTCATCCAGCACAAAGGGAACGGGTTGCAGGAGAAACCCTTACTCTGGTTTCTCAGTCTGTTTCCTAGTGCCGGTTTGAAGTGCCTGCCGTTTTCACTGTAAAACCGAGTTGGAGTTTGTACCTCCCCATATATTTGTATGGAGTGGAGTTGGCATCTGTAAAGAAACTTTGTGTTCCCTTCAAGCTAGGTGAAGGAAGGCTTTCACACACACTTATCTCTCAGAACTGAGCATGTGGAGAGACGTTCGTTCATCCAGCACAAAGGGAACGGGTTGCAGGAGAAACCCTTACTCTGGTTTCTCAGTCTGTTTCCTAGTGCCGGTTTGAAGTGCCTGTCGATTTCACTGTAAAACTGAGTTGGAGCTTGTACCTCCCCATATATATGTATGGAGTGGAGTTGGCAACTGAAAAGAAACTTTGTGTTCCCTTCAAGCTAGGTGAAGGACGGCTTTCACACACACTTATCTCTCAGAACTGAGCATGTGGAGAGACGTTCGTTCATCCAGAACAAAGGGAACGGGTTGCAGGAGAAACCCTTACTCTGGTTTCTCAGTCTGTTTCCTAGTGCCGGTTTGAAGTGCCTGCCGTTTTCACTGTAAAACCGAGTTGGAGTTTGGACCTCCACATATATATGTATGGAGTGGAGTTTGCAACTGAAAAGAAACTTTGTGTTCCCTTCAAGCTAGGTGAAGAACGGCTTTCACACACACTTATCTCTCAGAACTGAGCATGTGGAGAGACGTTCGTTCATCCAGCACAAAGGGAACGGGTTGCAGGAGAAACCCTTACTTTGGATTCTCAGTCTGTTTCCTAGTGCTGGTTTGAAGTGCCTGCCGTTTTCACTGTAAAACCGAGTTGGAGCTTGTACCTCCCCTTATACATATATCGAGTAGCGTATGCAACTGAAAAGAAACTTTGTGTTCCCTTCAAGCTAGGTGAAGGACGGCTTTCACACACACTTATCTCTCAGAACTGAGCATGTGGAGAGACGTTCGTTCATCCAGCACAAAGGGAACGGGTTGCAGGAGAAACCCTTACTCTGGTTTCTCAGTCTGTTTCCTAGTGCCGGTTTGAAGTGCCTGCCGTTTTCACTGTAAACCCGAGTTGGACCTTTTTCCTCCCCATATATATGTATGGAGTGGAGTTTGCAACTGAAAAGAAACTTTGTGTTCCCTTCAAGCTAGGTGAAGGTTGGTATTCACACTCACTTATCTCTCAGAACTGAGCATGTGGAGAGACGTTCGTTCATCCAGCACAAAGGGAACGGGTTGCAGGAGAAACCCTTACTCAGGTTTCTCAGTCTGTTTCCTAGTGCCGGTTTGAAGTGCCTGCCGTTTTCACTGTAAAACCGAGTTGGAGCTTGTACCTCCCCATATATATGTATGGAGTGGAGTTGGCAACTGAAAAGAAACTTTGTGTTCCCTTCAAGCTAGGTGAAGGACGGCTTTCACACACACTTATCTCTCCGATCTAAGCATCAGGATAGACGTTCGTTCATCCAGCACAAAGGGAACGGGTTGCAGGAAAACCCTTACTCTGGTTTCTCAGTCTGTTTAATAGTGCCGGTTTGAAGTGCCTGCCGTTTTCACTGTAAAACCGAGTTGGAGCTTGGACCTCCCCATATATATGTATGGAGTGGAGTTGGCAACTGAAAAGAAACTTTGTGTTCCCTTCAAGCTAGGTGAAGGACGGCTTTCACACACACTTATCTCTCAGAACTGAGCATGTGGAGAGACGTTCGTTGATCCAGCACAAAGGGAACGGGTTACAGGAGAAACCCTTTCTCTGGTTTCTCAGTCTGTTTCCTAGTGCCTGTTTGAAGTGCCTGCCGTTTTCACTGTGAAACCGAGTTGGAGCTTGTACCTCCCCATATATATGTATGGAGTGTAGTTTGCAACTGAAAAGAAACTTTGTGTTCCCTTCAAGCTAGGTGAAGGACGGCTTTCACACACATTTATCTCTCAGAACTTATCATGTGGAGAGACGTTCGTTCATCCAGCACAAAGGGAACGGGTTGCAGGAGAAACCCTTACTCTGGTTTCTCAGTCTGTTTCCTAGTGCCGGTTTGAAGTGCCTGCCGTCTTCACTGTAAAACCGAGTTGGAGCTTGTTCCTCCCCATATATATGTATGGAGTGGAGTTTGCAACTGTAAAGAAACTTTGTGTTCCCTTCAAGCTAGGTGAAGGAAGGCTTTCACACACACTTATCTCTAAGAACTGAGCATGTGGATAGACGTTCGTTCATCTAGCACAAAGGGAACGGGTTGCAGGAGAAACCCTTACTCTGGTTTCTCAGTCTGTTTCCTAGTGCCGGATTGAAGTGCCTGCCGTTTTCATTGTAAAACCGAGTTGGAGATTGTACATCCAGATATATATGTATGGAGTGGAGTTGGCAACTGAAAAGAAACTTTGTGTTCCCTTCAAGCTAGGTGAAGGACGGCTTTCACACACACTTATCTCTCAGAACTGAGCATGTGGAGAGACGTTCTTTCATCCAGCACAAAGGGAACGGGTTGCAGGAGAAACCCTTACTCTGGTTTCTCAGTCTGTTTCCTAGTGCCGGTTTGAAGTGCCTGCCGTTTCCACTGTAAAACCGAGTTGGAGCTTGGACCTCCCCATATATATGTATGGAGTGGAGTTGGCAACTGAAAAGAAACTTTGTGTTCCCTTCAAGCTAGGTGAAGGACGGCTTTCACACACACTTATCTCTCAGAACTGAGCATGTGGAGAGACGTTCGTTCATCCAGCACAAAGGGAACGGGTTGCAGGAGAAACCCTTTCTCTGGTTTCTCAGTCTGTTTCCTAGTGCCGGTTTGAAGTGCCTGCCATTTTCACTGTGAAACCGAGTTGGAGCTTGTACCTCCCCATATATATGTATGGATTGTAGTTTGCAACTGAAAAGAAACTTTGTGTTCCCTTCAAGCTAGGTGAAGGACGGCTTTCACACACATTTATCTCTCAGAACTTAGCATGTGGAGAGACGTTCGTTCATCCAGCACAAAGGGAACGGGTTGCAGGAGAAACCCTTACTCTGGTTTCTCAGTCTGTTTCCTAGTGCCGGTTTGAAGTGCCTGCCGTCTTCAGTGTAAAACCGAGTTGGAGCTTGTTCCTCCCCATATATATGTATGGAGTGGAGTTTGCAACTGTAAAGTAACTTTGTGTTCCCTTCAAGCTAGGTGAAGGAAGGTTTTCACACACACTTATCTCTAAGAACTGAGCATGTGGATAGACGTTCTTTCATCCAGCACAAAGGGAACGGGTTGCAGGAGAAACCCTTACTCTGGTTTCTCAGTCTGTTTCCTAGTGCCGGTTTGAAGTGCCTGCCGTTTTCATTGTAAAACCGAGTTGGAGCTTGTACATCCAGATATATATGTATGGAGTGGAGTTGGCAACTGAAAAGAAACTTTGTGTTCCCTTCAAGCTAGGTGAAGGACGGCTTTCACACACACTTATCTCTCAGAACTGAGCATGTGGAGAGACGTTCGTTCATCCAGCACAAAGGGAACGGGTTGCAGGAGAAACCCTTACTCTGGTTTCTCAGTCTGTTTCCTAGTGCCGGTTTGAAGTGCCTGCCGTTTCCACTGTAAAACCGAGTTGGAGCTTGTACCTCCCCATATATATGTATGGAGTGGAGTTGGCAACTGAAAAGAAACTTTGTGTTCCCTTCAAGCTAGGTGAAGTATGGCTTTCACACACACTTATCTCTCAGAACTGAGCATGTGGAGAGACGTTCGTTCATCCAGCACAAAGGGAACGGGTTGCAGGAGAAACCCTTACTCTGGTTTCTCAGTCTGTTTCCTAGTGCCGGTTTGAAGTGCCTGCCGTTTTCACTGTAAAACCGAGTTGGAGCTTGGACCTCCCCATATATATGTATGGAGTGGAGTTTGCAACTGAAAAGAAACTTTGTGTTCCCTTCAAGCTAGGTGAAGGACGGCTTTCACACACAATTATCTCTCAGAACAGAGCATGTGGAGAGACGTTTGTTCATCCAGCACAAACGGAACGGGTTGCAGGAGAAACCCTTACTCTGGTTTCTCAGTCTGTTTCCTAGTGCCGGTTTGAAGTGCCTGCCGTTTTCACTGTAAAACCGAGTTGGAGCTTGTACCTCCCCATATATATGTATGGAGTGGAGTTGGCAACTGAAAAGAAACTTTGTGTTCCCTTCAAGCTAGGTGAAGGACGGCTTTCACACACACTTATCTCTCCGAACTAAGCATGTGGAGAGACGTTCGTTCATCCAGCACAAAGGGAACGGGTTGCAGGAGAAAGCCTTACTCTGGTTTCTCAGTCTGTTTCCTAGTGCCGGTTTGAAGTGCCTGCCGTTTTCACTGTAAAACCGAGTTGGAGTTTGTACCTCCCCATATATTTGTATGGAGTGGAGTTGGCATCTGTAAAGAAACTTTGTGTTCCCTTCAAGCTAGGTGAAGGAAGGCTTTCACACACAGTTATCTCTCAGAACTGAGCATGTGGAGAGACGTTCGTTCATCCAGCACAAAGGGAACGGGTTGCAGGAGAAACCCTTACTCTGGTTTCTCAGTCTGTTTCCTAGTGCCGGTTTGAAGTGCCTGTCGATTTCACTGTAAAACTGAGTTGGAGCTTGTACCTCCCCATATATATGTATGGAGTGGAGTTGGCAACTGAAAAGAAACTTTGTGTTCCCTTCAAGCTAGGTGAAGGACGGCTTTCACACACACTTATCTCTCAGAACTGAGCATGTGGAGAGACGTTCGTTCATCCAGAACAAAGGGAACGGGTTGCAGGAGAAACCCTTACTCTGGTTTCTCAGTCTGTTTCCTAGTGCCGGTTTGAAGTGCCTGCCGTTTTCACTGTAAAACCGAGTTGGAGTTTGGACCTCCACATATATATGTATGGAGTGGAGTTTGCAACTGAAAAGAAACTTTGTGTTCCCTTCAAGCTAGGTGAAGGACGGCTTTCACACACAATTATCTCTCAGAACTGTGCATGTGGAGAGACGTTCGTTCATCCAGCACAAAGGGAACGGGTTGCAGGAGAAACCCTTACTCTGGTTTCTCAGTCTGTTTCCTAGTGCCGGTTTGAAGTGCCTGCCGTTTTCACTGTAAAACCGAGTTGGAGCTTGTTCCGCCCCATATATATGTATGGAGTGGAGTTTGCAACTGAAAAGAAACTTTGTGTTCCCTTCAAGCTAGGTGAAGGACGGCTTTCACACACACTTATCTCTCAGAACTGAGCATGTGGAGAGACGTTCGTTCATCCAGCACAAAGGGAACGGGTTGCAGGAGAAACCCTTACTCTGGTTTCTCAGTCTGTTTCCTAGTGCCGGTTTGAAGTGCCTGCCGTTTTCACTGTAAAACCGAGTTGGAGCTTGGACCTCCCCATATATATGTATGGAGTGGAGTTGGCAACTGAAAAGAAACTTTGTGTTCCCTTCAAGCTAGGTGAAGGACGGCTTTCACACACACTTATCTCTCAGAACTGAGCATGTGGAGAGACGTTCTTTCATCCAGCACAAAGGGAACGGGTTGCAGGAGAAACCCTTACTCTGGTTTCTCAGTCTGTTTCCTAGTGCCGGTTTGAAGTGCCTGCCGTTTTCACTTTGAAACCGAGTTGGAGCTTGTACCTCCCCATATATATGTATGGAGTGTAGTTGGCAACTGAAAAGAAACTTTGTGTTCCCTTCAAGCTAGGTGAAGGACGGCTTTCACACACACTTATCTCTCAGAACTGAGCATGTGGAGAGACGTTCCTTCATCCAGCACAAAGGGAACGGGTTACAGGAGAAACCCTTAATCTGGTTTCTCAGTCTGTTTCCTAGTGCCGGTTTGAAGTGCCTGCCGTTTTCACTGTAAAACCGAGTTGAAGCTTGGACCTCCACATATATATGTATGGAGTGGAGTTTGCAACTGAAAAGAAACTTTGTGTTCCCTTCAAGCTAGGTGAAGGATGGCTTTCACACACACTTATCTCTCAGAACCGAGCATGTGGAGAGACGTTCGTTCATCCAGCACAAAGGGAACGGGTTGCAGGAGAAACCCTTACTCTCGTTTCTCAGTCTGTTTCCTAGTGCCGGTTTGAAGTGCCTGCCGTTTTCACTGTAAAACCGAGTTGGAGCTTGTACCTCCCCATATATATTTATGGAGTGGAGTTGGCAACTGAAAAGAAACTTTGTGTTCCCTTCAAGCTAGGTGAAGGACGGCTTTCACACACACTTATCTCTCAGAACTGAGCATGTGGAGAGACGTTCGTTCATCCAGCACAAAGGGAACGGGTTGCAGGAGAAACCCTTACTCTGGTTTCTCAGTCTGTTTCCTAGTGCCGGTTTGAAGTGCCTGCCGTTTTCACTGGAAAACTGAGTAGGAGCTTGGACCTCCACATATATATGTATGGATTGGAGTTTGCAAATGAAAAGAAACTTTGTGTTCCCTTTAAGCTAGGTGAAGGATGGCTTTCACGCACACATATCTCTCAGAACTGAGCATGTGGAGAGACGTTCGTTCATCCAGCACAAAGGGAACGGGTTGCAGGAGAAACCCTTACTCTGGTTTCTCAGTCTGTTTCCTAGTGCCGGTTTGACGTGCCTGCCGTTTTCACTGTAAAACCGAGTTGGAGTTGTTCCGCCCCATATATATGTATGGAGTGGAGTTTGCAACTGAAAAGAAACTTTGTGTTCCCTTCAAGCTAGGTGAAGGACGGCTTTCACACACACTTATCTCTCAGAACTGAGCATGTGGAGAGACGTTCGTTCATCCAGCACAAACGGAACGGGTTGCAGGGGAAAAACTTACTCTGGTTTCTCATTCTGTTTTCTAGTGCCGGTTTGAAGTGCCCTCCGTTTTCACTGTAAAACCGAGTTGGAGCTTGGACCTCCCCATATATATGTATGAAGTGGAGTTGGCAACTGAAAAGAAACTTTGTGTTCCCTTCAAGCTAGGTGAAGGACGGCTTTCACACCCAATTATCTCTCAGAACTGAGCATGTGGAGAGACGTTCTTTCATCCAGCACAAAGGGAACGGGTTGCAGGAGAAACCCTTTCTCTGGTTTCTCTTTCTGTTTCCTAGTGCCGGTTTGAAGTGCCTGCCGTTTTCACTGTGAAACCGAGTTGGAGCTTGTACCTCCCCATATATATGTATGGAGTGTAGTTGGCAACTGAAAAGAAACTTTGTGTTCCCTTCAAGCTAGGTGAAGGACGGCTTTCACACACACTTATCTCTCAGAACTGAGCATGTGGAGAGACGTTCGTTCATCCAGCACAAAGGGAACGGGTTGCAGGAGAAACCCTTACTCGGGTTTCTCAGTCTGTTTCCTAGTGCCGGTTTGAAGTGCCTGCCGTTTTCACTGTAAAACCGAGTTGGAGCTTGGACCTCCCCATATATATGTAAGGAGTGGAGTTGGCAACTGAAAAGAAACTTTGTGTTCCCTTCAAGCTAGGTGAAGGACGGCTTTCACACACACTTATCTCTCAGAACTGAGCATGTGGAGAGACGTTCGTTCATCCAGCACAAAGGGAACGGGTTGCAGGAGAAACCCTTACTCTGGTTTCTCAGTCTGTTTCCTAGTGCCGGTTTGAAGTGCCTGCCGTTTTCACTGTAAAACCGTGTTGGAGCTTGTTCCTCCCCATATATATGTATGGAGTGGAGTTGGCAACTGAAAAGAAACTTTGTGTTCCCTTCAAGCTAGGTGAAGGACGGCTTTCACACACACTTATCTCTCAGAACTGAGTATGTGGAGAGACGTTCGTTCATCCAGCACAAAGGGAACGGGTTGCAGGAGAAACCCTTACTCTGGTTTCTCAGTCTGTTTCCTAGTGCCGGTTTGAAGTGCCTGCCGTTTTCACTGTAAAACCGAGTTGGAGCTTGTTCCGCCCCATATATATGTATGGAGTGGAGTTTGCAACTGAAAAGAAACTTTGTGTTCCCTTCAAGCTAGGTGAAGGACGGCTTTCACACACACTTATCTCTCAGAACTGAGCATGAGGAGAGACATTCGTTCATCCAGCACAAAGGGAACGGGTTGCAGGAGAAAGCCTTACTCTGGTTTCTCAGTCTGTTTCCTAGTGCCGGTTTGAAGTGCCTGCCGTTTTCACTGGAAAACGGAGTTGGAGCTTGGACCTCCCCATATATATGTATGGAGTGGAGTTGGCAACTGAAAAGAAACTTTGTGTTCCCTTCAAGCTAGGTGAAGGACGGCTTTCACACACACTTATCTCTCAGAACTGAGCATGTGGAGAGATGTTCGTTGATCCAGCACAAAGGGAACGGGTTGTAGGAGAAACCCTTACCCTGGTTTCTCAGTCTGTTTCCTAGTGCCGGTTTGAAGTGCCTGCCGTTTTCACTGTGAAACCGAGTTGGAGCTTGTACCTCCCCATATATATGTATGGAGTGTAGTTGGCAACTGAAAAGAAACTTTGTGTTCCCTTCATGCTAGGTGAAGGACGGCTTTCACACACACTTATCTCTCAGAACTGAGCATGTGGAGAGACGTTCGTTCATCCAGCACAAAGGGAACGGGTTGCAGGAGAAACCCTTACTCTGGTTTCTCAGTCTGTTTCCTAGTGCCGGTTTGAAGTGCCTGCCGTTTTCACTGTAAAACCGAGTTGGAGCTTGGACCTCCCCATATATATGTATGGATTGGAGTTGGCAACTGAAAAGAAACTTTGTGTTCCCTTCAAGGTAGGTGAAGGACGGCTTTCACACACACTTATCTCTCAGAACTGAGCATGTGGAGAGACGTTCGTTCATTAAGCACAAAGGGAACGGGTTGCAGGAGAAACCCTTACTCTGGTTTCTCAGGCTGTTTCCTAGTGCCGGTTTGAAGTGCCTGCCGTTTTCACTGTAAAACCGAGTTGGAGCTTGGACCTCCACATATATATGTATGGAGTGGAGTTTGCAACTGAAAAGGAACTTTGTGTTCCCTTCAAGCTAGGTGAAGGATGGCTTTCACACACACATATCTCTCAGAACTGAGCATGTGGAGAGACGTTCGTTCATCCAGCAGAAAGGGAACGGGTTGCAGGAGAAACCCTTACTCTGGTTTCTCAGTCTGTTTCCTAGTGCCGGTTTGAAGTGCCTGCCGTTTTCACTGTAAAACCGAGTTGGAGTTTGGACCTCCCCTTATATATGTATCGAGTGGAGTTTGCAACTGAAAAGAAACTTTGTGTTCCCTTCAAGCTAGGTGAAGGACGGCTTTCACACACACTTATCTCTCAGAACTGAGAATGTGGAGAGACGTTCGTTCATACAGCACAAAGGGAAGGGGTTGCAGGCGAAACCATTACTCTGGTTTCTCAGTCTGTTTCCTAGTGCCGGTTTGAAGTGCCTGCCGTTTTCAATGTAAAACCGAGTTGGAGCTTGTACCTCCCCATATATATGTATGGAGTGGAGTTGGCAACTGAAAAGGAACTTTGTGTTCCCTTCAAGCTAGGTGAAGGACGGCTTTCACACACACTTATCTCTCAGAACTGAGCATGTGGAGAGACGTTCGTTCATCCAGCACAAAGGGAACGGGTTGCAGGAGAAACCCTTACTCTGGTTTCTCAGTCTGTTTCCTAGTGCCGGTTTGAAGTGCCTGCCGTTTTCACTGTAAAACCGAGTTGGAGCTTGTACCTCCCCATATATATGTATGGAGTGGAGTTGGCAACTGAAAAGAAACTTTGTGTTCCCTTCAAGCTAGGTGAAGGACGGCTTTCACACACACTTATCTCTCAGAACTGAGCATGTGGAGAGACGTTCGTTCATCCAGGACAAAGGGAACGGGTTGCAGGAGAAACCCTTACTCTGGTTTCTCAGTCTGTTTCCTAGTGCCGGTTTGAAGTGCCTGCCGTTTTCACTGTAAAACCGAATTGGAGCTTGGACCTCCCCATATATATGTATGGAGTGGAGTTGGCAACTGAAAAGAAACTTTGTGTTCCCTTCAAGCTAGGTGAAGGACGGCTTTCACACACACTTATCTCTCAGAACTGAGCATGTGGAGAGACGTTCGTTCATCCAGCACAAAGGGAACGGGTTGCAGGAGAAACCCTTACTCTGGTTTCTCAGTCTGTTTCCTAGTGCCGGTTTGAAGTGCCTGCCATTTTCACTGTAAAATCGAGTAGGAGCTTGTACCTCCCCATATATATGTATGGAGTGGAGTAGGCAACTGAAAAGAAACTTTGTGTTCCCTTCAAGCTAGGTGAAGTACGGCTTTCACACACACATATCTCTCAGAACTGAGCATGTGGAGAAGCTTTCGTTCATACAGCACAAAGGGAAGTGGTTGCAGGCGAAACCATTACTCTGGTTTCTCAGTCTGTTTCCTAGTGCCGGTTTGAAGTGCTTGCCGTTTTCACTGTAAAACCAAGTTGGAGCTTGTACCTCCCCATATATATGTATGGATTGGAGTTGGCAACTGAAAAGAAACTTTGTGTTCCCTTCAAGCTAGGTGAAGGACGGCTTTCACACACACTTATCTCTCAGAACTGAGCATGTGGAGAGACGTTCGTTCATCCAGCACAAAGGGAACGGGTTGCAGGAGAAACCCTTACTCTGGTTTCTCAGTCTGTTTCCTAGTGCCGGTTCGAAGTGCCTGCCGTTTTCACTGTAAAACCGAGTTGGAGCTTGTACCTCCCCATATATATGTATGGAGTGGAGTTGGCAACTGAAAAGAAACTTTGTGTTCCCTTCAAGCTAGGTGAAGGACGGCTTTCACACACACTTATCTCTCAGAACTCAGCATGTGGAGAGGCGTTCGTTCATCCATCACAAAGGGAACGGGTTGCAGGAGAAACCCTTACTCTGGTTTCTCAGTCTGTTTCCTAGTGCCGGTTTGAAGTGCCTGCCGTTTTCACTGTAGAACCGAGTTGAAGCTTGTACCTCCCCATATATATGTATGGAGTGGAGTTGGCAACTGAAAAGAAACTTTGTGTTCCCATCAAGCTAGGTGAAGGACGGCTTTCACACACAATTATCTCTCAGAACTCAGCATGTGGAGAGACGTTCGTTCATCCAGCACAAAGGGAACGGGTTGCAGGAGAAACCCTTACTCTGGTTTCTCAGTCTGTTTCCTTGTGCCGGTTTGAAGTGTCCGCCGTTTTCGCTGTAAAACCGAGTTGGAGCTTGTACCTCCCCATATATATGTAAGGAGTGGAGTTGACAACTGAAAAGAAACTTTGTGTTCCCTTCAAGCTAGGTGAAGGACGGCTTCACACACACTTATCTCTCAGAACTGAGCATGTGGAGAGACGTTCGTTCATCCAGCACAAAGGGAACGGGTTGCAGGAGAACCCTTACTCTGGTTTCTCAGTCTGTTTCCTAGTGCCGGTTTGAAGTGCCTGCCGTTTTCACTGTAAAACCGAGTTGGAGCTTTTTCCTCCCCATATATATGTATGGAGTGGAGTTGGCAACTGAAAAGAAACTTTGTGTTTCCTTCAAGCTAGGTGAAGGACGGCTTTTACAAACACTTATCTCTCAGAACTGAGCATGTGGAGAGACGTTCGTTCATCCAGCACAAAGAGAACGGTTTGCAGGAGAAACGCTTACTCTGGTTTCTCAGTCTGTTTCCTAGTGCCGGTTTGAAGTGCCTGCCGTTTTCACTGTAAAACCGAGTTGGAGCTTGTACCTCCCCTTATATATGTATCGAGTGGGGTTTGCAACTGAAAAGAAACTTTGTGTTCCCTTCAAGCTAGTTGAAGGACGGCTTTCACACACACTTATCTCTCAGAACTGAGCATGTTGAGAGACGTTCGTTCATCCAGCACAAAGGGAACTGGTTGCAGGAGAAACCCTTACTCTGGTTTCTCAGTCTGTTTCCTTGTGCCAGTTTGAAGTGCCCGCCATTTTCACTGTAAAACCGAGTTGGAGCTTGTACCTCCCCATATATCTGTATGGAGTGGAGTTGGCAACTGAAAAGAAACTTTGTGTTCCCTTCAAGCTAGGTGAAGGACGGCTTTCACACACACTTATCTCTAAGAACTGAGCATGTGGAGAGACGTTCGTTCATCCAGCACAAAGGGAACGGGTTGCAGGAGAAACCCTTACTCTGGTTTCTCAGTCTGTTTCCTAGTGCCGGTTGGAAGTGCCTGCCGTTTTCACTGTAAAACCGAGTTGGAGCTTGTACCTCCCCATATATATGTATGGAGTGGAGTTGGCAACTGAAAAGAAACTTTGTGTTCCCTTCAAGCTTGGTGAAGGACGGCTTTCACACACACTTATCTCTCAGAACTGAGCATGTGGAGAGACGTTCGTTCATCCAGCACAAAGGGAACGGGTTGCAGGAGAAACCCTTTCTCTGGTTTCTCAGTCTGTTTCCTTGTGCCGGTTTGAAGTGCCCGCCGTTTTCACTGTAAAACCGAGTTGGAGCTTGTACCTCCCCATATATATGTATGGATTGGAGTTGGCAACTGAAAAGAAACTTTGTGTTCCCTTCAAGCTAGGGGAAGGACGGCTTTCACAGACACTTATCTCTCAGAAATGAGTATGTGGAGAGACGTTCGTTCATCCAGCACAAAGGGAACGGGTTGCAGGACAACCCTTACTCTGGTTTCTCAGTCTGTTTCCTAGTGCCGGTTTGAAGTGCCTGCCGTTTTCACTGTAAAACCGAGTTGGAGCTTGTACCTCCCCATATATATGTATGGAGTGGAGTTGGCAAATGAAAAGAAACTTTGTGTTCCCTTCAATCTAGGTGAAGGACGGCTTCCACACACACTTATCTCTCAGAACTGAGCATGTGGATAGACGTTCGTTCATACAGCACAAAGGGAAGGGGTTGCAGGCGAAACCATTACTCTGGTTTCTCAGTCTGTTTCCTAGTGCCGGTTTGAAGTGCCTGCCGTTTTCACTGGAAAACCGAGTTGGAGCTTGGACCTCACCATATATATGTATGGAGTGGAGTTGGCAACTGAAAAGAAACTTTGTGTTCCCTTCAAGCTAGGTGAAGGACGGCTTTCACACACACTTATCTCTCAGAACTGAGCATGTGGAGAGACGTTCGTTCATCCAGCACAAAGGGAACGGGTTGCAGGAGAAACCCTTACTCTGGTTTCTCAGTCTGTTTCCTAGTGCCGGTTTGAAGTGCCTGCCGTTTTCACTGTAAAACCGAGTTGGAGCTTGTACCTCCCCATATATATGTATGGAGTGGAGTTGGCAACTGAAAAGAAACTTTGTGTTCCCTTCAAGCTAGGTGAAGGACGGCTTTCACACACACTTATCTCTCAGAACTGAGCATGTGGAGAGACGTTCCTTCATCCAGCACAAAGGGAACGGGTTGCAGGAGAAACCCTTACTCTGGTTTCTCAGTCTGTTTCCTAGTGCCGGTTTGAAGTGCCTGCCGTTTTCACTGTAAAACCGAGTTGGAGCTTGTTCCTCCCCATATATATGTATGGAGTGTAGTTGGCAACTGAAAAGAAACTTTGTGTTCCCTTCAAGCTAGGTGAAGTTTGGCATTCACACTCACTTATCTCTCAGAACTGAGCATGTGGAGAGACGTTCGTTCATCCAGCACAAAGGGAACGGGTTGCAGGAGAAACCCTTACTCTGGTTTCTCAGTCTGTTTCCTTGTGCCGGTTTGAAGTGCCTGCAGTTTTCACTGTAAAACCGAGTTGGAGCTTGTACCTCCCCATATATATGTATGGAGTGGAGGTGGCAACTGAAAAGAAACTTTGTGTTCCCTTCAAGCTAGGTGAAGGATGGCTTTCACACACACTTATCTCTCAGAACTGAGCATGTGGAGAGACGTTCGTTCATCCAGCACAAAGGGAACGGGTTGCAGGGGAAACCCTTACTCTGGTTTCTCAGTCTGTTTCCTAGTGCCGGTTTGAAATGCCTGCCGTTTTCACTGTAAAACCGAGTTGGAGCTTGTACCTCCCCATATATATGTATGGAGTGGAGTTTGCAACTGTAAAGAAACTTTCTGTTCCCTTCAAGCTAGGTGAAGGAAGGCTTTCACACACACTTATCTCTCAGAACTGAGCATGTGGAGAGACGTTCGTTCATCCAGCACAAAGGGAACGGGTTGCAGGAGAAACCCTTACTCTGGTTTCTCAGTCTGTTTCCTAGTGCCGGTTTGAAGTGCCTGCCGTTTTCACAGTAAAACCGAGTTGGAGCTTGTACCTCCCCATATATATGTATGGAGTGGAGTTTTCAACTGTAAAGAAACTTTGTGTTCCCTTCAAGCTAGGTGACTGAAGGCTTTCACACACACTTATCTCTCAGAACTGAGCATGTGGAGAGACGTTCGTTCATCCAGCACAAAGGGAACGGGTTGCAGGAGAAACCCTTACTCTGGTTTCTCAGTCTGTTTCCTAGTGCCGGTTTGAAGTGCCTGCCGTTTTCACTGTAAAACTGAGTTGGAGCTTGTACATCCCCATATATATGTATGGAGTGGAGTTGGCAACTGAAAAGAAACTTTGTGTTCCCTTCAAGCTAGGTGAAGGACGGCTTTCACACACACTTATCTCTCAGAACTGAGCATGTGGAGAGACGTTCGTTCATCTAGCACAAAGGGAACGGGTTGCAGGAGAAACCCTTACTCTGGTTTCTCAGTCTGTTTCCTAGTGCCGGTTTGAAGTGCCTGCCGTTTTCACTGTAAAACCGAGTTGGAGCTTGGACCACCCCATATATATGTATGGAGTGGAGTTGGCAACTGAAAAGAAACTTTGTGTTCCCTTCAATCTAGGTGAAGGACGGCTTTCACACACACTTATCTCTCAGAACTGAGCATGTGGAGAGACGTTCGTTCATCCAGCACAAAGGGAACGGATTGCAGGAGAAACCCTTACTCTGGTTTCTCAGTGTGTTTCCTAGTGCCGGTTTGATGTGCCTGCCGTTTTCACTGTAAAACCGAGTTGGAGCTTGGACCTCACCATATATATGTATGGAGTGGAGTTGGCAACTTAAAAGAAACTTTGTGTTCCCTTCAAGCTAGGTGAAGGACGGCTTTCACACACACTTATCTGTCAGAACTGAGCATGTGGAGAGACGTTCGTTCATCCAGCACAAGGGGAAGGGGTTGCAGGAGAAACCCTTACTCTGGTTTCTCAGTCTGTTTCCTAGTGCCGGTTTGAAGTGCCTGCCGTTTTCACTGTAAAACTGAGTTGGAGCTTGTACATCCCCATATATATGTATGGAGTGGAGTTGGCAACTGAAAAGAAACTTTGTGTTCCCTTCAAGCTAGGTGAAGGACGGCTTTCACACACACTTATCTCTCAGAACTGAGCATGTGGAGAGACGTTCTTTCATCCAGCACAAAGGGAACGGGTTGCAGGAGAAACCCTTACTCTGGTTTCTCAGTCTGTTTCCTAGTGCCGGTTTGAAGTGCCTGCCGTTTTCACTGTAAAACCGAGTTGGAGCTTGTTCCGCACCATATATATGTATGGAGTGGGGTTTGCAACTGAAAAGAAACTTTGTGTTCCCTTCAATCTAGGTGACTAAAGGCTTTCACACACTCTTATCTCTCAGATCTGAGCATGTGGAGAGACGTTCGTTCATCCAGCACAAAGGGAACGGGTTGCAGGAGAAACCCTTACTCTGGTTTCTCAGTCTGTTTCCTAGTGCCGGTTTGAAGTGCCTGCCGTTTTCACTGTAAAACTGAGTTGGAGCTTGTACATCCCCATATATATGTATGGAGTGGAGTTGGCAACTGAAAAGAATCTTTGTGTTCCCTTCAAGCTAGGTGAAGGACGGCTTTCACACACACTTATCTCTCAGAACTGAGCATGTGGAGAGACGTTCGTTCATCCAGCACAAAGGGAACGGGTTGCAGGAGAAACCCTTACTCTGGTTTCTCAGTCTGTTTCCTAGTGCCGGTTTGAAGTGCCTGCCGTTTTCACTGTAAAACCGAGTTGGAGCTTGGACCTCCCCATATATATGTATGGAGTGGAGTTGGCAACTGAAAAGAAACTTTGTGTTCCCTTCAATCTAGGTGAAGGACGGCTTTCACACACACTTATCTCTCAGAACTGAGCATGTGGAGAGACGTTCGTTCATCCAGCACAAAGGGAACGGGTTGCAGGAGAAACCCTTACTCTGGTTTCTCAGTCTGTTTCCTAGTGCCGGTTTGAAGTGCCTGCCGTTTTCACTGTAAAACCGAGTTGGAGCTTGGACCTCACCATATATATGTATGGAGTGGAGTTGGCAACTGAAAAGAAACTTTGTGTTCCCTTCAAGCTAGGTGAAGGACGGCTTTCACACACACTTATCTGTCAGAACTGAGCATGTGGAGAGACGTTCGTTCATCCAGCACAAAGGGAACGGGTTGCAGGAGAAACCCTTACTCTGGTTTCTCAGTCTGTTTCCTAGTGCCGGTTTGAAGTGCCTGCCGTTTTCACTGTAAAACTGAGTTGGAGCTTGTACATCCCCATATATATGTATGGAGTGGAGTTGGCAACTGAAAAGAAACTTTGTGTTCCCTTCAAGCTAGGTGAAGGACGGCTTTCACACACACTTATCTCTCAGAACTGAGCATGTGGAGAGACGTTCTTTCATCCAGCACAAAGGGAACGGGTTGCAGGAGAAACCCTTACTCTGGTTTCTCAGTCTGTTTCCTAGTGCCGGTTTGAAGTGCCTGCCGTTTTCACTGTAAAACCGAGTTGGAGCTTGTTCCGCACCATATATATGTATGGAGTGGGGTTTGCAACTGAAAAGAAACTTTGTGTTCCCTTCAAGCTAGGTGAAGGACGGCTTTCACACACACTTATCTCTCAGAAATGAGCATGTGGAGAGACGTTCGTTCATCCAGCACAAAGGGAACGGGTTGCAGGAGAAACCCTTACTCTGGTTTCTCAGTCTGTTTCCTAGTGCCGGTTTGAAGTGCCTGCCGTTTTCACTGTAAAACCGAGTTGGAGCTTGGACCTCACCATATATATGTATGGAGTGGGGTTGGAAACTGAAAAGAAACTTTGTGTTCCCTTCAAGCTATGTGAAGGATGGCTTTCACACACACTTATCTCTCAGAACTGAGCATGTGGAGAGACGTTCGTTCATCCAGCACAAAGGGAACGGGTTGCAGGAGAAACCCTTACTCTGGTTTCTCAGTATGTTTCCTAGTGCCGGTTTGAAGTGCCTGCCGTTTTCACTATAAAACCGAGTTGGAGCTTGGACCTCCCCATATATATGTATGGAGTGGAGTTGGCAACTGAAAAGAAACTTTGTGTTCCCTTCAAGCTAGGTGAAGGACGGCTTTCACACACACTTATCTCTCCGAACTAAGCATGTGGAGAGACGTTCGTTCATCCAGCACAAAGGGAACGGGTTGCAGGAGAAACCCTTACTCTGGTTTCTCAGTCTGTTTCCTAGTGCCGGTTTGAAGTGCCTGCCGTTTTCACTGTAAAACCGAGTTGGAGCTTGTACCTCCCCATATATATGTATGGAGTGGAGTTTGCAACTGTAAAGAAACTTTGTGTTCCCTTCAAGCTAGGTGAAGGAAGGCTTTCACACGCACTTATCTCTCAGAACTGAGCATGTGGAGAGACGTTCCTTCATCCAGCACAAAGGGAACGGGTTGCAGGAGAAACCCTTACTCTGGTTTCTCAGTCTGTTTCCTAGTGCCGGTTTGAAGTGCCTGCCGTTTTCACAGTAAAACCGAGTTGGAGCTTGTACCTCCCCATATATATGTATGGAGTGGAGTTTGCAACTGTAAAGAAACTTTGTGTTCCCTTCAAGCTAGTTGACTAAAGGCTTTCACACACACTTATCTCTCAGAACTGAGCATGTGGAGAGACGTTCGTTCATCCAGCACAAAGGGAACGGGTTGCAGGAGAAACCCTTACTCTGGTTTCTCAGTCTGTTTCCTAGTGCCGGTTTGAAGTGCCTGCCGTTTTCACTGTAAAACTGAGTTGGAGCTTGTACATCCCCATATATATGTATGGAGTGGAGTTGGCAACTGAAAAGAAACTTTGTGTTCCCTTCAAGCTAGGTGAAGGACGGCTTTCACACACACTTATCTCTCAGAACTGAGCATGTGGAGAGACGTTCGTTCATCCAGCACAAAGGGAACGGGTTGCAGGAGAACCCTTACTCTGGTTTCTCAGTCTGTTTCCTAGTGCCGGTTTGAAGTGCCTGCCGTTTTCACTGTAAAACCGAGTTGGAGCTTGGACCTCCCCATATATATGTATGGAATGGAGTTGGCAACTGAAAAGAAACTTTGTGTTCCCTTCAAGCTAGGTGAAGGACGGCTTTCACACACACTTATCTCTCAGAACTGAGCATGTGGAGAGACGTTCGTTCATCCAGCACAAAGGGAATGGTTTGCAGGAGAAACCCTTACTCTGGTTTCTCAGTCTGTTTCCTAGTGCCGGTTTGAAGTGCCTGCCGTTTTCACTGTAAAACCGTGTTGGAGCTTGTACCTCCCCATATATATGTATGGAGTGGAGTTGGCAACTGAAAAGAAACTTTGTGTTCCCTTCAAGCTAGGTGAAGGACGGCTTTCACACACACTTATCTCTCAGAACTGAGCATGTGGAGAGACGTTCGTTCATCCAGCACAAAGGGAACGGGTTGCAGGAGAAACCCTTAATCTGGTTTCTCAGTCTGTTTCCTAGTGCCGGTTTGAAGTGCCTGCCGTTTTCACTGTAAAACCGAGTTGGAGCTTGTACTTCCCCATATATATGTATGGAGTGGAGTTGGCAACTGAAAAGAAACTTTGTGTTCCCTTCAAGCTAGGTGAAGGACGGCTTTCACACACACTTATCTCTCAGAACTGAGCATGTGGAGAGACGTTCGTTCATCCAGCACAAAGGGAACGGGTTGCAGGAAAAACCCTTACTCTGGTTTCTCAGTCTGTTTCCTAGTGCCGGTTGGAAGTGCCTGCCGTTTTCACTGTAAAACCGAGTTGGAGCTTGGACCTCCCCATATATATGTATGGAGTGGAGTTGGCAACTGAAAAGAATCTTTGTGTTCCCTTCAAGCTAGGTGAAGGACGGCTTTCACACACACTTATCTCTCAGAACTGAGCATGTGGAGAGACGTTCGTTCATCCAGCACAAAGGGAACGGGTTGCAGGAGAAACCCTTACTCTGGTTTCTCAGTCTGTTTCCTAGTGCCGGTTTGAAGTGCCTGCCGTTTTCACTGTAAAACTGAGTTGGAGCTTGTACCTCCCCATATATATGTATGGAGTGGAGTTGGCAACTGAAAAGAAACTTTGTGTTCCCTTCAAGCTAGGTGAAGGACGGCTTTCACACACACTTATCTCTCAGAACTGAGCATGTGGAGAGACGTTCGTTCATCCAGCACAAAGGGAACGGGTTGCAGGAGAAACCCTTACTCTGGTTTCTCAGTCTGTTTCCTAGTGCCGGTTTGAAGTGCCTGCCGTTTTCACTGTAAAACCGAGTTGGAGCTTGTACCTCCCCATATATATGTATGGAGTGGAGTTGGCAACTGAAAATAAACTTTGTGTTCCCTTCAAGCTAGGTGAAGGACGGCTTCCACACACACTTATCTCTCAGAACTGAGCATGTGGAGAGACGTTCGTTCATACAGCACAAAGGGAAGGGGTTGCAGGCGAAACCATTACTCTGGTTTCTCAGTCTGTTTCATAGTGCCGGTTTGAAGTGCCTGCCGTTTTCACTGTAAAACCGCGTTGGAGCTTGTACCTCCCCATATATATGTATGGAGTGGAGTTGGCAACTGAAAAGAAACTTTGTGTTCCCTTCAAGCTAGGTGAAGGACGGCTTTCACACACACTTATCTCTCAGAACTGAGCATGTGGAGAGACGTTCGTTCATCCAGCACAAAGGGAACGGGCTGCAGGAGAAACCCTTACTCTGGTTTCTCAGTCTGTTTCCTAGTGCCGGTTTGAAGTGCCTGCCGTTTTCACTGTAAAACCGAGTTGGAGCTTGTTCCTCCCCATATATATGTATGGAGTGGAGTTGGCAACTGAAAAGAAACTTTGTGTTCCCTTCAAGCTAGGTGAAGGACGGCTTTCACACACACTTATCTCTCAGAACTGAGTATGTGGAGAGACGTTTGTTCATCCAGCACAAAGGGAACGGGTTGCAGGAGAAACCCTTACTCTGGTTTCTCAGTCTGTTTCCTAGTGCCGGTTTGAAGTGCCTGCCGTTTTCACTGTAAAACCGAGTTGGAGCTTGTTCCTCCCCATATATATGTATGGAGTGGAGTTGGCAACTGAAAAGAAACTTTGTGTTCAATTCAAGATAGGTGAAGGACGGCTTTCACACACACTTATCTCTCAGAACTGAGCATGTGGAGAGACGTTCGTTCATCCAGCACAAAGGGAACGGGTTGCAGGAGAAACCCTTACTCTTGTTTCTCAGTCCGTTTCCTAGTGCCGGTTTGAAGTGCCTGCCGTTTTCACTGTAAAACCGAGTTGGAGCTTGTTCCTCCCCATATATATGTATGGAGTGGAGTTGGCAACTGAAAAGAAACTTTGTGTTCCCTTCAAGCTAGGTGAAGGTTGGCTTTCACACTCACTTATCTCTCAGAACTGAGCATGTGGAGAGACGTTCGTTCATCCAGCACAAAGGGAACGGGTTGCAGGAGAAACCCTTACTCTGGTTTCTCAGTCTGTTTCCTAGTGCCGGTTTGAAGTGCCTGCCGTTTTCACTGTAAAACCGAGTTGGAGCTTGGACCTCACCATATATATGTATGGAGTGGATTTGGCAACTGAAAAAAAACTTTGTGTTCCCTTCAAGCTAGGTGAAGGACGGCTTTCACACACACTTATCTGTCAGAACTGAGCATGTGGAGAGACGTTCGTTCATCCAGCTCAAGGGGAACGGGTTGCAGGAGAAACCTTTACTCTGGTTTCTCAGTCTGTTTCCTAGTGCCGGTTTGACGTGCCTGCCGTTTTCACTGTAAAACTGAGTTGGAGCTTGATCTTCCCCGTATATATGTATGGAGTGGAGTTGGCAACTGAAAAGAAACTTTGTGTTCCCTTCAAGCTAGGTGAAGGACGGCTTTCACACACACTTATCTCTCAGAACTGAGCATGTGGAGAGACGTTCGTTCATCCAGCACAAAGGGAACGGGTTGCAGGAGAAACCCTTACTCTGGTTTCTCAGTCTGTTTCCTAGTGCCGGTTTGAAGTGCCTGCCGTTTTCACTGTAAAACCGAGTTGGAGCTTGTACCTCCCCATATATATGTATGGAGTGGAGTTGGCAACTGAAAAGAAACTTTGTGTTCCCTTCAAGCTAGGTGAAGGACGGCTTTCACACACACTTATCTCTCAGAACTGAGCATGTGGAGAGACGTTCGTTCATCCAGCACAAAGGGAACGGGTTGCAGGAGAAACCCTTACTCTGGTTTCTCAGTCTGTTTCCTAGTGCCGGTTTGAAGTGCCTGCCGTTTTCTCTGTAAAACTGAGTTGGAGCTTGTACATCCCCATATATATGTATGGAGTGGAGTTGGCAACTGAAAAGAAACTTTGTGTTCCCTTCAAGCTAGGTGAAGGACGGCTTTCACACACACTTATCTCTCAGAACTGAGCATGTGGAGAGACGTTCGTTCATCCAGCACAAAGGGAACGGGTTGCAGGAGAAACCCTTACTCTGGTTTCTCAGTCTGTTTCCTAGTGCCGGTTTGAAGTGCCTGCCGTTTTCACTGTAAAACCGAGTTGGAGCTTGTACCTCCCCATATATATGTATGGATTGGAGTTGACAACTGAAAAGAAACTTTGTGTTCCCTTCAAGCTAGGTGAAGGACGGCTTTCACACACACTTATCTCTCAGAACTGAGCATGTGGAGAGACGTTCGTTCATCCAGCACAAAGGGAACGGGTTGCAGGAGAAACCCTTACTCTGGTTTCTCAGTCTGTTTCCTAGTGCCGGTTTGAAGTGCCTGCCGTTTTCACTGTAAAACCGAGTTTGAGCTTGTTCCGCCCCATATATATGTATGGAGTGGAGTTTGCAACTGAAAAGAAACTTTGTGTTCCCTTCAAGCTAGGTGAAGGACGGCTTTCACACACACTTATCTCTCAGAACTGAGCATGTGGAGAGACGTTCGTTCATCCAGCACAAAGGGAACGGGTTGCAGGAGAAACCCTTACTCTGGTTTCTCAGTCTGTTTCCTAGTGCCGGTTTGAAGTGCCTGCCGTTTTCACTGTAAAACCGAGTTGGAGCTTGTACCTCCCCATATATATGTATGGAGTGGAGTTGGCAACTGAAGAGAAACTTTGTGTTCCCTTCAAGCTAGGTGAAGGACGGCTTTCACACACACTTATCTCTCAGAACTGAGCATGTGGAGAGACGTTCGTTCATCCAGCACAAAGGGAACGGGTTGCAGGAGAAACCCTTACTCTGGTTTCTCAGTCTGTTTCCTAGTGCCGGTTTGAAGTGCCTGCCGTTTTCACTGTAAAACCGAGTTGGAGCTTGGACCTCCCCATATATATGTATGGATTGGAGTTGGCAACTGAAAAGAAACTTTGTGTTCCCTTCAAGCTAGGTGAAGGACGGCTTTCACACACACTTATCTCTCAGAACTGAGCATGTGGAGAGACGTTCGTTCATCCAGCACAAAGGGAACGGGTTGCAGGAGAAACCCTTACTCTGGTTTCTCAGTCTGTTTCCTAGTGCCGGTTTGAAGTGCCTGCCGTTTTCACTGTAAAACCGAGTTTGAGCTTGTTCCGCCCCATATATATGTATGGAGTGGAGTTTGCAACTGAAAAGAAACTTTGTGTTCCCTTCAAGCTAGGTGAAGGACGGCTTTCACACACACTTATCTCTCAGAACTGAGCATGTGGAGAGACGTTCGTTCATCCAGCACAAAGGGAAAGGGTTGCAGGAGAAACCCTTACTCTGGTTTCTCAGTCTGTTTCCTAGTGCCGGTTTGAAGTGCCTGCCGTTTTCACTGTAAAACCGAGTTGGAGCTTGTACCTCCCCATATATATGTATGGAGTGGAGTTGGCAACTGAAAAGAAACTTTGTGTTCCCTTCAAGCTAGGTGAAGGACGGCTTTCACACACACTTATCTCTCAGAACTGAGCATGTGGAGAGACGTTCGTTCATCCAGCACAAAGGGAACGGGTTGCAGGAGAAACCCTTACTCTGGTTTCTCAGTCTGTTTCCTAGTGCCGGTTTGAAGTGCCTGCCGTTTTCTCTGTAAAACTGAGTTGGAGCTTGTACATACCCATATATATGTATGGAGTGGAGTTGGCAACTGAAAAGAAACTTTGTGTTCCCTTCAAGCTAGGTGAAGGACGGCTTTCACACACACTTATCTCTCAGAACTGAGCATGTGGAGAGACGTTCGTTCATCCAGCACAAAGGGAACGGGTTGCAGGAGAAACCCTTACTCTGGTTTCTCAGTCTGTTTCCTAGTGCCGGTTTGAAGTGCCTGCCGTTTTCACTGTAAAACCGAGTTGGAGCTTGTACCTCCCCATATATATGTATGGATTGGAGTTGGCAACTGAAAAGAAACTTTGTGTTCCCTTCAAGCTAGGTGAAGGACGGCTTTCACACACACTTATCTCTCAGAACTGAGCATGTGGAGAGACGTTCGTTCATCCAGCACAAAGGGAACGGGTTGCAGGAGAAACCCTTACTCTGGTTTCTCAGTCTGTTTCCCAGTGCCGGTTTGAAGTGCCTGCCGTTTTCACTGTAAAACCGAGTTTGAGCTTGTTCCGCCCCATATATATGTATGGAGTGGAGTTTGCAACTGAAAAGAAACTTTGTGTTCCCTTCAAGCTAGGTGAAGGACGGCTTTCACACACACTTATCTCTCAGAACTGAGCATGTGGAGAGACGTTCGTTCATCCAGCACAAAGGGAACGGGTTGCAGGAGAAACCCTTACTCTGGTTTCTCAGTCTGTTTCCTAGTGCCGGTTTGAAGTGCCTGCCGTTTTCACTGTAAAACCGAGTTGGAGCTTGTTCGTCCGCATATATATGTATGGAGTGGAGTTGGCAACTGAAAAGAAACTTTGTGTTCCCTTCAAGCTAGGTGAAGGTTGGTTTTCACACTCACTTATCTCTCAGAACTGAGCATGTGGAGAGACGTTCGTTCATCCAGCACAAAGGGAACGGGTTGCAGGAGAAACCCTTACTCTGGTTTCTCAGTCTGTTTCCTAGTGCCGGTTTGAAGTGCCTGCAGTTTTCACTGTAAAACCGAGTTGGAGCTTGGACCTCCCCATATATATGTATGGAGTGGAGTTGGCAACTGAAAAGAAACTTTGTGTTCCCTTCAAGCTAGGTGAAGGATGGCTTTCACACACACTTATCTCTCAGAACTGAGCATGTGGAGAGACGTTCGTTCATCCAGCACAAAGGGAATGGTTTGCAGGAGAAACCCTTACTCTGGTTTCTCAGTCTGTTTCCTAGTGCCGGTTTGAAGTGCCTGCCGTTTTCACTGTAAAACCGTGTTGGAGCTTGTACCTCCCCATATATATGTATGGAGTGGAGTTGGCAACTGAAAAGAAACTTTGTGTTCCCTTCAAGCTAGGTGAAGGACGGCTTTCACACACACTTATCTCTCAGAACTGAGCATGTGGAGAGACGTTCGTTCATCCAGCACAAAGGGAACGGGTTGCAGGAGAA